>NC_041057.1:19504687-19822531 GCF_900634775.1 Gouania willdenowi
GTGTGTGTGTGCGTGTGTGCGTGCGTGCGTGCGTGCGCGTGTTTGACTTTATAGTGATGACAACTGATGCTGTAACAAGCCCTAACAGGGACTGTCTGCTATTTGAATATTTAAAAGACAATTATTGTTATACAAAGCAAGATTTCTGTAAGGAATGCAAACATAGGTCTCTATAAATATTTTCAAGGCAGCTAAAAAACTAAATGAAATGTACGATATAGCTATTAATGCTGTAATGATTTAATAAAATTAATATGACTGCTGTAACTTGAGCTGAGTTTTGATTAATAAAGTTTTTAATCAATTTATCATGATTCAATTTTGATTGAGTATTGATTCAATATTTTACTTGGATATTGATACGATGGTTCCAAAATTCTGACTTCAGTTTGGGCAGTTTACCCATGTTTGCACTGAATTGAATGCACTCTGGCGTTGAGCAGCGCAGTATTTGACTTTTCTAACACCAGACTATAGTGCTAGACTACTGGGTTAGGGTAAAAAAAATATTATGTTTAGCACTTATGAATCAATTTTTGAAAATTTCAATGAAATCGATTTAAGATTTTTTTCCACTCAGCTCTAGCTGTAACTGAATTGTGAAGAAAAGACTGAAAATTGTGTCAAATGGACATAAATGACAAAATGGATAAATACATTTAGAAATATATTTTCACTAAATGTTGGATTTTTGTACAGAGAAGTTCTTTCATAACATTAATTTCAATGTCTCACTATGGGATCTATGCCTCTGCGTTATTCCTCAGAAGCCCAATCTCATTACGCCAATCAGGATTGGCGTAATGAGATTGGGTATTCATCTGCAGCTGGTAGTCCCGAATGGGTGAATGATACTACGCCATTCAAAAACCTCTTCTTACTCAAGAGCTATCTCATGTCTGCAGCAGCTTAACCATCCACAAGTGGACCCTCTTTTGGATTCCGTCGCCAGACACTGCTGTTGGATACTTCAGGTCAAGCAGTGCTTCCTTGCTCTCCATGCTTGGTACAGCATTTCTTCGACGCCTCACCGCAGCCGTCGATTGCCAACTGCTAACTGAGCGGCTCGGCTCACCACTTCCTTGACACCACACCACGGCTGTTGATTCCAGGACCTAACACTCCAGTTTACAACCCGGTTACAACACCGCCCTTGCCACCCCACCACAGTTGCCAGGCGCCACGTGTTGGTTCTCCGGCTAGGTTAGCAGCTACCCACCATGTGCCAAGCTAGCTGCTAACTTCCTTCCGCCTGCACATCAGCACAGACGGAAGATGGAGAACAAGGCCTTACACACCAAGGGGTCTGGAGGCTCGGAGGCACGTTTCTGCTGTTGCGGCAACGAGATATCGGGCCGAAACACGCACATGGGTGCCTCGGGCTGGAACATGCTCAGCAGACACTTGAAGCTCCCGGCTCCTGCCGACATTGTGCTGTTTTTACTGTAAAGAGCCTCCATAGCCTCCAGCCTGTCTTAACAGGACCCATATCTTCTTCCCCACGGCACCCCCGTCGCGACGGAGATGGAAACGGGGACCTGTGTGGAGCCTGCGGTGAGGCTTGGTTCCAGCTGGGGCTCCCAGCTCAACCTTGCCACTGTTCCTCCACTAGAGGAAGACGACCTGGACTGTGGGGATGACAAAGATGTCACTCCGGCCCGGGCTGCAAAGCCTGCTATCTCTGTTGCCTGCCTGGAAGGAGCTGAGGGAAGCACAGCAGCTTCTCCTCTCCCAGGTTCGGACATATTGGATGTGTGGAGACTCGTCACTGCCCAACTGGCCATTCCCTAGCCCGCCGTCGTGGCCGGGACGACCAGATCCTGCTGAGAGGAGAACGATTCCCCGAGACCAAGGGTTTGGCGAGGAGTCAGCGGTTTTTGATGGAGGTTCTGGCTGTTGCTCCTCTAAAATGTGTCATAAAGCCAAGCAGGGGACAGTGGGGTTCCCACTGTCGCGCTGCCCCCGGGGTGAGCAGTTGATTACGAGTACCGGGTACTCCCCTCCGGTCTTTTACTGAGCCCAAGGGTATTTGTACGGTGCGGTGGTAGCCCCACTGCAACGGCAGGGCCTCCGCTTGGCCACATACTTGGACAACTGGTTGCTTTTGGCACAGTCGGAGACTGAAGCCAGAGCAACACGTATCCTATTACGTCACCAAGGCGACCTGAGTTTCGTGGTCACGCAAAAATTAGCGTGTTGGAACCGTTACAGGAGATAGTCTTGTTAAGTCTATCCCTGCATTCAGTGCCTTTCACAGCACACCATTTGGCTGCATGGGTGAAAACTTTTGAAACATGCCTTGCGCTTTTCCAACT
Source organism: Gouania willdenowi (assembly GCF_900634775.1). Taxonomy (NCBI): domain Eukaryota; kingdom Metazoa; phylum Chordata; class Actinopteri; order Blenniiformes; family Gobiesocidae; genus Gouania; species Gouania willdenowi. Next base: position 19,507,003 of record NC_041057.1, read on the forward strand.
GGGAAAATCTGTCCAATTCAGATTGTGTCTTCTGTTGCCCGGGTTGATGGCGTCTGCCATCCTTGTGACCTGCTTCGGCCGCCTTCACATGCAGGAATTCCAGCTGTTGGTGGCCGCATGTTGGCTGGACCCGGCGCGTCATGGAGTGCGCCAGGGCTCTGCACCACTGGCGCACCCTGCTTTTACTGACGCGAGAAGTGCAAATGGGCACCGTCGCATCCAGGAAGGTGGTCACCATGGACGCAAGCCTGACGGGATGGAGCGCAGTGCATAAGGGCCGTGATGTGCGCCTCCAGAGCTCTCACATCAATTATTTGGAGCTTTCAGCTGTGTTTCTCTCGCTGAGGTATTTCCTTGCGTTCCTCACAGGCCACCATGTCCTGGTAAGAATAGACAATACGACCATGGTAGTATACATCAACGGTCAGGGCGGAGTGTGCTCCCGTCGGTTGTGCCTGCTGGCGTGTAGATTGATCCTGTTGAGCTGTGTTCACCTCCTCTCGCTGAGGGTGATGCACATCCCGGGAGACTTGAACAAAAGTGCCCCTGGCAACTCTCGTTGTGCAGTGACCTGCTGTCACAGGCAGAGGGCTCGGTCTTCCACCCTCGCCTAGAGCACTTGGCGCTGTGTACTTGGCCCCTGAGTGGCAGAATCTGTCAGTCGTGGGACTCGCACAGCGTGTGATTTCCACCATTCAGAGCGCTCGGGCTTCCTCCACTAGGTCTTTGTACGACTGTAAGTGGTGGGTGTTTGAGGGCTGGTGTCACCAGATGGGACACGCCCCTTTCAGTGTTCAGTGGGAGTGATATTGCCATTTCTGCAGGCGCTGACTGACAAACAGAAGGCCTTAATTCTCCATGGTGAAAGTGTATCTGGCAGTTATTGCTGCCTTTCACGTGGGCTTTGGGGATGAAACTGTGAGCCAGCATCTGCTGAAATTTCGTTTCATGAAAGGAGCACGCAGACTCCTCCCTGTGTCCAGGCCGCTGGTGCCACCGTGGGATCTGGCTGTGGTTCTGGAGGACTTAAATGCCCTCCCTTTAAACCAATGGGATGGGCAGACTTGAAGTTTGTGTCCCTGAAAACAGTGTTACTGGCTTTGGCTTCAGCTAAATGGGTCAGTGACATCCATGTGCTGTCAGTGCACTCATCGTGCGCTCAATTCTTCCTGGGCGAGCCGCCTGTGGGCTTGCATGCACACTCGACTCTGGGTTTAGCCACATCCTGGGCCCTGGTCAGAGTAGTGTCTTTTCAGGACATTTGTGCTGCAGCGAGCTGGCCCTCACTTTAGTCTGGTTCTATAGGTCGGATGTCTCCGCTCCGTGCGTGGCAAGGGCGGTTTTTCTGTCCTGATCGGAACAGTGCTTGCCCTGCGGGCTGGTGTATGCGTGACAAGCTTGTCTGCAATACGGGAGCTACCATATCCCATAGTGAGTAGGGATGGAAATTGATAAGGATTTAGGGATTCTGATGCTTTATCGATTCCTGCTTATTGATCCATTTTTTTGTATCTATTTTGTTATCGGTTCCCAAATAGGCTTAAAAACAAGTACCACAAGAGTGCAGAACATAATATAACCTGGTTTATTAACATAAATATCAGGTTTATTAATATAAATCTAAATTATTCACTGCTGAGAAACAATACTCAAATGAGTAAACTGAGTCCACAAGTCAAGTGGCTATTGGCTTAGGATGATAAATTAACCTAATTTTTATCATTATCACACAACGTTAGTAAGTAAATTTTATTTATATAGCACCTTTTTATAGATAGAAATCACAAAGTGCTTTACAGTAAAAACACTGCTTTACAAAACAGAATAAACAGTGGTTTACAAAGATACAATACAAGACAGTCCATCAAAGGACAAAGAAAATACAATGTTAACACCAAGTTAATAAATAGGTTAATTAAAAGCTTGTCTGTATAAAAGTGTCTTTAGCTTTATTTTAAAGAAGTCAATGGAGTTAGTGCAGTATAGAGCCAGCGGCTTGAGTATAATGCCATGTGGTGTGGCCACATGTTTGAACATATTGGGTAGTGTTATCGCCTTTTGTGCACGGATCCCTCTAGCAGAAATTACAGGTGACAATCCTCAAGGTGTCGTCCTTCTTCGTGAAAGGCAGCAGTTCAGCTCACCTCTGCTCTGCAGCAGCTTGTGTGTGTGACGTCATTGTGAATGGAGTACGTTTGTGGGAAGAATCGATAGCAGAATCGTAAAGGGTTTTTGTTAGCAATTCCAAAGAAATTTTACTAAGAACCGGTTCCCAAACAAAACCGGTTAATGATGCACATCCCTAATAGTGAGACATCAAAATGAATGTTATGAAAGAGAACTATAGGTTATTTACATAACACCGGTTCTCTGAGTAATATAAGTGAGGTGTCTCACCAGACAAGCCTTCTTGCTGGGCGAGTGAGAAGAGGTTTTTCTTATTTTTGAATGGCGTAGTATCATCTGCCCACTCCACTTACTTACATTTCACCAGCCAATCAGGATTGGAGGCGTATATCCCATAGTGAGACGTCTCACTCATATTACTCAAAGAACTGAGGTTATGTAAATAACCTATAGTTTTTTGTGTCCTAAACCCCTCTCCCTCTCAATCATAACTGATGTTTGTTAACTCTAACCCCACTAGATCCCTCCAGCTAACCCAGAAAAATGCCAACATAGCTCCAAAGGTGTCATTATTTAGTCTTCATGACACTTTATTCATGCTAATGAATGATAATAACAGCGTAATGTCAGAATTATGTATAAAACTTCCACTAAAGTGTAACCGAGTTTATTTATTTGGTCAAAGTGTGGTATTTTTACATCTTGAAATTCCATTATCAGCCTGCCTATTGTAGTTGAACATCCTGCCTACAAATATCAGGTAACCACATCTCTCCTTTAAGGGTTATTTAACATAACACAATGTCGATCGCAAAACATGCATTTCATGTAATGCTGGCTTCTCTATGCTGGAAGTTCTTCCAAGATTTAAGGGATTAAACCATGGTTAAATTTTCCACGGTGCTGCAGAGCGTTTAACCTTGTGCTACTGTGACAGCAGTTTTCCACTCAGATTAACCATCCGATGTACACTGCTTTAGTGTGACACTAGCTAACAGCTTCTTCTTCTTTTTTTGGGAAACGTGTGCTGAATTTTACACATTTACATAAATGTTTTAGGACACCTTTATCAGGCACAGATGACATCCGGTGATTGTGTGCTCTGAAGAATACAATCTTTGCCACAAATTCAGGAAAATTTCAATGCATGGCATGATGGAGGGTTTTCATAGATATGTAGGAGAATTTTACAACCACAAAGAAAAAGGTTCAGGGACAACCGGAGGTCAGAATGTCCCATTCTTTAAAAAGATGTGCTAAATTGGGACGAATATCGCTCCTGTTTGCAAGGTTTCAGGGTGGTTTGATGGCCAAGGTAATAGCTGAATCACAGTTATGGCTCTTGAGAGGACTCTTATTAGTACCTCATGTACTAATGCGGTTCATTTCATGCCAGAGTTAATCTCTTAGCAATAGGTGCTTTTCAGATCAAATGCTTCCTCTCATCTCTTGGCATTTAGATATTATTAACATGTCATGTCTTATAACCAGCTGGCCTCTCGTGCACTATGTTCGTGAAAGCAGTTTTGTGTAGCTGCAGCAGAGCTTCAAACCCACTTATGGAACAAGTCGGGCAGTGACAGTGAGCCTCTGATTACACAATGATTTTAATCTCTTACTAAAACTTATTTCAAATGGAGCAAATTATATCTTTTTTTTTTTTCTTTTTAACTAGACTCATTTTAGAGCAAAGTATATCAATAAAATGACCCCTAAACACACACAAAATGATGAAAAAAAATGACAAAACAACAAATGACTCCAAAAGACAAACAATTACAGAAAAAATACACAAAAGAACGTAAAAATACACAAAATAACATGAAAATACACAAAAGAACACACAAAACAACAACAAAAAACCCACAAAATGACAATAACTATACTTTAAAATAACAAAAAAAAAAAACCCAAAAATATCAACAAATGTGCACAGTTACTCCAAAAACAAACAAAACAGCAAAAATACTCCAAAAACACAAAATGGGAGGAAAATATACAAAATATCTTCAAAAACACAAAAATCTTACAAAAATGACAGTAAAATATACAAAATTAAGAACACATAAAGCCCTCTGTTTTTTTTTTTAGTTTGGTCATTATTCTAAATGCATGTTGATAATGTGGCCCTCACATCAGACAAACACATTTTTGTGGCCCCTGCTGTGATAGAAGTTGCCCATATATGCTTTAATCATTCTTATAAGTCAACAAATCTCAGATATTTACAAACTCTGGGAATGAACACTTCAATTAACACACGAGAATATCAAATTGTTCCCTAATTTCCAGTATCTCCACCAACACTCAAACTGCTCTTCAGAATAAATGTACTTAGCTTTTCCACATAGCCTGCACTAAGTGGTGATAAGGGTTGACATTTGTGATAAATGCACTGACCATAAACTGTCAAATTATGGCAGAAACCTGCCTGCCAGCCACTCCTTCACTAACCTTCTGCAGCAGTCGTTCTCTTCTGCCTTGTTCATGAAACTCCCCCCTCAGTCCTGAGCACAGCCGCCGTTTTGGACACACTTGGTCAGAGTTCACTTTAACGGGAGCTACAGTGACTCACACTGTGGCCAAAGGCTTTAGCAGCCAGTGTTACTCACCAATAAACATCTCTTCACCTCTCTCGCCATGGCCCTCTTTGAACTAGATATCAGTGTTTTTAATGTCAGCTGAGGAAAAAAATCCAGCAGCAAATGGAGTTGAAAGCGAAAGTGAAAAAAGATAAACTTGCATAAAGTAGTTGCTGAAAAGTGGATGGCACAACGCCAGTGCCGCTCTTATTTTCTTCATCTCTTATTTATCTACCCTGTTTATCTCCCACTGACGAGTTGCCACTCTCCCCAAGTCTTTTGTCCTGTTAAGAAATACATTGAATTATTCACCCTGCTTCATGCGTGATACTGCAACTGTCAGTTTGTATTACTCTATGAAGAGATAAGAGGATTTTTTTAAACCTGCCAGAAGATTCCGATCAGGGCAAAATTTTTTATTTTTATTTTTATTTTTTATCCCCACCCACAACACCACCACTTTTCTTTCATAAAACCTCTTTCGGGAACAAAGCTATTTGAGTAGATTGTTTTCAAACTAATGCAAGCGTTAGCAAAAGTAGCTTTAAATCAAAGATGGACAACCTTAGTTGATGAGGTAAGAATTAAAGTGTAGCTCAAGGAGGAATTGGTAAATTTTTATGGATAAATTGACAAATAAATTTTGTTATATTCATTTGTAACTTTGTTGGTGGTCATACCTTTATTTTTGTAGTGCAAAAACATGAGCAATCATATTTGAGTACGTTAAATGCAAAAGTAAAATTTTTAATTAATATATTCAAACTTAATATCAATTGTGATTTCACCAACCTAGTATGTAGTGATTAACTCTATCTAATATTGCTGACAGTGCTATCTTTCATTTGTTACAATCCACACAATCTTTTCCACATTTAGTTTTCCTCTATAGCTAATATAATGCTACTTTATCATGCTAAAATTCAACACTTAAACTATAACATTTAATACATTCCTTAACTGTATAGTAATGCATTTGTGGAACACCAGGGACTAGAAATAACCTGTCAACATAATAAATTGTGATAAAATATAGTTTCCACAAGTGTAAGAAATTGTCACATTCCTGCTCGTAAACAAATTTGAGACCAACTATGAGAATAATTCCATATCAAATATCAATTATATGACTATATGACCTTGCTGGTGTGCAACATGATAAAAACCTAAACCTGAGGTTCTTTGTCCTAGTGCTGAAAGAGGGACTTAAACTGAAGCTGAACAGCAGGCCACAATCAAGAGCTGTTCATCTCTCGTCTTCCAGCGAAGCAACTAAATAAACAAGCCAAGGCAGATGTGTGCATCGACTTTGATCTATGTCTCTTTTGTGCGTGGTCGGACGAGGGTTAGTGCCAGCGTGGGCGTGGTAACCGCCTGCTGTTTTTAAAGGCCCTGTAGAGCTGTGCAAGACTTTCATAAGAGCTCTAACAGGAGTATACGCAAGAGATATGAAGATATGAAACATTCCCACTGTGTTAGTGTGAAACTGGTTGGTCATCAGTCAGATCTGCTCTGATTTAGAAGAGATGGTATCCTGTAAACACGCTATGATGGAGTCGACCCTAGTGAATAACTTTTAACATGTTCACCTTTTTATTTTTCTTCTTTACCTACCAGCTTTAGTGCAACTATTATTCTCTCACTTTTGCACAGATTTGTACATTTGTGGTTATACAGCACATGCTAATGCCGGAAATTCTAATAATTTGTGTTGTTTAACGTATGTTTTATTATTATTATTATTATTATTATTATTATTATTATTATTATTACATAGGATACTAAGAACCCTCTTGCTATCTTATGGCCTTTTCGTAAGTTTAATGGCTATTGATTAATTGGCAAATTAAAATATTTGGGAGCCGTGACATCAAAGGACTTTCATACTGCATGATTGGTTGATCACATCATAGGTTGTGCTCATATATAATCCTTTCAGAATTAAAGATGATTCTGTGAAAGTGGCAGTTAACCCTTCACATTAAAAGCTGAAGATGTCATAAACTGTGCTCAGAAGCCAAATGAATAATTCTTCCACAATAAAAGATGATTCTGTTAAGGTTGCAGATAGCCCCTTCAAAATAAAAGCTAATTCCTTGAAGATTTCCTTTCTTACTTTTCTCACCTGCAACCGGACCTGTATTTTCTTCAGGAAATACAAATCATTTAGCTGAATTTGAATGCCATAATTTATTTAGACAGGTGAAAAAAAAATAGTGGCCACCATTTAAATCACCCACATCCTCATGGTCTCCTCAGATAGTCCAGAAACATACACTTTTGACAATCTTGTGACCCTCTTGTGAAACTGCTGAAGTTATTTATCAGGGAACGGGTGGAGGTTTTAATAAGTTACAGCTAGGTTAGAATCGCAACCAGAGAAATACTTGAAATAGAAAATCAAAGAAATGTGTTTGCATGCCTTTCAGATGGAGATGAAGGTCGAATGGTGAGTTTGCTATTATAGAGGAATACACATGAATAATCACGTGAGAAATCATATGTGAAGTATGCTCGTCATGGTTCAACCCTGTTGTATTGGAAGGGTGTGAGTGAAGGCTGAGAGATGTTGTACTGTACCTGATGTGTGCAAAAGATCTTTTTTTCTTTGTTCCATAATGCTGTGCTACTACTTGGAGGGAAATAATCCTAAATAGGTGGATAGCGTACTTATTGATGTCACCTACACAAAGCAAAGCTTCTTTATAGAGATAGCAAAAATACTTGATTATTGGTTTATATTGATTATTGGTTTTTATTTGTTGATAGAAGAAGTTCTCATATTATATATTAACTGTGATGAAACCCAAGGACAATTAAATGTATTTATCCTTGCTTTTAAATTCCTTAAAGCTAAACCAATTTATTTTTTCCGCCTACCTTCTCTCACAGTCCCTTTGCACACAGATTTGTTCTTGCACCACATGTTTGTAGATCCTCTTAGGGAAGCCGGGCTTGGAATCCAATTTTGGTGAAGCCTGAAGTGCAGAAATATATGAAAGAAAACTTTTTAAATTGTGATTTTTTTTTTTTCATTATTCATAAGCCATCTGAAAACATCTCCTCAAATTCAATGCAGACAAAGGTGCTATAGCACATCTGGGCTTTTTTTTTTTTTTTTTTTTAAACGTCTCATCAGGGTTTCAATTTTATTGGTATTGTTGGTGTTTCGCAATTACCCATTATGGTAATCTACAGTGCTGCCTCACGGTGAGACAGACATTGCTTTCCCTCTGAAAAGTTCTAATCAGATTGTTATTGTCGTCTCTCAATCCATCTCTGCATCAAGCCAAACAAAGGCATTTATTATTGCAATAAATTTGAATGACAATATTACCAGCTAGCAAACCTATGCATGCCACCAGGGCTCTCATTTAAAATTTTTTATGGTACTTTGGTACGTTTCTTATATTGCAGGTACTATACTGTGCCACATAGAAAACAGTTTTATTTTCAGTTTTTTTGTGGAAAAATGGCTTGTGCATTATACAAACGATGCTCAAACTGAGAGGTGGTTTATTCTGACCTCTGCATTTCTTTTGTTTTTAAAGCCTGCCTCTGCCTCTCTGCTGAGCAGAGTCATCATTATCTTTTATTACTATCAATGGCAATTTCATGTTTCATTTTATTCTCTAAGACCTTATCTTAATTTAACCTTTTCCGATCCCAAGAAAAACGCAGCAGCACTATATAGAGGGACCAAACTTGAATTGCCACACGCGTTTTTTCTGATAAGTTCAATATGAACGGGTGCGATGGGAAGCACAGCATCAATTTTCACTGGTCTGTGTTTTCCGAGGCACTAGGAAACAAATTCACTCTCTTCTTGTGTTTTATCTCAAGATTAACTGTAGCATAAACATTCAGGGTTTTTTGCATGGACATTTCTGGATTGTATTTATTATAGCATCTAATGAAGTCTACGTTCTTTGCTCAGCATGTTGCTTGTGACCTCAACACAAAGATGCAGACAGAGGCATCGTTTCCTCATTGTAACCAAATGCTAAAGAGTTGTTTTTCACCAGAGCTGCAGAAAAATGTCTCCTGTTACTGTTCTGGCCCGGGACAAATTAGAAGTGCACTGTGTGCAAAGCTGGGGCTTAGGTTTCAGTGTCAAATAAAGGTGCCGGTTATTTCCGGTTATCTCAGAGCTGTTATGGACACAAAATTAATATAAAAAAAACAGAATTTCAGAATAAGAGATCCTGAAAGAGTAACTCAACCATAAAACATGTTTTTTTCATTGGAATACACATGTATTTGGTATTAGGTAGTGCTGTTGATTGATCCTAGCCCCTAGGTTCCCAAAGTGGAATATGCAAATTGTCATAGGGGGTTTGTGAATAGAAATTGAAAATACCATGACAACATTGGAAACTAGTATATAAATCGACCAGCAGTCAGGAGCCTCCATGCATTGCCACAAATTACACATGCAGTGTCCCCGAGTGCAGCCTCAGAGTGAAAAACAATGTCATCAAAAAAGTGCAAATATGAAATTCAGCCAAACATTGCAGAGTCACATGCATCCTCTCAAACCTCACCTTTCTCATTAAAGTTGTAGCGAGTTGTATTTCACTGTTTCAGGGTAATGAGTATGTTATTGGTATATGTTTTGGTACGGGACTGGGAAATTGGGAACCACTGTCCTAGTCCAACTCTTAACATTTTAGTCAAAGTGTTTGAATTTGTGAGTTTGACGTTATTTGGCCTTCTTGCATCTCGTGTTTGCACCGTTGGCCCCGCCCCTCCTACACAAGCCGGAAGGTGATACTTGTACTTCCTCCTCTCTAAGCCATCAGTGAGCAGTGATTCATCATTCCGTTGCAGACTGCATTCAGCTGCTGTGATGTTTGACTCTGTGCTTCTATAAAGAGCTGATTCTGGTCTAATCAGTGGGTTAAGTGTGTATGTACAGGCACATTGTGTGTGTATTCCCGTCTCTCTGGTGTGTGTGTGTGAGTTTGTGTAGCGGGGCTCATGGCTGGAGAGCAGGGTCTGTTTGCCTGTTCATGCTATAGTGTTTGTAATGTGTGTGGGTGAGCAACACATCAGGATGGTGTGTGCGGGTGCTCGTAGGCTGTGGGCTGCTGTCAGAGTCACTGGACGTGTCTTGACTGATCCAGGAGCCCCGCCCATAATCAAGGCATTATTCAAATTTCCAGCGTAGATTCACGTCAGCCAAAGGCTTGAGGTGTAGTTACACTTTAATTGTATCAAGGTTTGTAATATAGAAGGTGTTGTAGCCTGTTTAGTAGAATAAGGTACTTTATATTTGCATTTCTTCATTCATCTGTTCACTAAACTTTTCGTTTGTTGCTACAGTTTGTAAGAAATATGGAATATTCTTTTTTGTCCATTATTTTGTTGCATCTAGATCGTGAAACCTAAGAAGAAAATAAGTAAAATATATACAGAACGTTTGCACCAGTCCATCACAGTGCAATAATATAATACAGTACATACCTGTATACCAATGTAATATGATAGGTCAGACAAAGTGTCCTCTTTTCTGGAAATCAAATTCTGTTCATCCTTGCCTATATGTTTTTTTTGCCTCCTGACCAAAAATATATATAAATACACTGAAGAAACATCAATAAAAAATGTGGAAAATGTACACTGAGTCTGTACACGTACGTCTGGAGGATGCAGATTGTAAGTGAAACATGTGAAATACTCTGTTTATTTGGCACGGTGTGGGGTCCTGCATCTATTAGACCTCTACAGAAAGCAGCACCATCGATCACTGACAACGTTGATATTGTTTCCCCGTCACCTCCCAATAGGCACCATTGTATTTTGGTTTTCAGCACTTACGTTTTCAGACTTGTGTGCTCACAGGCCTTCACCTGGTTTTGCTCTCCGACTCTTTGGCGTCCATCGGCCACAACCCATGAAACTAATTTTGACGCTTCATGCTGCCAGCATAATAACACATAGCTGGAGGAGAACTATTCGCACTTTTCTCCGCTTCTTAAACTTAAACTCACACAACGTCAATTATCCATATATTCTAAGTAATTTGTAAGATAAACCTGATAAAGAAATCCTCAAACAGGACTTTAACCCCAGATTCGGGTTTCAGGACAGCAAAGTGATTTTAAGAGAAGGAACATCTATTGCTGTTCTGGAGAAACCATTTTTCTTAGTTGGAAATGATTACATTTTCCAAAAAGAAAGTGACTATAGCTTTCAGACATAATTTTGAACAGCAGTAGGATGCTTGAAGTGAAAATAGTGTTTTTTGTTTTTTATTCCATTCATCATCCTTTGCCATGCTTTACACACTGAAATCAAATCAAAACACCTAGTAGTTCTAAAGCCCCCCCCCCCCCCCCCCCCCAAAAAAAAAGAAAAAAGGACTCCATTCAGCTATTTTCTGTGTGTTTGTGGATACTTACACTCCACTTTACCATTTCAATACCTTTCAGGTTTGGAAGGACTCGAACAACATTGCTTTTTAAAAATGATAACCCAATATTAGGTTGAAAGGTTGTTTTCTTAAAAGCAATTCAACCATCCCATGTCAAAAGCCTGACATAATTCAAGACACATTTTTTTGTGTGCTTGTCTCTTCTTATTCTGACCCGTTAACTAATTTATTCTTCTTGTTCTTGCCTTTAGAAATAAACAAAAAGAAACAATTATCCCATAAAAGTCACAATTCACTCCAAGATGAATTTGTCTTTTAAGAAAGGAACAGAAAAATGGCTAAACTGGAAACGAAAACAAGTACTTAAATTTAGTGTACAAAAGTACAGCAAACTTTGAAAATGTGCATTATTCTTTACAGCTTCATCGGTGTCTGTTAGTGGACAGCGATCAGATGTGACCAATTTAAATCAATTTTAATCCTTGAATGAATAAATAATAAAACCAAATACTATCTAATAAGTGCCAAAAGACTCAATTCTGTGCAAAGTGCATCTACCATTGGTGGCGTGGGTGCATGGAGCATTACTGATCACAGGGGTGGTACTGGGTGTCATAGTATCAAAGGACAGATGAGAATAAAGGCGCACACACATAATTACACTTGGTTTCAAGTCTGGGCTTAAAAAGATGGGGTCTGCACCTGTTCAAGACAAAAAACCCACTCATGATAAAAGTCAAAACAAAGCAAGCCTACCAAAAACCCATTTCAGAGTAAAAATATGAGGTTTTTATTTCCAAAAGCAAGTTGATCCCCTTGTTGTAGCTTTAATTCTTTAGTAGACAGCCTCAGAGAAATTAGACTGAAAGGAATCTCGACCAAACACTTTACTGAGTAACTGCTACAAGAGCCTACTGATGAGATATAGAGTGTTGACAAGTGTTATGCTTTGCATAGGCGATATTCAATCTATGACAAGTACACAGATAAGGTTGAAATTGCACTAAGGCCCTTAAGTAGTGCTTTCCTGGAGCTGATGGATTTGTTATGGAGCTGGGAAATCATTTAAAGGAGTCGGTAGCATCAATCAACCAGCTTTTAAAATCACCACTAATGCTTGCACTGTTGAGATGGGAGCAAGATGAATGTGTGTTTAACCTGTCAGTCTTTGGTTATGTTGTGTATATTGAATCCATATTTTTAATAACGGTACACTCAGAAACAGTTACAAATCATACAATTGTGTCTTGGGGCTCATTTTCAGATTTTGCGTAGTCTGTAATAAAACCATAATAGTAAAAGCTTAAAGAAATTGAATAAAACAAGTTTTTGCATTTCTTTTATGTTGAGGTTGTCTGTCTGATCAGAGTTAAAAAAAAAAAAAAAAAAAAAACAACCACTAAAAAAACCCCTAAATATTTGGCTGAGTAGCGTTTGTCTGACTTATGCCATATACTATGTACCAAACACAAAACTTAAGCAAAACGCACCATGTAATTTGAAATCCTCCTGTTTCTGTATTTTACATTACCACTTAGGTGCAATTCACTTATTTTCATGTATTGCATTTAGTTAAGTTATTTTTGCAAGATTTAGTACTTGTATATGTTTTTAAAAACAAACACATTATTAAAGGTGCAGTCCGTAACTTCCAGATCCCTCCCTCCCTCCCCGCTGCTCTCTTACCGTGCCTCCAAAGTTCCTCCCTCAGAGGAGCTAACAAGCTAACGTTAGCCCGACAGCAACATCACAGTAATATAACATGCGCTGGTAAATGCATATTACTGCAGCACTTCTCTCTCTCAATGTGCATACACCAATCGATCAGCAACAGCAACCCACACGGGGGCTGCAGTGAGAACTACGCGCATACAAACAAATCAAAGATAATGTAAATCAAGCAGCAGTAATTACCTTTCAAGCAGAAAAGTGGCCAATTCCTAATGCTAATTTAATTCCAAATTGAACTAAATCCGAATTAAGTGGCTAGTTTATTTTGATTTTAATTCCAAATGAGAAAATTCCTCTTTCTTGCAAACACTTAACTTGGCTAAATCCGCTTTAAGTTAATTCATATCGTTTTGCGCTTGCGCGACTTGCGGCGATGACACGCTGGTGACGACATAATCCAAATTGGCGGTGGCCCGGACTCCAGTTGAGACTATTTAATAAGACCCTTAAAAGACATGAATATAATGAAAAGAGTGGAGGCATAAACATGGAAACACACACAGACCTCGGTAAATGGACCAGGCTTCATCAAACGGCTGGCACTAGAACCCGGAGGTGAAGAAAATGCGTCCCCGTACTGCTTTCACAGGTTGTAATATCACCAAGTTTATCATTTTCCCTGTTGTTAGAGCTAATATCTTTACCACGGAGAAAATATTTATTCCTGGTGTTTGTTTTCCAGAGGTTTACTGGGCTTTATACCAGTGATTAGTTCCTATCTCCTTCCGTTCCACAGTCCAAACTGAAACCGTGTGTTATTTTTGAGCTGCTGCTTCAAAACTACAATCAAAACAGTTCTCATGTGTGGTCGTTTGTGTTACATCCAACAATAAAAGGTTTGTTGTGTTTTTCTCCCGATAGACGGGATAGGTCATGTTCTCCCCCTGCCCAATCAGAGCATTCCCAACCCCCCGACCTCTAGCGGAGTTAAGTTTTGGAATTACTATTTCCATCTAAACACGAAGCAGAGCACTTTAATTTCGAATGATTTAATTCGGAATAACTAATTCCGAATTAAAAATAACATAATGTAACCGTGGCCAATGAGCCAGTTTTTTTTTCACTCAAACTACTAGTTTCATGTAAGGCTGTCCTTGCATAGCTTTAGCAAATATGACAAAAAGTCAATTTTATAAGAGTTACGAACTGCACCTTTAATGTCCTAGGCTCTAATAAATGAAGTGAATAGCTTCATATGTGTTGCAACTTTTAAAAGGAGACATTTCTATTACAAATTCCACATTACAACAGTGCATTGTGATAGCAATGCACAATGCATTATACTAACCAACATACTCAAAAATAAAATTCATACCGAAGTCCATGATATCATTAAAGGCATTCTCCACTGTTTTTACAAATGTGGTCTAAAACCTTTTAAATGTACTTATTAGAAGATCTATGCCTAACAAAACTCATTATTTTGCACTATATTTGGTTTTTATTAACTATCAAACATCTCATTGTTTCCTATTGGAGTGGAGCATTTAGATCATTTAGCCAGCTTTAGACATATATCTTCTAATAAGTACATTTTAAAGGTTTTAGACCAGACTTGTAAAAACAGTGGAGGATCCCTTTAAAGGTTTCCTATAACCGAACCTCAAGCATGCACAAAGTGTTTCCTAATTTATTTAAAATACATATTCCGCTGTCGATTTCAAAGTTGTTGTTCTTGTTTCACCCACAGCTCTCTTCCTAATTGACTCCACCATGGAGTAAATGAGATAAAGAAAAGATAAATTACTCTAATGGAAGGGAATGAAGTGTGAAAAGAGACATTCCTCCGTTGTTGTTGTTTTTTTATTAGATGCGAGTAGATTGAAATACAACAAGGATTAGATCATATGTCACAGAGATTCTACTAACTTCAATGTTTGTTTACACACTACAAGTCGCTCCGTTTTTTTTAGTTGTTTTAAATTGGAGAAAAATAATTAATAAAAACACGTTCGGTACTTTAAAAAATTATAGATTTAAAAACAATTTAATAGCAATTAAAAGGCAATCAGCCCTGCACCACAGAGCTCAGATGATCTTAAAGATGGCCCATTTACCCCCTGCAGTTACAGCTTTACACTGAATTTCATGCAAATCGCATAAAGAAGGGTTTCTGCTTCAGCAAAAAGGTCAAGCCTTATGAGCTTCCTCGCACCATTAGGATACAGTTCTCTCCAAGTGTGTGGGACGGACAATGGTCACTGAAGCAGAACACAGAGAGCCTGTTAAAAACCAGAAGGAAAAGTTATGGTTCCGCTCAATGAAGTCAAAGGGCAGATGGGGGATAAAGTATCTCTTAATGCGTTACATTATTCTCATGACAAACTACCTGACACAGACAGTAAAAAAAAAAAAAAAAAAGTGACGCCTTGGAATTGGATCGTCTGCACAGTCATGGGCATAATACTGTTTTTAGAGCGTAGATGAAACAAAACAGTGACCTTTTGTTGTTGTTGTTTTCAATCCCTTTCAAATGAAGGAGCTCCCTTGGGGTCTCTTGATTTAATTAATTCATTTCCTTCCTGAAACATTTGTTTTTGTTTTTTTTTTTTTTTATATCCACTTTAATGCACCTGTCAAACCCACGAGCAAAATGAAACGATCAATTCATTAGCTTGACTAATAGAATCATTAGTCAGCTTTAACTTAGTTGTTCTTTAGTCTTTTCTTTATGCGAGCGAGTGTTGACTCCATGCATGCTGCAGGATGCGCAATACAAAGCACCGAAAGGAAATTTTCACCTAAAGAGTTACAATGAATTCAAAGTGTAAACCTCTACTGAGGTCCCTGGAAGGAGACACAGAGTGATCTCAGGGCCTTGTATCTGAGCCCAGCGGAAGCCGCTTATTGATTTGCTTGTCTAGTGGCTCTCTGTAATAATAAGAAAATAAAGCCCCGGGATATTAGGAGATCGACGTCAATCAGAAGCATGCCTCAAGTGTGGCTTGTCCCATCTTATTAGTGCTCTCTCCATGCGCTGAGTGTTCACTGATGACTCCATTGATATGCAACCGAGGATAGGAGGCTGTCTGTTGCCATCTCGAGGAGCATTCCCTTATGATTGCTCACTAGTCAACTTACGCCGGGCTGAAAAATTGCAGAGGATTGAGGAGTATTAATGCAGCACATGAGCTTGTACTTTCAGTAAATGTCACCCGCAATTCAAATCGCTCGAATACCTATAATAAAAGCCAGTAATGTGTATATTTAGTCCAGTTACAATTAAACAGTGTTACAAAAAAAAAAAAATCTGGTCATTGTTGAGATTTGCAGAATAAAAAGAACATTTAAGATTCAGCTCTCTACTAATGTGGGTTATTCTACTGTGACTCTTCTTTTCTCAAGGACACATTTTAACATTTTTGGGGTTGGCTTTAATCCGTTCTGGTCTTTTATTATCCTTTTAAATAGTAATTTTGTTTAAAGTAATGAAAAAAAATACAGATTCCTTTTTTTCAAATATGAAGACATGAATTTAAAGCTGATTCCTTCATAAATTGTCTCATTGAGCCTGTCCAACTTGGAAACATTTGGATACATGTCCTCAAAGACAGTAAATTGATTTTTTTTTTTTTTTTTCAAAGCTTAAAATAGGTTTGCATTAATCCAATTCTGTCTTGTTAAGTCCCACCTTTTAATTTATGAATTAGCTGTAATTAACCAGCTTCAGTGGTTTGGTAATCTGATGTAGTTATACTCAAACGTTTTTAAATGTGAGCTACAGTTTATACTTTTGCTCTTTAGCTACAAGTTACAAAAAGAAGATGCCAGCAGATAAACATGACACGTATGTAGGTCGTCGCTTCTTGATACAGCATATCACAGGTCTCCGATCATTTCAAGTATTTTCGCTGACTCCGGATGTGTCTGGAATTATGATAGCATGACACCCATTGTGTAAACCCGACACAGCACATCAGGATCACTTTGTACGGAAACTGCATTGGTTATGCCAACATATTACAGTGGATTTATAACTACCCTGAGTCCTTCAAGCACAATAAATTTAAATTGGTTGGCAGAGGTTTTCCTATGTTTTGATGCATGAGCACACATCGTGTGTGTGTGTGTGTGTGTGTGTGTGTGTGTGTGTGTGTGTGTGTGTGTGTGTGTGTGTGTGTGTGTGTGTGTGTGTGTGTGTGTGTGTGTGTGTGTGTGTGTGTGTGTGTGTGTGTGTGTGTGTGTGTGTGTGTGTGTGTGTGTGTGTGTGTGTGTGTGTGTGTGTGTGTGTGTTTTAATAAAGTACAGGCACCTGATAGCGGTTCTAAATTGAGCGAGTTGACAGAAATGCTCGGTTGGACAAAAAATGAAGTTGATTCTTAGTATTCGCATTTCATTAAGAGGCAATAGCTGCTGCGTAAATATGTGACAATGGGGCTACATCATCAACATTTGTCAGCATTTAGAATAATGATCCTTTTGAGCATTATTACTGAAAAGAACAAAGGGTTTCATGTGCTTTTGTGGTCGTTTTGTATCATTTCCTTTCAGTTTTGTGTATTCTTATACTTGTTTTTTTACTTTCAGCTATTTATGTTTTTTGAGTCATTTTGTGTGTTTTTATTGTATTTTTGTGTATTTTTATTGTAATAATGTGTGTTAATGCAGTCATTTAATGTGTTTTTGCATTTATTTTCTTTATCTGTCATTTTGTGTGTTTTGGGATTTATTTTATCCATGTACTTTTCAATAATGTGTTCATATACAGTACCTGTAGTTTTCAACTAACGTGTGGGAATATGCTGTATAGTCATGAACCAACTTTTAGTGGCTCATTAATTTGAAAGTAACCAATAGTTCATAATAGATTTGACAGCTATTTTTTTAAATGATTTTAAGTAATTACTGTCTAATGAAATAGAACATTTGTAGTCTCTTTAATTCTTTTTTTTGTTGCTCATATTGTTTTATTTATATTTATTTCAGCTTCAAAATGCACCATCTTTTGAAATGACAATTTGTAAGAAATAGAAAAAAAAATATGTCAATTGGAGTTTTTAAGGGCATTAAGTAGGGCATGGACCCTAACTTGTACACGTTGTTCTTTTAATGTTGTGTTCCCGTAATTGTATTGTATTTAAAATGATAGGTTTAAAAACCTTGGTTTGGGAAACTAATCGACTAAATCTCCAGATGATTAATATTTTTGAAAATACTCCAACTTTTAAAAGTACAGAGGAGATCTCACAAACACAGATTGTTCTTTAAAATCCCAGTTGTAAACACCCAATTAACACCCAGAGATCAGAACAATAAAGTCGCAGAGCTTCCCCCCTCTGTAATCACCACAGTGAGGTCTCCAACCTGTACATATTGATCGCGTATTGACTGGTGTATGAGAAACTCTAGTTTAACCCACTTCCTTACTCTCGCTTTCCACACCTACTCGATATTCTGACTGAAGGGCAGCAACTGCATGTTCCAACTGTGCCCAACACAGATAGAGACAAAGCAGCAGACGGAGATAAGGAAACTGCACTGCCTCATGCAATAATAACAACCTAAAATGCAGTGAATTTATGTTTGTGTAATTCAGATTCAAACAAAAAAAAATACACCACTTCCAGTGACAAGGAAGGCCATCTTTATTTACTTCTTCGATCAATTAAGAAAACCTCTGTTTAGTCTCCCACGGTAGTGAGTTGTGTCAAATATGCTTAGTTCTCTTTACAGCAGAATTTTGGCTGCTCTTGTTGTGACAGAATAAGGCTACAAGGGATTGTTCCTCCTCCATCTCACATCATCAAAAGGTCTTTGAATTGCTTCTGTCGCTAAGGAAGATGAACGTGCTGTGCTGTTGCGTCTGTCAGTAAAATGTAAAACCTTGTGTCAATTCTATCACCCTTGATGAGGCTTCAGAACAAAACTGTTTACTCTTCCTCTGGAATAGCCTGATCAAACTTTTATTAGCACGTTGGATGGTGGCAAATCTACTCGGCAAAATGTTGCAGAGCCAGTGCAAGCGATTTGGAAGTTTTTTTTTTTTTTTTGCAAAACAAAGGAGAGCTGCTGCTTCTGTGGCACGGTTAATTTTCACATTTATTCAGACTTGCATCTTTTACTTGAAACCTTGCTGTGTACAGTATTTAGTGTAATGGAAGAATTGATTATGCCTAAGTTGAAGTTAGGGAATGAATGCTTCAATCAGATGAACAGGTACCTTGTAAAAATATAACAAATGCAACACAACCAATCAGAACAAAGAGAGCTGGATTGAATAGCAGTGCTTTTCACTTGATCACAGCACCTGTTAGTGGGCGAGATGAATTACATAGCCTTTTTTTCCCCTCAAAGTAGATTTTTTAAAAGCAAGAAAAATAAATTTCTGATGGAAGAACGGGTCGTTAAAGACTTGTGGTGGGTTGTTTTCATACACTCGAACCTATATAGCTTTTTTTTTTGTTTTGTTTTTTTTGTTGCATGTTTTGTTATTGTATTTAAATAATTGCATTCATTTTATTGCATAATTGTGACCATCACCAGCCCTCGCTAAGGAAGGGTAAGAAATACTTTAGTATAGGGAGGATATAAACAGAGAGGGCAGTGTTACACCTAGGTGAGGGGGAAGGGAACAGGAAAGAGGGAGTCAGGGTAGGACAATGGAAAGGGCGGGGAAGAAGTGACTGCTTCAAAGTGAGAGTGAGATGTGATGTTATAGTTCAACAAAAAAATACATTCTATTCTATTCTTGCTCAAAAGGATCTAAGAGTAGTTTGGATACGAAAAATGCATTCAAAGTCAGGTCATACCATTATTGCTGGGTTGTGCATATTTGAGCGCAAAAAAAAAGAGAATTCATGAAATAGACTTTTTCGTTCTCGTGACTTTGTTTTGTGATGACAATACTCTCACATGATAATATCCTTCTCTTGACTGATGAAACCATTTATTAGCAGTTTTAAATGAATCTTAGTCCATTGTTGGTTCCAGAGTGGGGCTTCATGGTGAAAAACACACATCACAATGAATTTCACACTCATTTTCAGCCTGTGTCAACAACAGGCTTTCATCTAAAGGCGTGAAGAGTGGGCTGGAAACCACTCTGCCTCATCGAGATGAAGCTGTCACCCTGAATGAGAGCTAATTGACATGTCAAAATGATGATATTGTTCTATTAAGACACGCGTGGACAGATCTGAAGATGAGTGTTTAGTCTTTCTGTATGTATGCCATTCAAAGGAAATGCTCAAAACAGTTTAAAAACTCAGTTTGAATACCAATTATTGTATGTTTGTATTTTATTTTATTTGTAAAAAAAAAAAAAAAAAAGATAGCTGACCTTTAGAATTTTGGAATGAACCGAAAAAATAGTTAAATATAAGATAACTCGAAATATCTAAATGTGAGATACAATCTTGCAAATCTCTATTACAAGACCTAAAGGAGCATTTTAATTTGAAATCATTCTGTTCGGGTATTCTGCGTAGAGGTTTATGTGGAAGACATCCGTGTTCTAATCTGAGTGGGGAGCAGCTGAAGAATATATGATGATTTTATCACGATAAACGAGAATACGGAGTGCAGTTTATTTTTGCAGATGCCTACACTTTTCTGGCTTCTCTGTAGTTGAGGCAATCCCATAGATTTCCCCAAGCAACTAATGTGAAGGAAATTCATGAGATAATGAGGAAAATATGGCAACTTCAGGGAAAAACTGCCGTGATTTAGTTTAAAAAAAAAAAAAAAAAAACCTGCACAGTGTGAGGTGAACATCAGGTCTGTTATTGTAGAAAGTTATGACATTAGATATTTTGTGACGAGTGCTATGAGATGACGTATAGCTGTAATTAGCGCTATATAAATAAAGTGGAACTGAATATTTAGCTACCCATAAAAATATAATTCCTTCTTTCTGTCCAAAGTACAATTATTATTGTTTCATTTTGGGGAAATGTAATTACACTGCGTGAGTATATCATATGATCAAACAGCAAAAGTCACTGAGGCCCATATATTTCATTGTGTTTTTCAAACAAAGGAGAGTTTTTCTATTGTTTATAGATTTTAATGTAGCAATTTTTTCTCATGGTGTGTCTGCTGTGAGATTATTTCCCTCAGTGAGGGGTGTTACTGTGGACGCTGCTTTTGATAAACTGTCGTCCGACAAGCTGCTACTCCCGACTGTTACTATTAATTGGGTACAGACACTTGAAAGGTAATCCCTATGTGGTAGATCAATTGTAAGCAAACAACGTACAGTATGTAGAAAAATATCCTCTTTGCTGGAAAGATGCAGTTCCATCAAAAAAGCATTATTTTATACAATATTTTTTCTTTGATTTGCTCACTATTATAAGTCTGCTGGTTTTATTCTGTAAATTATCTTGTGCTGTGTTATGCTAACCCATGCTATGCTTTTCGTAAGCTAAACGTAGCATCTGCTTCGTACCATTTGCAATGTATACTGTTAAAATGTGTTTAGGGCAAATCTTGACAAAAACCATGACAGCTGAAAACTACATTTATTTATTTTGCTTTCTACACATTTAAAGTGTGCAAAAAATTAAGTGGTACTTTTTAATGTTTGCCAGTTTTAAATAATACATATTCCCCATTTCTAAAAATGTAATCTTGCATTAAGTTTTATATATAGTCGGGGAGACTACAAGAAAACATGCAAACTCCAGACAGAAAGGTTCTAGCTTCCCACTGACACTAAATCTAGAGCTATCTGTGCTGGGAGGGGAAACAGCTCACCACTACTAGTATGACTAGTAGTAATATCCAGATACGGCGATATATCACGATATATTTTTTGCACGATCGATAATCGATATGCTTGCGCTAACTATCAATTGAAATAATAATGATAATTTTCTTTCTTTTTTTTTGGATTAAAGATTTATTTTATTATTTTCAAAACCTTTTTTACTTTTTCACTAAAATGTGAAGGTAGGGCTTCACAGAAATTTTGTCACTGTTTGTTGAATGAACCAATATATTGTTTACTGGAATATTGCACTATAATGTATAATATCACTGGTGAGAAAGACCCTATTTTTTGTTTACAGGAAGCACTATTGGAGATACTTATTAGTTTACATTGGTATGTTGACACTTATTTACAGAAATGTTGCACTAAAATAGTGTCACTGTTCAAAGGACACTTTTTCAATTTATTGTCTTTCAGAGATATAAAATAATAAAAAAATAAATTTCACTTAATCTTTTTTTTTTCTTATGTCATAAATTATCATAGATTGATTTCTGACCAATATATTGATAATCCCAGAGAGAACCCAGAGGTTCCCACTCCTAATCCTATCAGAATTTGTGGTATATGTATTATATATGTAGGTTTAAAATGTTACGACGGCAGGTAAAAATATGTTAGATATCACACCAGGTGGACTGATCATGAGTTACAAAAGGGTTTCACATCAACAACACAAATGAAAAATATAGTAAACCAATAATGTAGAGGTTAAAGTTCTAATGTAAACATTGGTAATATTTGTTTTGTGCTCTTGTCGTTAAAATTATTTTTTTTTTAACAAGTGTACTGTCTTTTTTCCAGGTCAAAGACAAAGAAATGGCTTCAGCAAGGAACCACTGGGCCTCGACACAGATCTTCTCACACACTCGCCAACACAGGACACTAAAAGTGACATTCATTCAGTCACAACTGCTTCACCTTCAAACCTCCCCAACCACCAGCCTGTCTTCAAAGGACTGATGCTTCACGAGCACCTACTTACACGGGACTTCCAGGGAGATCAGCACTTTTTCAGGCAGGATAGCTCTGTGGCTACATATCCAACTGTGCCAGGCTATGCCTTTGCTCCAAACGCAAAGGACTCCGTCACCCATTATGTGTCCCACGAGGATGCCCCGGCCTTCTCGGACGTCGCTACTACCACCACCGTGGCTGCCACCTCCCCACTGACTACATTTTCTCACACTACAACCAAATCATCCACATCTTATCTTCCAAAAAGGTTATCCAAGGAGAAAAGCAGCGAAACGGAGAAGCTGGAGCCGACAACAGATTCTCTCACGACGCAGGTGACACCACATAATAAGGGTTTAGGAGATGAAAACGCCTCGAGTGCGCCCCTGTCCTCACCAAGTAGTCACCCTCATAGTTTCCCTGAAAACACAAACCTCAAACCAGCCGTGATGAAGATGGAGAAAGGGGACCCCAAAGAGGCGGCACAAAAACCCAAAAGTGACCATCTGATTACCACAACAGCGTCACCAATGGTTATTACCACCACCACCATCACAACTGTGCAAATATCAGGTAGGATGTTTTTCTGTCTTAAAATAAAATATGAAGCCTTAATGCAAAACTCAAAGCATAGCTAACTGAGGCCGTTATGTGGCTTTGGATAGTTTAGCATTCTGCCCACAAACGTTCAATCCTACACCAAAGATTTAGAGTTGTTCATGTGTCAAAAACAATCCGATTTTCCTTGATGTGTCCTGTCTGCTCTGTCCTCTGGCAATGGAGGGCTGAGGGCCCAGATGAGCCGTGTTGAAGAGGATTTCTGTGGAGATTGTTAGAGGGTTATATGGCCAGTGAGACACAGGTGGGCTGTCAGAAAGATCAGTGGTCCGGGAAAAAGGGAATCACTTGTCATTTTCCTGTCTCCCACAGAGCCGTGCAGTGTGAATTTCACTGACCCCGAGGGTAACATCGAAATCTTGCAGCAACTGGACTCAGGAGTGGAGTGCAACTACCTGATCACCGTCTATTTGGGATATGGCATTGAAGTTCAGGTCAGTGTGAAACACTCACTATTTGAATGATAATGAAACAATTACGTGTTGTTTAAATGCAAATTGTTACTTTAATTGGTTTCTTTTCTAGAGATTGAAAGACAGAGGGTGGCAAACATTGTCATTTCCCTGAAAACATTATCTTTTTACCTTATTTATGTAGGCAATATCATTGTGTGGTTTTAGATGTGATATTTTAGCCAAAACACAAAGCTTAATATGAATACTATTTGGTTGGTTAGGGTCTATTCAAAATGTTTTAAGATCTAGGGGGCAGGGTTCTCACCAGGAATTTTCCACAGCGTAGCGGGATTGGAATTGGGTCCGGAGGCATCCCCACAAAAAATTTAGAAATGTATAACCCTTTTGTAAGTCCCTTTTGTGTCCAAGTGTGCAACAATTATTACGACTGTGCGGATTAAAAAGGGGAAAAACAACAGAAAAGCCCCCTACGCTGGTTGAAACATACTGTTCTGGGTGACATCACACCGTAGGGGGTCAAAATCACAACGTAGGGGGACAACAGAAAGCCACACTTACCCATAATATTACAATGGTCATTTCACCATAACAACAATTTTACTAATTTCTGCTTAAAGTCTATTATTTACAAAAAAAAAAAATTACACCGCTATCTCAGAGAACAACTGTTTTAATTAACCGAATTAGCTTTGTCTTTCATGAATGGATGATTTTCATTGGTTCTCATGAGCTTGTTTAAATTGACAGCAGCAGTTTGCATTTGGAAACTTAACTGATAAGTGATCTAATCCCCAGCTCTAAAGATATACAAAAATATTTTGCTGAGAGATTCTTTTCCTGAGGTGGAGGTTTATAGTGTGACTGAAAACCAGCATGTCTGCACTCAGGCTGTGATGGACAGCATATGCAGCTATTGCAATAATTATTTCGATAAAAGAATAATAGCCATTTTGACTTGATGAAAAAAAGGCTCTTTTTTCCCCCCCTAATGGCAGCTGACTATATTTCAGTACCGCCTGCTCTTGTGTGGATAGACAGAGATAGGCAGGCTGGGAATTTCTAAAGCGGGTGGGTGGATGATGGCCAGAGCAGTCCATCTCAGGTTGAATGTTTGATTTGTAAATCTTTTCACAAAAGGTTCTAAAATTAACTAACAGTGTGCACATTCCCTGGGATTTGCAATTCCTCAAATGCTTCATTTACCACCGGAGACTTTAAAATGGGTGAGCTTTGTCTTGCTGTCTCTGGAGGGCTGAGATAAGTCTTGACAAAGTATATGTTTGCGAGTGCGCTTCGCTCCAAAAGCTTTTCTCCGGGTAACTTAAGTAAATCTCGAACCACTTATAAGAAGACACACATAGCCTACCTGCTCGTGCACATCGGCACATACGCTTGTGCTTTGGAAGTATCGTCCGTTGGTTTTCACAACTTCCTCTGCTGCATTTCAGATGACTTAATAGAACTGAAAATTGCAAGGCGTTCAGGACTAATATATAGGAGTTCCTGTAACACATCTAACCAGGGCTATTAAAGAAAAAGGATGGTAACAGGAGATTCTACATAAACATGAGAACAGATGGTGGGTGGGGTGGGGGTGGGGAGGAAACACACTCCCTGCCTCCCAAGGCAGAATTGATAGCCATCTGACGGCAAACTATAGAGACAATTGCTTGGCACAGCTGAAAAGACCGAGGAGCCAAGGTCCCTGCTCCTCGGGAACACAGAGTGACTGAAGATGGAAAGATAGAAATTGAAATCAAGCATGTGTCGTGCCTCTTTCTCATCAGCAGCGTGTGAAGCTAGCTCTTTTTCCTGTGCGCCCTCCAGGTTTCAAGGTTAGAAAGTCACAAGCATGACCACAACATGGACTAATCCAGTCCCTGTATGTGCACAGACCGTGTCTTTAGAGCAGAAAATTAGCATCACATTTGAAATGGTTCTGCATACAGAAATTTTCTTTTTTTTTTTTACATTTTATGTACAGGTCACCCTCATGCAGAGGAATTTAGCAATTAAAAACAGTATTTTTATTGTAGAGCTGCTTAGTCTGCTTTATTTTTTTGTATGCAGAAATATGTCTCCTGGAATAGAAAATGCTTAACCCAGCATTTTAAAGTGCGTTCCACACAGTCAAGGTTGTTGCTTGTTTTCTCGCTTATAGACCTTCATGAATTTGTATTTTTTTAAGTACACTCAGTTTCTTTATCAATATATTTTATGAATATATATAAATATGTTTAAAAATGTACATATATTTACAGTATATAGTTTTTTTGCATCCGAGTCCTTTGATTTTGAGAATTGGCCGATACCGAGTCCCGATCCTTTACTTCTATAATACATTATTAAGATAAAGAAGAGCTAAAAAACTGATCCAGGATGTCCCTTATTTATTCAATTCACCTTATTTTAACATTTACCTCTAAACCGAGCACTTCAAAATAAAAGTACCACAGTGTTGTAAAGTAAGGCCAGTAATGTGCTTTTAGGAACTGCACTCTTAATATTTACTCTCCTCACTTAGTTTCACAGATTGAAAAGTATGTTTTTCTTGATGAAAAGTATGACAACTTCATTTTGTTGGCATTGCAGGTGCAGAGCATGTAACGTATTAGCTGCTTACTAAATAAAGTGTGTGAGGTCTGCAGATAGAGGTTAATGTAGAACACACCTGCACGTCCTGCTGTAGGCGCTTGATATAGGAAATACTGCAGTAGATTGACTTAGGGTGGTCCATTCTCACACACAAACGTACACGCATGCACTTTAATCACACAAACACTGGCGTGCGCGCACACACACTAGCATCAGGCTAGTTACCAGAGAGGCTAACGATACGTTTTGTCTCTTCCAAACACAACAAATGTTGTAGGGATTTACCTGCTGTTGAACTCCTTTATTCACGAACGTATGGGAGAACTTGGGTCTAACTCTCCACCTCCGCTCTACTGACCAAACAACAGACAGGGCTCCTCTTTTTGACACTAGTTCTTCTGTGTCATTATGTTCTACTAGTTCTGCAGCTTCAGAGCTTTCTTTTCCATTTACACTGTAACCAGAGCGCTACTGTTTACCTTCGCAGTGCAACATTGAAAAGGCTCCGGTCTGATGTGGCGTGGCGTTCCAAACATTGTGTAATCAAGATACCGGTACGGCGGTATATAAAAAATGTATATCATAACAAAAATATATAGCAGTTTTTGGTACGAACCGGTATACCGCCCACCCCTATAATGATAATAAATATACAAATATATCCGAGTCCTGATCGGGAGATAACGTCCGATTGCGATCGAGTCTGAAACCATGTGATCGGGCCCGATTTCCGATCACGTGATTGGATCGGGACATCCTTAGTATACTGTATATACAACGCCGTATTAGGGCCACATTCAAATAAAAATAAAAATCTAGGCACCATGAGATTAAAGTCGCAATATTCCAAGAATGAAGTTGTAATTTTATGAGAATATAGTCGTATCTTAATAAAATCGTATTTTTATGAGATTGAAGTAATATTTCAAGATTAAAGTTAATTACGACTATTCTCGACATATTACAACTTTAATCCTGAAATATTATGACTTTAACCTAATTAAATTATGACTTTCTCATAAAATAACAACTTTATTCTTGAAATATTACGACTTTAATCTTGTAGAGCCAGATTTTTTTTTTATTTTCATGTGGCCCTGAAACGTCGCTGTGTATATATTTGAAAAAGGTGTTTTTTAGCAGCTCAGTCAAACCAGGAGTAAATAACACTTACGTATTTAGGCTAACAATTTGAGAGTTTTTAATTCATATCCATCCATTTGTCCTCTTCATGCACTGCGTTAACTTTTCTCAGGAATAGCATTTTCTGTTGAAGGCAACTGTTTTTACATTGTGATCCCAGATTCATGTCTGCTATTTATTAGAAGTCTGAGCTTCAATACTGCTGTTTTAATTCATTAACTTTTTCATGATATAGGTGAGCATTTTTTAGATATTTATTGGTAATACTGGTGCCTCACGCTTCAGGGTAACAAATTGTAATACTTGTGCCTTTGGGGTGAAGTGCATGCTCTTCTTAACAGGTGGCCTTCATTAGAGGAAATATAGTATAAATTTTACAGACAGTCTGGCCATTTACAAGGGCAAAGTAGGGAAATTGCCTGAAAGAAATAACAAGAAGGATGGCAGGGGTGACAGTTGTAATATTTATGGTAATGCTGTATACCTATGATTCAGTGAAACATTGTGAATCGGTGGTGTATCATTTCCAGTACCCATGGCTGGTTGGCAGCATTCAGAAACTATCACACTGAGCGGTGGGGACTAAATAAGACAGATGGGAAATTTTCTGCACTCATTCAGTGCTCTTCTCAGCAGACTGCGTGCTATTAGGGGATAGGAACCCAACGGTAGATAAACACTAAAATCATTTGGTTTCAGGCTGTATTCTGTGTGGGATATGAAAAGATGAGACTGTCTTTATTGATCAGTATGTAAAAATACATTGTAGTTATGGTGAAAAGCATGGATTTTGGCCCAACAATAATCTGAAAACATTCTAAAGATAAAGAATATATGAAACTACGTTGTTTGATAGTAATATATTTTAGAAAAACAGGTTCACATAGAAATTAATTATCCTGGTATCTATGAGTAAAATATAGCTTAAAAAATATTTCTCTTATTTTAAATATCCTGAGGCTTTTTCCTGAGCAGTGAATTAGTAAAATGTAAGATTGTTTTAATTTTAAACTCCCCATTTCTTCTTCTTTGCAGCACTCACTATTCAATAAGCTTTTGGTCGAGAACAGATGGAGGTTTTCCGGTACTCGGCTGTATCATTAAAGTGCCTAAAATCTGTTTTTTATTTGATCAAATAAATCTGGTGAGTTAGCTATCAGCTCCTTCCACAGCCATCTGTCCTGCTCTGATTTCTCTGTCTCCTCTTCTCACTGATCCACCTCGTTGGGTCTCGAGAAGTTCACATCTGAGGCTATACACAGGTTGTTCTGGCTCATTTTGACACTTACATCATTGGAATGTAATGTGTGGGAAGCAGTGTCTGATATTTTTCTGGGGACACGAACCTAGACACGACCAAATTCTCCTATTGCGACAAACCTCAAATTAAATGGGTGTTTCCATTTTCTGACAGGGCAAACACAGCTTTTACCAGCTTGTTCTTTCGGTTTTTGTTTCTCTTTTTGCTCGTTTACCTTGTTTTGGTCAGTTAGAAATAGTTTTAAACCCTACATTTTGCCCTCTATTTGTTCACCACTCTTCTCTACCCCATTATTCTGTTCTGGTCACAAGAACTAGCCCCTGTCCTAGGTTATCGGGATGAAGGCCATAATCCCAGGGTTTAAAATAGAATTATATAATCAATCTTTTTTAAGACCTATAAACAAGTCCAAGTTTTTTTTGTTTAGATTAAAACTTCATCATATGAACAAATACACAAAACTCTCTTTTAGTTGGTTCTCTTGAATAACGCCCATAAAGCAGAGGCAACCTTGGTGGAGAAAATGATTTATCAGGTTTTATATCCTCACATGACTCAAGAAAAGGGGAAAAAAATACAGTAACTCAATACATAAACAACTACAGAAATGTGATTTATCACACCAGGCCATCTTCTTCTTTGCTATGTGGTCTACATCTTATGCTCATGCATCCATTAAATTATTTTTGGGCTGTAAAGCAGGGTTAGCATGGATACTTTAGTGATTGGTAGCTTTGCAGCTTTGTATATCACTTCTGATCTGACAGTCCTTGTTTATTTCTAGCATTGTTACAATGAACATTTTATACTGAAGTAGTATTTTAGCACTAAAGGCCAGTCTTGGTCTTAAGACTGGTCCTGAGAGTACCTTTTGACAATCTTGGTCTGGTCTCAGTCTTGACTCCCAAAATTCTTGGTCTTTTCTTGTTCTCGAATTCGCTGGATTTTCCAGTTGAAACCAGCACCTATTTGCTATTCTTCAACTTCAGTAAAGTGAAAATAAAGTGAAGCATTTGGAACTGTTTCTGATTAACAATTGTTGTAATTTGACTTAAAACATTTAGCATTAGCTCACTAATTGATCTGCCTAATTGGAAATCTTTTGGGTTGCCTTATGTTCAACCTTTTCATGGTTTTTAAAATAGATTTGTATGGTCTTGTCTCTGGTTGTTTTGGTCTTTGTCTTGATTCGGTCTTAACTCCCAAAAGTCTTGGTCTCGGTGCGTTCTTGTCTCTAGCACGTGTCCATCTCAGACAGTTTAATCTTGAGTACAACACTAATAACCAGTGCATGCACTTACTGTATACATTTTATTGGAAGCTTGACTAGTTATAGTCCCTATGATACCGTGTTTCAAGTCTATGCTAAATGCAACAACATTGTACCCTATATATAGGCCGTCAATGAAATATTTTGCATAAATATGTCCATCTTAACATAAAATTTAGCATCTTAAAGTTGCTTGTCATGTGCTGCTGGTGTGCTTTGTGGAGAATGGCCTTAGATGGCTTGTGATGCATGAAGAGTTACTAGCGTGGCATTCTTCCCCTTTACCATGGCCCTGAGTTAGGTAGCATCATCATTGTTATCATTACACAAAATACTTTCTAAGATGGTTTGATAATATGTAACAGCTAACTGTAAGAATACTTTTGGGAAAAGAGTTTCCTTATTTACATGAAGCCGAGCCCCCTTTTGGCCTGATTAAGTCGTAGATGGGTGTTTTGACTAATTCTGTGGCCCAACAGTTGCTAAAATCTGCGTTTACTTGCAGACTTTAGCTAGTAGCTGAATTAATCCAAAGCCTTTAATAGCTTATACATCAACTATAATTATACTCTCAGTATTTTGCAGTCTACCTTCTCCTATAGCCTGAGCACAGACAGCTTGATTTGCCACATTGACAGCAGGCTGACTACTTCCTCACTCAAATAGGGTTCAAAACGATATGGCTGAATGAATCCGTTAAGTGGAATGTAGCTATCTCCAACTCATGCTCAGATTCACTCACATCCGAGCATGAAAGGTAAAGTTTTCTTCTCCAGAAATCCAACTTTCGTGTGCTTCGTCCACGTCCTTTGCTTCCACTGCTGAGAGCGGCTCACTGTTGTCACGTCTTGGATTTCGGCAAACCAAAAACCAGATGCTGGGCGGAAGCAAATATTGAGATGTTTAATTAAAAATTATGGACAAACCGAGCATTGTTTGGCACTGTTATTACCAGAATTAAGATGGTGTTAAAAAAAACAAAGATGTCAAAAATGGTGACATAGGGGCTTTAAGGATTCCGGTAAAGACCCCTCCTTTTAGCATTAAGATGTTGTAGAGAAGGCCAAGTGTTTTTAGCTAACTCTAACATCAGGGTTAACGATTTGTATTTGATGCTGTTTCTGAGACCACGCTCCTCTGACTCCAGTCAATAGCTATGTTAATAAGCGGCACCAACACTTGACTCGCAGCCTCCTCTCCCAGCTGGGTGGATTGCTTTTATTGATTATGGCTCTTGTATTTTAATTCCAGTTTTTTTTTTTTTTTTTTTTTTTTTTTGGGAAAAAAAAAAAAAAAGGAAATACACACAGCTTTTATCTTCGCTAAAGTGATAGTGACTGGGTGAGGAATTAAAAGTGGTTTCTTGGTGGTTGCC
The DNA here is from genome assembly GCF_900634775.1 of Gouania willdenowi. Taxonomy (NCBI): domain Eukaryota; kingdom Metazoa; phylum Chordata; class Actinopteri; order Blenniiformes; family Gobiesocidae; genus Gouania; species Gouania willdenowi. The sequence continues at coordinate 19,538,167 of NC_041057.1, forward strand.
CGTGTGCTGATGAGATGAAAAGGCCACAAGACTGCGTTGTGAAGTTACAAACAATGTCTCCCAAAAGAAAACCCAAATAAATTAGTTTAAGTGTTTATTGGAAAGTGCAATTATCCCGTTTAAACTTAGATATTTCGATGGTGGTGTTTTGATGTTTTCTTCAGGTATTTCAGTGAACGTATAGAAAAACAAACACTGCAGGACACCTCAAAAGCGTAGCAGGCAAACTAAGCGTGACTGAGTAATGGCAGCCAAGACAGGCTCTCTGCCTTTAATCATCATGAGAAGAGGCAAAAGGAACCCTTCATCATGCCGTGCCACGAGGAGAAAGCCAGGGCATAAAGGGGGACGGTTTGATCTTGATGAGCTTTTTAATGTGTCAGGGCTTTGCAGAGATGAGTTTTCGTTGGGTCTGGCCATCCCGAGAGAAATGCTTTCAGGTGACATTAATTGCTCCCCCACTCAGCTACAGTAGATGTCATGAATGAAAAAGTCTGTTTGGTGCAAGTTTTCTGCAACTCTCTTTTGTTTTGTTTTTTTTGGAGGAAGTGTGTGCGAATACACAATGTTCGTGAAAAAAAAATGAAGAGTAATCAGAAATGCATGTATTTAAATGTATGCAACAATGGGTTCTGCAGCAAATAAACCCTGTGCTCCCCTAGAGGCACCTTGGAATAAGAAGATGATTTATCAGAAAACGAGATTCCTTTAAAATCATAAATCTAAATCTAATGGGTTATTACACTGCTGCTGCTGCTGCAAAAAAAAGAAAACCCCGGCACAGAGTGTGAAAAGATGGTCACTACACCGTGTTCACAATCTTATCAGCAAAATAAAAAAAAGAGTAGTTCAATTGTACCATAAAGCACTATGAGCTTGTTAGCATTGCATTTAGCCGCAGGCTCCCACTCATTAACATTCAGTTTTTTCCTGATTGGTGCAAATTCATTGTTTTAGGCAAACAGGAAGTGGCCTTGGCTGTTTCACATGGAGGTGAATGTTCAATTAAGATAACATTTTTTCAAGTAATGAGCACTGGAGGAACCCTTTTGTATGAATTAATCAGTAGATGCACAAAAACACCAACTGGAAGTGTGGGCACCCAAGATTATTCAAATGTACGTCAGAGATTGAATAACGACAGAGTAGGTATTACTGTGTCTTCCACAGCAGGTTTTATCACGGTAATGATGACTCTGCAGCTGCTGAGTCCAGTAGCTGTTGATTTATTGCCCCCGGCAGCAGGGTCATTTAATTTCCATGTATAGTGGTATCATTTTGATTACATATGGCGTTTATGCATCAGCAATAGCTCCTGTGAGTCGGTGTAAATGTTCAATGCGGAACCCAGCCAGATGTTTTTGACTATAAAATATTGTTGGAGCCGCGCACTGTGGAAAAGTAACTTGTGTGCTGGTAAATAAATGAGTGAATAAATATGACATGCGGCGAGAGAAAAAGTGTGATTTGTTTGATGGATTGTGTAGTTAAAAGCTCAATGACACATTTTGTTCTTTACACAAAAATCCAAACTTGTCATTTGTTTGCATGTTTAAAATGTGTTCTCATGTTATATCAGGGGTGTCAGTCATTTTAGTTCAGTGGCCAAATATGGAGCAGTTTGATCTCAAGTGGGCCACAGATTTTAAGTGGGAAAACAAGTCATTTCACCATAATTGTGCACTCGTTTACACTTCAACGCAGGGGTGGAGCAGCGAAGGAAGGACAACCGTCGACTCCAAATTTAGTTTATTAACTTATATTAGTAAAACCATGATGAAGCCATTATGAAAGCTGATATCCGGAGTTTCTGAGAGGACGTCTTGATGTCCCGCCCTAAACTTTGCGGGACATAACAAGGTCGAATCGGGTTGCATTGCACTCAGCAATCGTTTCCATTTGTATAAGGGTCTATAGGACGAAGGAGGGACTTATATACATTGATGTATATGAATGACCACCGGCAGTAGACCATAATAAAGGACTAGTTAGGTATTTTTTCGCATTTCAAAAGAATCATACATAAACATAGATTTCTCAGAAACTCCGGATATCAGCTTTAAGTCAGTGATACTCAACATGCGGCTCCTTATGTTTAAATTTGTATTGTTATTCCACCAGAAAACCTTAAAAGGGGGAACATTTTTAACCCCTTTTTACCTTTTTTTTGGCCATTTCACAAAAATTGACACTTTTTTTTTCAGATTTTAACTTCCTATTGGCCATAAATATCCCCTTTTCCCCATTTTTACAAGTTCTTTTTGAAACTTTTATTCATTTTTTAAAATTCTCTAACCCTTTTTTGCATTTTTCATTCAAATAGACTAACTTTTGCCCAATCAATAACACTGGTTTCCTTTTTTCCCTTCATTTTGCCTCTTTTTGTTCCACATTTTTGCCCTTTTTCACTATCGTTTGCCACATTTGGCTCATTTAAGCTACCTTTTGCCATTACAAACCACCTGTTTCCTCTTTTTTTGCAAAAAACCCAAAAAAACCCCCCCAAAAACTCTTGACTGATTTTGGCCCATTTTAGTCACTTCTCACTATTTTCTTGCCACTTTTGGACCATTGTTCTGTCACCTCTTACTCATTTGTTGTCACTTTAGCTACACTTTCTTAATTGCTGTTAACTCTTTGTATACCATCTGGCTTGATCACCATTCAGTAAATCTAACTTGACCAATACAATAAAACCCTCTGTAAAAAGTGAGAAGGATGAATTTTTGTTTTTATAAAAGTGCGGGTGTTGCACGCCTGGTTCAACGTATATATGAAATATAAAATATGTAACTGACAATATCCAAGCAATAAGTGATAAATATCAGTTTTCACTTTAAAGTCCCTAGATTTTGTGACCAATTTCTATTTAATAAAGGGAAATATGTCATAATTTGAGGAAAATTGAATGATTTTCTAAGAATTATTTGAGTTTTTTTCAACATTTTGACATTAAATATTACTGCCATCATGTGGAAAACTGTGAGCCCCTGCAAATATTGTTCAATGTCATTTACACAATGATTCATGTTTTCTCTGTAATTTTTACTTTCTCCTGTGGGCAGAATTAAATACTCTTAAGGGCCTGATTTGGCCCCCGGGCCATTAGTTTTACATGAGTGTTGTTTGATAAAACACAATATTTCTATATTGTATGAACATTGTTGTAACAGGTTTAACTATAGCTGCAGAAAGACTTTGTAATAGTACAGAAACAGAGTTGACTACTTCTCCCTGTTCACTCTGGAAATTTACCAAAACCACTCACGGGAAGCTTCCGGTTCTACAAAGGTCAAAGCAACCCTAGAAGACCAAGGTATTAAATCCTGCAAATGCTCTTATCCATTCAGACATTATTTTACAGATTTTCCTCTCATCATTTGTATTCAAAGTGCAATACGAGACATGTCAATTGTGCCGCAGCCTTGCAGAATGGTGTGTTCATTCCAGGGGTGTGATTGAAAAGCCAGTGGCTAGAGGAGAGAGATTACCTTCTTTCCTCTAGTCCTTTCATTGTGATTAGTTTCAGGGAAAAATATATTGGTGGAGTGATTGAAAAAAAAAAAAGATGCGCAAATTTGTCCAGAGGAGTGAGTAATTTTCAGTGAGGTTTACATCCAGTAAATACTATACACCAAACGAATGCACTTGATTGTGTCGGTACAAATCTCCGAATGGAACTGTCTTGCAGCGATGTCATTCCCTGATAACATTGTGATTTGAACAGAAGTCTGCTCGCTCAGCCAAAGTGGCTGCTGATGCACACATTCCAAACTAGCCTCACTGTACAGTAACTCTACACTCATTACAGTTGAAATGAACACATGCACACATACATGTAGGTGTGTGCGAGTGGAGTGATGGCGAGGAAGAGGTCCCTGAGGGCGTTTGGCGAGAGCACGGGTGGAGATAAGGTAGTGTGATATCTCCTGACATGGCCATGATTCATAATTGAGGCAGGGCAGCTGTTGCTGGCTGCACTGTCAGGTCCAAGGGTGGATGACAGATGATAGAGCCCTCTGGGGCCCAACTATCTATCAGTCCAAATGTTCACTGTCAGCCAGCCAATCCTTCATCCCACTCTTCCTATATGTAAACCAAGTTGTCTTAGATTTGATATCTGAGTTAACACTCAATATTATGATGAAATGATGTGTCACTCATCACTGACCGCATGGTTTACCTGTGATAGAATTTTATTAAAACTTAGTGGAATAGAAAAAAGTACATTCAATGGCTCTGAACTCACTCTGAATAAAATTTTCCATGCAGGTTCTACAATTAGGTGTAATCACCAGTAGGGGTGTGCATTGCCGTGAATCTGACGATACCATTCATGATTTGCATGTCACAATACAATATATCCCAATACTGAACACAATGATGCACATTGTGATATATCGCAATATCAATAATTACAAATTTCACCTTTAAAAGTATAAAATGGTATGAAATACAATTTATTTCATTTTTTCTAAACTTGTGAAAACAAATAAATGATAATTAACTGTCAAATTACATTTTCCAAAAAAGTTTAACTTTTGCTTATACAACAGATTCTGTTAAGTTCTGCAAGCAGAACTAAGTAACTTGCGCTTAGTGCTCCCCCTAAAGGTTCCTTTTGGTTATGTCCGCACCCCCACCCCACAGCTACATGTCCACCTTTGCTCTTCCAAGACGGTAGCAATCAATCACTGAAAAATCCTACTACAACAGTGACACTAAGGGTGCTTTCACACATATAGTCCCATGTGAACAGTATGAGGAAGAGAAAATAAATGAATAATGTGGGAGTAATACGGAAGGGAGTGTGGAAATGTATGTGATGTGTTTGTTTGTGTGCTGACAAAACGGCTCTGAAAATGGATGGATGGATGGATGGATATTTGTGTGTGTGCTGCCTGATGAAGCGCTGGGTTGTGAGTGTGTGTGTGTGTGTGTGCCTGTTGCCGCACCAACAGTGTGTGTGATTGGTGTGTGTTGCTGCTGAGCTGTCACTGCATGGAGTTGCTCCATTCCTTGAACAAAGGTCTTCTCTGCCTTTTTTTTTTTTGCTGGCGCCGCCATTTTTACTCAGAAGCCACAGGTATTTCTATGCAGGAAAATATCTGCAAAGTAGAAAATCAAGAGTCATTTTTTTGTGTTTCCAGATAGTATGAAGACTGTTAACTAACTGTAGAATAGAGGAAATCCAGCTGCGTTACATCTAAATGGACTTGATTTATATGAATGGACTTGATTTATGCCTACACTGAAGTAGTCCCAAAGCGCTTTACAATATCAACTCATTCACCCATTCACACACCAGTGGGACTGAGCTGCCATGCAATGCCCTGGTCAGCCACTGGGAGCAACTTGGGGTTCAGCGTCTTGCCCAAGGACACTTCGACGCATAGAGGGATATAGACTGGGATCTAACACCCAACCTCTTGATCAGAAGACGACCTCTCTACCACCTGAGCCACCTTTTGTCCTCTGTATTACCTACTATTTCCTTAAATTCCGTGCTTCCTTAGTGGGAATGTCAATTTGAAGGGGAATTCTTGTGCTGCAAAGTTTAGTATCAGATGTAAGACGATCATGTTGCTGAAGTAACCTGATTTGCAAAGCTTCTAAGCCCTCCATTTTAACTCCGTGAAAAAAAATAGGCAGAATTGAGAAGAAGGAACGATGCCTAAGGCCTTGTCATTGCATTACCCTTGAGGACTGGAGGTTCTGGGATTCTCAATTCATTTGACATTCTTTTATCACTCAAAATAATCCTTCCACTTGTGGTTGTTGCAGCAACAATATTATACCTATTTATTAAATGTTATACTAAAACATGGATGCAAAAATTCTACTTAAAGAGGTTTGCTATTTGATCTGCTCTTTTACTCATCCTTTGTGTTTTTAGTTTTAAATAAACCCTTCAGAGTGCTGTTGTGTTTAATTTGGGAAGGGGATGAAAACAAAGTGTTTGACCTCATGGATCATTATGGAAGGAGTCACCTCTAAGCTCAGACTCACAGCGACCATTAGCTTCTCTGCCCATGTTGTCAGCCGCTGTCCGACTGAGTGACAGTTAGTCAACGCGACCAAATTAATTTTGCTGCCACCATTGTGAATAGTGCTCATCCAGCACACTGTCTCAGCTTTTCCAGTCTGCTGCACTAACACTCCTGCACATATATTGCCTCAGGGACACCAGATGGAAGGCAACCACCTTTTTTTTTTTTTTGCTATACCTGAGATCTGAGCCCACACCCTATGACAGGATTAGCTCTCAGAACAAGTCAGGAATTTGCTACATGCTAGAAATGAAAGGAGTGATGGGGGACTTGTATTTGCAGACAGGGGTTTTGTCCATTTTTTCTCAAAGTGAATGGTGGCATGACATATTTAAACTCACCAGGCTGTGGTTCTCAAAAACTTAATCTCCTAGCAGTGAAATTTGTAATTGTGGGATCAAATTAGGGTCATGAGTATAGTGTGGCTGTGAAATACAAATTGCACATGTCAAACTTGAGACCAAAGGGCCAAATCCGGTGCAAACTAGTGCACAAACATGTTTTTTTTTTCCTGCCTAAAATGTAGTCCGTATTTGAAAATGGGTTTGATACCCTGTGTTAAAATGCGTGTGTAATTTTTGGCTTGTAATATTACTCCATAATTGCTACAACTACAAGCATAAAGTGCACTTAAAGATACAAACCACATACATTTGTCAACATCAGCGAACAAAATGTGCATTTAAAACCTGCAGTTAGCCAAAACTACATATTTAACATTTTTAGTGGGTATGTTATCAGTATTGTAAAATGTCATCATGGACCTTTTATTTAAAAAAAAAAAAAGAAAAAAAAAAAAAGATTTGATGTATGTAATGATTATGTTGAGATGGTGGGGTCTGAGGCTCACTCATGTACGATTATGATCACGATCTGCTGCTGGATTCCCATTTCCTGGTTCTGCAGGGAATGAATCAGATGTCGTTCCGAAAGGTGTCAGTACTCCATTACCCAGACAGTTTAACTACAAGCAGGTCTCTTGAGATCTTCATCACCAGATTTAGCTGCAGATGCTGCTCAAACCTGTTGAAGACATAAAACACAGCTGACAGATTTTGCTCAGAGGCACGAGCAGAACACAGAGCGGATGAATCAATTGTGCAACAAACCATGGGTAAAATAGCCCCGACATAGTCTAGAAATGCTCAAAACCAAGATACAATCCAGCAGCAGGTCGGCATGAAAGTAACCTAAGGTGATTATATGTGTCCCAATGGGTAATGCTATATGACTCAGAGACATAAAGTGTCAACCCACATTTTCACAGATACATTACAGGATACAATTTAGTGCAAAATGGCAACACGTACGTGCCTAATTAATGCTTCATCCGATGGAGCTTTTATTTATTATTTAAAGTGGACGTTTTTAGGCTATTAACATGTACGGAGGTGCTTTGAACTTTAAAACGAGTTTCATTTACTTTCTTAAAGGTGCTAAATGTGAGTTTGTTGGAGGGGGAACAAGTGACAGTGGAGGATACAGGCGGTCAGGAGCCTGTTCTTCTCGCCAACGAGACAGTCCTAATGAGAGGCCTCGTGCTGCGCAGCTGGAGCAACCAGATATCTATCCGTCTTCGGGGTGACCGGCAGCACCATTCAGTCCTCCTGCTGCATTACCAAGGTGAGTCTAATCCAGACTGGAAAGAAATAAAAACATTGGTAAACAATTGCATTATTAACTGGTAAATAGTATACTAAAATGTAAAGTGCAGTGCCTATGAAAGGCGCTTTATAAATCCAATGCAGTAATGAAGTAAATGTACTGTACTTTGTTAAAATACATAAGGATGAGGATACTTTACTTAAGTTTTTTTTTTTTTAAATCAGCACTTTTACTTTTACTCTACTACAGTGTTTCCCAAACGTTTCACAGTCATGTACTCCTTCAGACATTTAACCTGAACCCATGTACCCCCTACTCCTGCACATGTAAAAACATAATAATGTACTGTTATAGACAATGTAGCCCTACAGTGAATTGTACCTATCCTGTTAAGGAATAACATATAATCAGAATCTAGGATGCAGGTGCTGCCCCGCGTCGCACTGCATGAGCTTATCATTGGCATTAGCATGATCTAGTATTAGCCTAGCAATAGCAATAACCGAGCAATAACATTAACCTAGCATCAGCATTAACATTAGCACAGCAATAACATTAGCCTAGCATTATTATTGACCTAGTATTAGCTTTAACATAACATTATCTTTAGCCTAGCAATAGCATTAACCTAGTATTCGTATTAACCTAGCAATAGCAACAACCTAGCAATAACAATAACCTGACATTAACATAGCAATTGAATTAGCCGAGCATTAGCATTAGCCTAAAATTAACATTGGCCTAGCATTAGCATTAACCTAGCATTAGCATTCACCTAACATTAGCATTAACCTAGCTTTAACATGAACTGCTCTATTTATATTCTAGTTTCCAATGTTGTCATTGTTTTTCATTTTCATTCACGTACCCCTATAACAATTTGCGTACCCCACTTTGGGAACCTAGGCTCTACTACATTTAAAAGATAAAAAACATACTTTTACTGCGTTACTTTTATGTTTTCCTTCCTCATTACTTGTTACAGTTTAAAATATGATTATAATTAATCTGGAATGAGAGCACAAAAAGAACAACTTCTGGTTTGCACGTGAATTGGAGATGACGGCGGAAATGGTCACAGTTGATTAGAGTGACCATATGTACGCTTTGACCCTTTTTCACGTCTTGTCCGGTCTGTCTGGCTGGATTTTACAAACTCATCAAAATGTCTGGGTTTCCCAGGGACCCTGAACGCTTCTCAGTAACATGTTAATTTAAAAGTAACCGTAACTCTGCTAATATTTTCTCCATCGGTGGAGTTGCTCTTTACAGGCAATATTATTCAATATCTCAGGCAGACATTTGATTCACTAACTGCTCATGTGTTTTACCTAATAGTGAAATAAAGAAAACCAGGAAAGAACATTTATGGTTGTTTTGCTTCCTTTTATGTGTAAAATATGAAAAAAAAATTCTTTACTTTTACTTGTACTTTTACTTTTGATATTTATTTTCACATTTTCACAATTTTGATACTTCAGTGCATTTAATGTGAGCTGTTTTAAGACTTACTCGAGTGATTTTCTAATAACAATCAGAAAAGTTTTTATTCACCAAGTACAGTTAAAAACAATACAAGGGATTTAACTTGGGAGTTGGTGCGAAGAACAAAAAACAAAACAGAAACAATAATAATAATCATCATAATAATCATAAACATAATAATCATAATAACAAATATAAAGGGTAATTATATACATATATACAAGTGCTGCAGGTAACTTAACAGGGGACTTTCAGTTATTGTATTAGTACTTTTACTTTAAGTATCACTTATTCTTCCACCTATCATGCCTTTTCAATGTAAAAGCAAAGGCTTTTTCTCCCCTTGCTGCTGGTGTCACGATCTGAGTTTACTTCATACTGAGATTGATTATGAGCGTGCGCACTACTGGAAAATTAATTTTTGCTAGTTCCGCTGTGAGTTTTGCTACTTCCGCCATGCTGAGTGAGTAACAATCTCAGTCAACAATTTCAGTAAAGTAATCATGTCTCATGCAGCAATCTCAATACGAAAAGGAATAATTTATCTTCCAAAAAAAACATGATTATAATATGCATTGCAATAATTATCAGTTAACCTAATGTAACTTTACAATAATAAACTGTTGTATTCATATAAACTAGTGCAGTGCCCGTCGGAAGTATGCCTTTATATAGTGGGGGTTTAAAGGTGCAGTCCGCAACTCTCAGATCCCTCTCTCTCACTCCCTCCTCGCTTCTCTCTTGCTCTGCCTCTAAACTTTCCAAAGCCCCTCCCTCAGAGGAGCTAACAAGCTACCATTAGCCCAACAGCAACATCACAGTAATATAAGAATCAGAAGATTCAGAATCAAAATCAGAATCAGAATCAGAAGAGCTTTATTGACCAGGTACAGTTTAGAACAATACGAGGAATTTCACTTGGTAGTTGCAGTGAAAGAAGACACATCAACACACCGGAGCAGCCATTTGCGGCGCCCACATATTTAGGTGAAAAAGGGATCAACAACAGGAGGAGAGGAGGGGTGAGGGGAAAAAAAAAAACTGCCAGTTTGAAACTGATTTCCCTAAACAGAGAAGGCAGTGTGAAACCAGGAAAAAAAAACGCATCCGCAAACATAAACGTAAGCATGACACAGTCAAACAACTCGAGACAAGGCATGTGGGAAGGGTTGGGTGGGAGGTTGACTGGGGGAGGGGGTCAGGTGGGAAGAACAGCAGGATTCCAGCCGTTTGGGGACATGGGCGTGCTGCCAATGGGCGCTGCAACCACGCCTCCATGCAGCTGCGGATGGGAGGTGGGGAAAGATGGCCAACGAGGCATTTGAAGTTGAAGACCTGTAGCTGCATTACTGACAACCAGATGACGTGTGGAAAAGTTCAGCATCAACAGTTCCAGGTGGGAATGTAGGGAAGGAGCGGGGGGAGGGAGTGGGGGTAAGAGCCGCCGTCTGCAGAAACTTCCTGGTGATAAGAGTTGAGACAACCTTGGCTTTAGCCTTGGCTGGCTGGGGAGCCGAAAGGGAGATAAACAATGTGATTTGATACAGGCTATGTCAATTTCCAATAGCCTTCTGTCCTGGGTCTCTCTGCTGTAATCCAATGAGTGGCCTAGTTTCCACTTCCAAGCCGGGTCTCCAACTTCTCCCAGTTGTTATCCATAACGCGTAGACGATCCAAAAGTGTTCAGAGCCCTGCTACATCCTTCAGAAATCACTGTCAGCTTTTCCAAAACAGTCGCCAGTGTAGTACGGACTTTTCGTTTGATTAGGAAGCCACCAGCTCCGATCAGCAGCATGCCTACTATCATTATTCCAATCATGTAGATGTCCTCCACGTCTTCCACGGAAAGGATGGACAGACACACAACTCGCCAAGGGTCAAGTGTGTATCCAGCCGCAAACGTCCCGCTTGGACATGCGGGTTCACCACCCCCGGTTCTTTTCGTCGAAAAAATCTGATCGATAGCACTGACAGACCAACTAATTAATTCCATTATTCCGGTTTTGGATGAGTTACAGAGAGAGGCTCTTGTTAGGCTCACAAGACCAGACAAAGCAGCAGCTGGGAGAAAGATAAGAATGGAAGGGAGGGAGAAACAGAGAGTGCGACTGTCCTCGTCGAGAGAAGCAAGAAGAAATGTTTGATATGCTCTTTAAAAGAATATTACTGCAACGCTTCTCTCTCTCTATGTACACACACCTCAGCAGCAGCAGCAACAACACAGTGTCACTTACAGCAGCCACACAGAGGCTGCTGCGCACACACAAACAACACATGCACCACAGAGTTCTAGTGTAACAATCACAAATCAAACATAATGTAAATCAAGCAGCAGTAATAACCTTTCAAGCAGAAAAGTCACCAATTTCATCTTCTACTCCTCCAGACCATACACTGTAAAAAAGATGGTGCTCCAGTATGGGAAAGGGGCGGGGCCTGTGAGCAACAGCTGTCAGACAGTCCATCAAACACAATCCAGGCTCTGATTGGTTCTTTTTACTCAGTCGCGGCACATTCTGGCAATCTGCCAAATCCTGCAGGAGCAGCAGAGGGGATTCAATGAGCCTGTTTATTTCACACAAACTGATCTAAAGCTGTCCTTACATAGTGACAGCTTTTGCAAATATGACAACAAGTCACTTTTATAAGAGTTGCAGACTGCACCTTTAAGTAGAGTTGTCAATTATGGCCAAATGAGTATGTGTTTGAAGGTTGGATGTACAAAGAGGTGTACTAAAAACTAAAACAAACAAAAAAGTAGGTCCTGGTCCCAACTTTGTTTTTGTTTGAGTTTTTTTTAACAGCAAACAAAAAATACATAAAAAATAAGCAACATGATTGTGTTATATATTGATATGTAGTTGAAAATGCACAAAATAATAGATAATAAAGGAAAAAAGTTAACAGGGATTAAGTAGTGCTGTAGCAGTTGCAAACCCTGTTGGCTACTGTATGTTGGTGGTGAATATATTGGCCCATAATTCCTTTCCACCCTGAGGTTTGTTTTGTCTGCGACATTGATCTTCCCCGTGCGTAACAATGTCTGTTTATCTTTGCAATCACACAAAGTGGCCACCAATTACATGCCCCATCGATTTGAGCCGATGGTGGAAGCTGGTGGACAAAACATTCATTCCACCACATTACTGTGGCACTTTTTGTCCGCCACAAAATGAAAACGACCATCACAACAGCGCTGCTGATGCAAGATAGATCAGCCTGTCTCTGTTGGATTGGTGAATGTGGCTATGGGGTCAGACTGAATGATGACAGTGAGGGGTGGCTGCTGAACACACAGGGTGATGCATAAGTGACGATGAATGCTTGGAACAACTAAAAATACACCACTTTTTTTTTTTTACACAATCACAGGACATTTCTGCGTGTTTTTCACCCACAAGTAGATAAATACACAGCAACAGAAATCCTCAACCTTATGATTAAACTTGTATGCACCAACTTTGAAGACTGGTATAATCCACTGTAGGAAGCGTAATTAAATACAGTAATCTGTTACAATCACCATGTATTAATAGTTGCACCTTTTTGCATCCAGCAATCTATTAGTGATTTTATACATTGTTTATTCTCCATATTTCATTTATTGATTTTTTTTAACTTGTTATTATTGTTTTACTATTACTTGTTTTTATCTACAGTGATTTATTTTAGTTACACACTGTGTTCCCATGGTGTTTGTTTAAATTGATTTATGAATAAACTTGGATTGAATTGGACAAACAAGCAGTCATATAATGAAAGACAGAGAGAGAGAGATTTAATGATCACAAAGTTGAGACAAAGAATTGATTTGTTTCAGTAAAAGAAAGAGAAAACGTATTAAAATGTCCATAGTGCTTCTTATCAGTGGAGCTCAAGGCTGTCCATTTTGACCTTACAGCTTTGCAGCTATTACTGATTACATTAGAGCAGACTTTTTGAACTGGAAAATTCATCTCTGGTTTCAAGGGGTTGATTCAAACAGCTGAGTAAATCACATTTTCTATCTCATGCTGCATTACTTTAGACATTGATCATTTTTTTTTTTTTTATTGCAACAAGAATTAAAAAAGCTTAATAATGTTGGCCCTCATTCTATCGGCTGGAAGGAAAAAAAAAAAAAAAAGCCAATTGACTCTTTGACTCTCTATAGAACAGAATAAATCATTGGTTAAAGTCAGAATGACAATGACACAAATCAACTTTAGTTATTAGTCTTTCAAGAATAATAAAAGACCGATCTTAGTGATAGTCTTAAAATCTGTTCTTTTCTATTAGTGATAAGACCAGTTAAAGCAAATCTGACAGTAATACTTTGGATTTAAACCTTCTGTGGTGTAATTTTTCAGTTTGTTAAAACGTTGATAACCAGGGTTGGGGTAAATTATGATTGTAATTCCATAATTGGTAATTAATTACAAGTATGGTGTAATTGTAAACGTAATTGAAAAAAAATATGTTGCTGTTGTAATCATAACTGTAAAAAAAATGGCCGACGTACGCTCACGTGGAAGTGAAGCTTTTAATTTTAGAGCTCCCCCTGCTGACTGGCTGCAGTATGGGTCATAAGCCCCACCTCCTCAATGTTATCGGATGGGATGTTAGTCAAACTGTAAAGGTAAAATACTCATCACTATTTTTTTTTCCAAACCTAAACTCTGCTGTGATCATAAGTTATCACCCTACACTGTTAAAGTGCTATTTTTTTTTGTTTTAAATAAGTTATTTGAGGTTGAAATATGGGATTTGACATCATATATGACGATGATTGACAGCTTCGGATTTTGCGTAGCTCTCTGTGTGAATAGCATAAGCAGTTATGTCATGAAGGAAAGCCGAGACGCCATTAAACTTTACCGTTCAGTTTTTTCATCTTTTCTGAGCTACTAGTACTAGTACTAACCTCTATGATCTGATCATCTGAACAAAACGTTGCTAGAATTTCCAGCGGGAAACACACTTAAGTTTGTAACGTAGCTGGGCTGCGTAAGTCATTGCATTAAATGGGCGGGGCGTGTTACCACAGCTCCTCCCACTGGACCCTACTGCGCAGACTGGCTCCAAATGACGTCAAATTTGAAAGATGGAAGTGCCCCTAAGTGCCATTATTTGGCTTCCAGAACGTTGAGTGGGAACAGCTACAGTGCGTGCCCACTGGTTGTAATGCAATTGAATTGCGATTTAGTTCAGATAATTGACTTTGTAATTGTAATTGGCGTGAAAATTTAATTAAACGCAAACCTGTTGAACCATGTTACAGTTCTATGGCTTACACTTACGTAGGTAACAATTTATATTTATATATTTTTATTTCATTTTAGTTGAACTATAGTCACAAAGGGAAAGTATAGAAATCAAGTTTGTTTGTTGATTGTGTGTTTTAAAAAATTAATTTCAATTTTTCAGAAATTTCAGGCGACCCCATTTAAACTCAGGGCGACCCCCACAGGTTGAAAAACACTGATTCAGTGGCTCCTGAATAGATTTATTTCTATAGTTTCCGGTCATCTCACACCTGGGGTGGGACCAAGACTTAACACTTTATTTGTTAATTTTCCACTCTCTCCCAAGTACCCCCTGTACTGCCATCACGTACCCCTAGGGGCACATATACCACCATTTGAGAAACTGCTCTTGAGTATCATTTTACCATTTAAAAATAATTTGAAATCTAGGGTTCTACTCACAGAAAAAAGGCTCAAAAGGCCCACACCAAAACTATTAATACCAATATATTCATGGATTAGGAAGCCTAACAAGGAAACCAAGACATGAAAAACAAAGTGCATGATGGATAATATTTTTTACTGTATTTTACAGATGATTTAAGACATGGGTCAAAACTGACATATTATCATAAGTGATGCTAACAGAAAGAGGAGGTGAGATTTTGGCCTATAATTTGTGATTAATTGTAATTCAAACTTTAGTAATTGAGAACATAATTATAATTTACATTCAGGGGGAAAATAGTAATTGTCATTTAATTGTAATTGGGAAAAATGCTAGTCAACGTAATTGTAGTTGAGTTGTAACTGAACATGGATAATTTAAATTGTAATTGTAATTTAAAAATGTAATTGTCCCCAAAGCTGGTGATAAGTAAGACATCTTGGGTGCAGAATAAACACTGTATAGTCCCACCTTGGTTCCTCAGTGCAGAGTTTGCATGTTAGGTTAATTGGAATCCATAAATTGATTGTAGCAGTGAATGTTTTTGTGCCCGTGATCTCCTGTGATGGACCGGTGATGTGTGCAGGGAGCGCCCTGTGGTGATAGGCTCTGACAACCCGTGACCCTAAACAGGATAAGTGCGATGGATGAATATATGCATGAGTGACATTCGTATACTCAAATGTGAATTCTGGTTTACAAATTGCCCCGTGTGCATTTCTATAAGATTAGCTTTTTTTGGAGACATAGAAGATATTTCAATTGGTGTTGCTCTGCATGGTAAGCAGTCTTTTCCCTTGTCCTTTTATAATGGGCTGTGAGAAATGTGATTGGACAGGCATGGAGAAAGAGACTGAACTGTGGTGAGACGCGACTTGGCTCAGGGTAATTAATATCTGCCACGGCACGCGCTCTGGCAGACTGATGGATGTGCCTCTTTGTCGTCAGATATGCCTCACACGCAGAACATGGTTAAAATGGGTGTTTGACTATTTATATTAAAAAAGAAAAAAAAACAAAAAAAACAGGAATCTCAGAGGGAATAAAGGTGGGCTTCACTGCACGTAAACACCTACTCATGCATAGCTATGTTCACTGTAGCTATAGAATATATTTGTCACAGTTTGTGCACACACTAACCAACAACACATGTACAAGCCTGTGCGCAATTACTGTTGCAAGGACTAATCTCAATAGACAAATAGCTTGAATATATCACCGATGTCCTATTTTTTATGATCGACAAGCCGTGAGGACGCTTTGAGATGAAATGAATAACCACTTCACAGAGAATTGCATCCACTTGTGTTTTCTGCTTTTATATAAAATTAATTAGAGGCCACTCTATAGTGAGCAAGCTTTTATTACTGTATATTTTTTTTTATTTTAACCATTGATGACATCAAAATAATTGTATTACTTATAAAACATCTAAAAGCCAAGGCTCAAGATGTTACACAATTTCAGAAAGTATCTGAAAGAAGGTGTATAGCAGAGATGGGCAACTTTTACTACAGCGGGGCCACAAAAATGAGATTGTCTGATTTGAGGGCCACATTATCAACATTCATGTCAGCATTTAAAATAATGTTGGCATTAATACAGGAAAGAACAATGAGTTTGTGTTGTCATTTTATGTGTTTTTGGTCATTTTGTGTATTTTTCTAATTTTGCGCATTCTGTTGTGTGTGTCACTTTGTGTGTTTTTGAAGTCATTTAGCATAATTTCTTCTCATGTGTTATGAGCCAATTTATGTATTTTTGTTGTCATTTTGTGATTTTTGAGACATTTTTGTGTATTCGTTTTCTGTGTTTTTGTTGTCGTTTTGTAATTTTTTTTCAAATCATGTTGTTTTTTTTGCCATTTTCTGTGTTTTTGTTGTCGTTTTGTAATTTTTTTTCGAATAATGTTGTTTTTTTGCCATTTTCTGTGTTTTTGAAGTCATTTTGTGTATTTTCCTCTTGGTTAGTTTTTTGTTGTTGTTTTGTGTGTTATTAGTCAATTTGTGTATTTTTGTTGTCATTTTGTGATTTTTGAGACATTTTTGTGTATTTGTTTTTTGTTTGTTGTTTTGTAACTTTCTCTAAATTTTTTTGTTTTTTGTCTTGTTGCAGTTTTGTGTATTTTGTGTATTTTCCTCTTATTTGGTTTTTTTTGTTGTTGTTGTTTTTGTGTTATGAGTCAATTTGTGTATTTTTGTTGTCATTTTGTGATTTTTGAGACATTTTTTGTGTATCCGTTTTCTGTGTTTTTGTTGTTTTGTAATTTGTTTTCAAATCTTGTTTTTTTTTTTGCCATTTTCAGTGTTTTTTGTGTATTTTCCTCTTGTTTAGTTTTTTGTTGTTGTTTTGTGTGTTATTAGTCAATTTGTGTATTTTTGTTGTCATTTTGTGATTTTTGAGACATTTTTGTGTATTTGTTTTTTGTTTTTGTTGTTTTGTAACTTTTCTGTGATTTAGCTTTTCTTTCTACAGCAATGTTGTTGTTGTTTTTGATATATACAGTACATGAGTCAAATTTCATAAAGATTGGTCATTACAAACCATTATTTTTAAATATATTTTTTAAACTGATCCAGAATCAATATTGATCCAAAGCCCCTCCAAAATGCAATTTAAGCTTCCATGGCCAAAGGTTTATCTTTGATTAAGACTTTGTCAAAATCCTTTTAGTACTTTTGATATAAACCTACTAACAGACAAACAAACAAACAAATAAATAAAAGGCGGTGACAATATTACGTTTTTGGCCAAGATAATACATTTTTTTTTTTATTTATTTTTTACAAAACTGAATTTCAATTGACTCAACAGATTTACTTGCAACAAAATTGGGATTTTAATTCAAACTTGCTAAATGTACCCAATAAAATAGATTGCTGGTCACTGTTGTTGATAATCAGTTACTGGTATATATCATGTCAGCTACTATTGTAACAACATAAAATCCTAAATCCTTGATTGACCTACTGAGACTTGCTAGTTTTAAGCATTGCAACCCTCATAAGAACTCAATAATTGTCATTTTTTTTCCCAAAAGTGTGGGTGCTGCACTATTTTTTATTTCATAAGCACCCAATAAACTAACCTTTAGTGGTTAGTTTCAATGTAGTAGTGTGAGTTAAATCACGGGCAAGCATATCGACTCGGCTGTCGTATATTAATGCAGATTGTAGACATTCTGCACACGGAGAAAGACCTGGCAGTGATGGCCTTAATCAGCTTTGCATGCACTTGTCCTGCAAGGGCTTTTACATCGCGGACATTTGTGGTGTTATATCTAAAAGCCTTGCACTATAGCTTTACCTAATAAGCTGCGTTGACAAGTGAGGTGGCTATAGGACCTTTGCCACTGGCAGGGATCCAATACTCTGCACAAATTGAGAGTATTGAGCATTGATAAGATTCTGCCTTTAGCCCAACGTGATTCCTCTTTAATAGTCTTTATTGAGTAAATGACCATTAAAATTGAGGGTTTTTTTTACTAGACCACACAACTATCAATAGAGCAATATCAAGAGAACTATAGTCCCGCTTTCCACAACTGATTCACTTTCGCAGAGACAACACTATTGATCTTTCTGTAAAAGGTAATGCTTTGATGCACGGCCAGGACATGAGGCTTAGATGCAGTGATAGTCACTCTCTTAACTTCCCGACTAACCACTGCTGCTACATCTTAATATCAAAATAATAGCTTGCTACAGTTGACAAGTTATCGGCACACAATTTCCGCGATGTATTATAAATGTCAGCATAACGCACAATGGATAATATCTTCCAAATAAACTGCTATTAAATAGAAGGCCAATCTCCAGTACATTATTTGTGTTGTGTTTTCTGCCACCACATTTCATTATCTCCTGCCCTCACCTTGCAAAATTTGATCCTTTTCCAACTCGCTACCTGAAGGGATTCAGGAAAAACACACGGCAGTGCTACAGTTTATTAGAGCCAAATTGAAAAGCATTTTATTTGTTTCTACGGCAAGACTGAGTAACTTACTATTACTGCCTTCCACATCTATAGTGTTCATTATTGGCTGAAGAGCAGCATTCTCAATTTGAAGTGCTCAGACAAAATGAAAAAATGTGCATACAGCAGAGTGAGGGCCATTAATGGCAGATGTCAACGGGTACCAGCCGAACTGAGTGTTTATCCAGTTTGGCTGTTAGAAAAATAAATATATACGGTATATAAAATGTGTTTTATAAAATGTGCATCATTATCGCATTGACGGTCACCCGAAAAAAATGATTAATTTTGGTGGAAAATTGTACAACTTTTCTTGTGGATGGCTCATAATTATACATTTGCAAGATTACGTTTTATGATCACGAAACTGTGTCAATTAAGTCTCAAAATATTTTCTTTGTGTGAAGATATTGGGGACTTAGTAGTGATTGATTAGTCTCACTGAAATGGCCTCTGCTGATACAATGGCACCACAAAGATAGGTTGCACAGGGAGATAAAGTAAAACAGAACAAAAATGCCTCCAAAAAGAAAAATCTGAAGTCAGAGAAGCTAAAAATTCTATCAAAAGTGTGCATTAAAGGAATTTAGGAATACTGTGGTTGCAACTTTATTTTCCTCTCTAAAGAAAAACAAAACAAAACCTAAACACATAATCTCCACATTGTTTTTTTGTTGCTAATCTTCCTGGCCCCTCAGTGCTGTGGAACTATTATTTCTAATGGTAAAACAATCAGACTTTATGACCCAGCACCACATCTACTGGAATAGGAAGTAGTGCGTAATTTAATACTTCAGGAATTGGCTCCACAATTTTTGCCCCTGGCTCTTTCACTGCATGCTCAATAGGGATGTAAATGCTGCTATGATAATGGCAATAACTAGGTTCATTGGAGCTAGTGATAAACTATGAATGGGATGAATGACCCCGGGGTGGCGTACCTCATCCCTGTGGCTCACAGATTTACTGCAGAGGAACGGCCCCTTTTTTTATTATGGTAGTTTCACGACCCTTTATGGCCAGTATGCATTAGGAAGTCGATTCCTTGTTTTGAAGTTAAAAGGAAGATGAAGTGGCATTTTAAAAACATCATAAAATGTTTTTATTTTCCTCACAATGGAACAGTAATAAGTTCATTTTTTCTGACTAGTTTCTTTGCTGTTTCTTTTTTCAGCAGTACTTTATCACACAGGTTTTACTACGATACAAATGAAAAGTCATTGACATTAATTGGTTATTTATTCACCTCTAAAACATACCCTTTACACCGTCTCAAGAGATCTTGCAGAATTAAAGTTTTTGTGTAGAAGGTCGTTGGATGAATAGAAAGGATTGCATCCATCCCTAAATATTCTTTCGTTTCAAGCGCACTTATTGTTCAGCGCACTAACCAAGAATGGACAGGCCATAATCCAAGAGAACTGATTGGTCAGGAGGTCGTGTTTTTATACTCTCATAGCTTATCCAGAACATAACTTACTTCTGACCAGGTTTCCTGTTCAGCATTAGTTACCATGGTGATAAATAAATCCAACCCAGCGTCATAGTATAGGGCCCAGGGGGCGGGATCCTGTGACTCGATGCTAAAGGTTGCTAACCCCTGGTCTTGACAAAATCAAAGATCTGCTTGAGTCTATCTCAGCTACAAACCAGACAGAAGGTTGGATACCACATGGACAGGGTGCAAGATAGGAGATCCAGTACATAAAATGAACTTTGTTCAAATGAACATAATTCCACTTTACTAGTCCACTTTACTTTGGTTCATTGGCTGCTACAGTATGTGTTGGGCATAGTTTCTCAATGGTTCGTGAGATGGTTTAAACTAGCAGTGTCTTAGGTCTTACACCGAACGTGACTTCAGCGACTCTGGGGACTAGATTACAGTTCAAATCAATGTAAATGACATGGCGTCAGGCGACCTCCCTTGCAGCGACGCAACTAGCGCAATTCCAGCGACTAGATTGTACGGCAAATCGCTCAAGCTTGAAAATGTTAAACTTCTCAAGCAACTTCAAGTGACGCAAAATCCATTCTGCAGTGAGTTTATCCTCACGTCACTCCTCCGGTCAGAAAGGGTGTGTTTTAGAGGGCTGCAGCGAGGCGGCTGTACACTACTTATTCTATGGCTGCACGTTTACAACCTTTTAAATTCAAAATAAGTATATTTTGAGTGAACTCATCCTTTAGTAACTCTGTAAGTTGAGCATTTAAACTGTAAGTACATGCCGCTGTAGAAGTAGTATGCAGCCCTCTCAGTGCAGCCCTCTCAGGGTTGTCACGTCACTGGAGCGATGAAGCAATGAAGCGACCAAAAAGCGCAACATTAATGTTCAAGCGACTCATCACGAGCGATTTAAAGTCACAATCGGTGTGAACGCACCTTATATGTGATAAGATATTCTTGTTCTGTAAACATGAAATTCTAATCATATTACCATCAGTGGATTATTAAGTTTACACTAAATTGTTCATGTTTCATTAGTATTATTGCTTTAAGGAGTGACTGAAAGTAAGGTTTTCCCAGTGTGAGGTCTTCCAGTTAACCTAATGTTGGTTTTTGTTCCCTTTCTCTTCTATCGGTGCTGGTTTTGTCATTACACCAGCTCCATTAGGCCGAAATACAACTTGAATGTTTCTGCACGACTTAAAAAGGTCCCAGCTTTTTCGCAGCTGCATAATCACGCTGTTGTTTCAACACAAGCCATTGTGCTTGCAATTAAATTGCTCATTTTATAGTTTAGGCTTTTCCAGAAGTTTTAAAGTTTTAGTTGTGCCATTAAAGTGCCGACACTAATGATGTGGAACAGTGTGGGTATTAGACAGGAAGAGAAGGTTGTTTAATAGCATCGATTAAAGACTTGGTAAGCTCAACTCATTATCTATGTGAACTCCATTCCATCCTAAAACATTTATTTAAAAACAGTGACAAGACAGCAATGCAAAAGCGGCCCAAGAACATTGATCTTACCCCAACGCAAATGCAAATTTTTGACATCCACTGCATGAGCTATTCTTCCTCTGCTATCACAAAACATACGCACCGCGGCGTTCGATTGATCAGCCGTTCTTTCAATTGTCAACCTATTTACTGTGGCTCTGCTTTAAACCACACAGTGATGTTAATGACTGTAATGCCACATGCATTCTCTCCACATTTGCATACATTATGTGTCAGTGAAATGCAATTAAGAGACTCAGTGTCTGAGTTGAAGGTTGGTTTATAAAGTGCATTCGCACAAGGTTGAAACAGCAAAAAAAAGTTGTTGAAATATGGTAAATTTATGGTAAAGTTGTTGTTACACACAATAGATAAACAACTCACCCCCACCCTAATCCACCCTCGCTCCAGCTCACATCTAAATATGTCCTGCTGTGGTTTGGAGGCCAGACAACACAGTCAACACAACAGCTGCTGTAACACACAATGCAGAACATAGATGATTATGCTGTGAAGCCAGTTAACAATGTTAGCACTTTGGGACAGATTTAGACTTTTTGTCCAGTTTTGGATTGTGGCAAACTAACTCACACACAGCATTAGCAACGTGCTTGTAAAATCCCTTTTTTTTTTTGCACGTGTTTATTAGTTTTCTAAAAATTAGGACATGCAGCAGTTGTTGTTTGTACTGCGATTACTGAACTGATAATTGTCTAATTAACTGTGCTGGATATAATTGGTTGGAGTGCAGTACACCAACATCACATTTAGTGAGTTAATGCTGGATGCTGATCATTGAGCTGCATATTGGACATCAGAAAAGGACAAAAAACATGAGAAAATGATCATTTCTCATACAAATGCATTCCCCCTTTTTTAAGTACTCTATATACAGATTTCTTTCTTACTGAGACCAGCACTAGAATATTAAAGCTTGTTATAGACCTAATGTAGACCTCATTTATCAATAAATGGTTGATAATTTGCTCGTAAAATTATGTAAAAGGTTGAAATTGTTGCTTAAATGTTTGTTTTTATCTCCACTATAAACACTCGATTGTTGACATTGTTGGAAAAGTTTCACGCATTGCATTTTGGGATGTGGAGTCCTGTAAATGGGTGCGTAAAAGTGTTTTTACTTCTTTTCTACTCTGATTCCTAGCTTTTCTTCGCCAGACAGTGATTACCCTGATACTATTTTTGCTTGTTCTCAGTATTCCCTTTGATATCCCCTCACTCTGTGAGACATTCCATTTCTACCAGATTCTTTCCATGTTTACATCCATCATTGTTTTGCCACAACTTTCGATGTAAACACCAGAGATGTTTTTGGAAGTCGCTTTGGCAGTGTTTGGGGGCAAACACAATAAATGAAAGCAAAACCACTCCTATGCATCCGTCTACGGGACTTCACATCCCATAATGCAATGCACGAAACTTTTACGAAAATGTCAGTTAGACAGTGTTCAAGATGGAGATGAAAACAAACAGCAGAGCGGCAATTTCAACATTTCACATTTTTTTTAAACAAATAATCTTTGATTTATTGAGCTCAGAGGTCTATAGAATGTCTTCATTTGATTTAAAAAATGATCGTCTCCAGCAGTTTTAAACAATTAAGCCTTGGCTATTTAAAGGCTAAGTGTATACTAGAAATACCTCTTGTTTATTTCATTTCCTTTCTAAATTTCTTCCTTTCTAGCTTTCGTCTTGAGTTGTGCATTCCCCAAAGAACCTGCTGGTGGAGAAGTATCAGTGACACACCTCCATGCTGGTGGAGAGGTGTATTTCACCTGCTTCACTGGTTACAAGTTACAAGGCCCAAAAATGTTGACATGTCGCAATGCGACCACACCATACTGGAGTGGAAAGGAGCCCAAATGCATAGGTAATGTACCTCTTTTACACTGTCACAGAAAATTGCCCATAGGATTAAGTGTGAAAAGGTTTATTATTATAATATATACTTTTGTCATTTCTGTTGTTTTTATTATTGTAAAAGAAGAAATACATTTAAATACAGTGGATTTTTTTGTGATGATAATACAAACAAAAATCAGTTAAAAAATTAAATATGTACACAATTGAATTCGTTTGACCTTGAGAAATGAAAACAATTTCAAATAATTTGATTCTTCCAACTGGAAGTTTTATTGTATCTGTTTGTGATCTTAAAATTATATTTATGATGATCGTAATTTTTATTTTTTTATTTTTTTAACTGGTAGAAAGTACATAATTTGCACTGTATATATTTCATCTTGACCCCTCGCCCCAAGGACTACAGATGGAAATTAGCTTTTAAGCTAGAGTCTGGTACAAACATCTCTGTTTTTAGTAATGTATTCGTATGCTGTCCTAATAAATGAATAAATGAAATTAAATGACTCAAATATTCTACGAGGTTGTCTGCTACCGCTGACTTTTGGCTGTATTATGACCAAATAGGTGTGTTTGTTTTATGATTAGCAGAACGGGGTGCAGGTCATTGGAGACAAGACAAAACAAGCCAATGAACCATGGTCGCCTTAATTAGAATTTGGCCACATGAGCATCCCTCTCCTGCTGGTAAAAGCTCTTCTGTCTACAGCAGCTGCTTTGAGCTGATACTGCTCTTGTTTCGCTGTTCTCTTCAAAAACAATCACACACTCTTAAACCCAAAAGAGATGCCTTGTTTAGCTTGACCTCAGTTCCTCAGTGCGACTGTGTTTATTTTATTTTTTTTCACCTCGTATCATGGTTAATGTTGTTATTTTTCTCATTCATTTTTTTTTTTACCCTCAACTCTTTATTTGCCTTCTCTCTTTTCTCACATTTCTTATGTAGCATCCTGTGGGGGTATGATAAAAAATGCTACCTATGGTCGCATTGTCTCTCCTGGTTTCCCTGGCAACTACAGCAACAATTTGACCTGCCACTGGGTTCTGGAAGCCGCTGAAGGCCATCGGCTTCACATTCACTTTGAAAAGGTGGCTCTGGCAGAAGACGACGACAGGTGATTTATGAGCACAGACTCACAATACGACTGTTGAACTCAGCTTTTTTCATTGCATGATGCCAAGATTAATCTGTATAAGATCACTCTGGGCTTTAGAAGAAAACTTAATTTATTTTAATCCTTTTTATCTCGTAAATAAATTGAAAACATGTACGGGTTGTCTTGGGTAGAAGACTGCAACGGCATTACCATTTTCTCAGTTACTCCTGAGCCACACGGCCATTGTCATGCATGAGCATTCACCTCATTACCGAGTGTAGAATGTTATCACAAAGTTATTACAGCCATAACTGCAAGAGTGAGCAGCTCTCGGGCAGCTTGTAACTTCTACATTACGCCTCTCTCACCTTTCAAGGCTCATTTACATCTATTTTAACCAGTCTCAGGTCTTTTTTGTCTGCTTTGTATTTCAGGTTGCTCATTAAAAATGGGAACAACATAGACTCTCCTCCTGTGTACGACTCATATGAGGTAGAATACTTGCCCAACGAGGGCATCCTTAGCACTGGACGATATTTGTTTGTGGAGTTCACCACGGATGGAACAATGACTTCCACCGGCGCAGCCATCAGATATGAAGGCAAGAAAATCATGTAGAAAATAAGTCATTTTCCTCCTCTCACATGCCTTACACTAACCATCCTTTTCTCTGTAATACAGCCTTTGCAAATGGAATGTGCTACGAGCCCTTTGTAAAGTACGGTAACTTCAGCAGTAGTGACTCCAGCTATGGCGTGGGTGCAGTGGTTGAATTCTCCTGTGACCCTGGCTACACACTGGAGCAAGGTTCTGTGATAATTGAGTGTGTCGATACACAAAACCCACAGTGGAACGAGACCGAGCCAGCCTGTAGGGGTGAGTCAACAGATTTCATCTGTTCCAGTTATTGGAGAGCATTTTTTTTTTTTTTTTTTTTTTTTTACTGCAGAGGTACTCAGAGACAGATATGGCTGACCTACGGACAGAGGGATTAGCCTGTGTGATTGATCATTGCAAGGGTTCCTTTATTCAACTATTAAAAATACGATAGGCAGTTAACTATATCTTCCTAAGCTTCTTTTCTCTGATCTGTGATACATTTTCTTTTAAATTTACAACTATGATTTTCTTTGATATGTGCGCTTGCGGGGTGGATTTCATAAGTATGCAAGATTAAAGGCGTACAATAGATGGCAGATGAGTACTGTCACAGAGAGCTGCTAGTGCACCATTTTTTGATGGCGGTTCAACATAGAACCTTTTCTTTCTACTCTCTGTGGGACTTTTACCACATAAATACACTAATACACACACTAACACAAAACGCTGACCTTAGTGGTCAGAATGCCTGCATGGTCCTTCTGCATCAAAGTGAAATTGAAAAAAAGCTCTCTGCTAATACTGGATATGAGGGAAATTAAATTTCTGCCACTATGGGTCATGGTCACCAAGTTTTTTTGTGTTGGTATGCAGTTTTACAAGGATCACACCAAAGAGCCACATACCCAATTTCCATCATGTTTTTGACATTTTGGCCCCAGGTAAATTCTGTGCTGCCACAATATGGTTAGAGGCGTCACATGAAGGACGAGAGCAATTTTAGTTTAATGGGAGGTGGTCAAAAGTCACTGTGCTATTTAATAAAGTGTAGCATAACACACTTTGGACTGATATTAAAGTGTGTGTTTGATCTCTAAATGATAGATTTTAGCATAGAAAGATGTTCAATACTGTATGGATAGATACAATTTTTTTGTATTTGTGATCCATTACAAATATTGCTACAATTTAAAGTCTTTAACCCTATTTAAATTACACTGCATAACACTTGTATTTTACTTAAACTACAATTGTTAAAAATACAAGCTCTGTCAATAATTTATCAGCTTTAAAAACAGACAATATAAGGTTATGCTACCCTTCACAGATACCGTTTTTGGTATCTGCAAGACAGTGAGGAAATTGAGGTTGACTTTCATTTTTTTCCTCGAAAAATGAATGTGCAACTTTGTTTATATATTTATATGCGGTGCTAGGATTCAATTCTTGGTCAACTTCAACTGGCGTATGTTTTTTTTATTTTTATTTTATTTGGTTTTTGAAAAATCGTCCCATTGCAACGGGTACAGTATCATATTTAGTCACATTCCCATTCCCTGCCACTTCAAATCATAAACTGGTTCAATAATAATAATAATAATAATAAAATTCCCAAATAATCCAAATATAAATTAATAAACTCACACACATACAAAAAAAAAAAAAAACACACACACAAACACACACCTATGTGTCTGGTATAGAAGGTGTCATTCTAATGCTCAACTGGAATATTTAGCAATATTTATTTTGAAAATGAAGGTTTTTGTCCTTTTTCTCTGTTTCTCTATTGCTGACTTGTTTTTGCTTTTCTCATGGCGCGTCTCTAATGTCATGTGATTTAGTAGATGTTGGTATCATGTGGTTTAAACGGGTCAAACCTGATGTTTTACTTAAAGGTCTCATGTCATGCTATTTTTCACTTCATTTGTTCTAAGAACCCCAAAAAGTATTTGAGGTTGATTTTCCTAAACTCTCCTGTTTTCCAGAGTTTTAGCCTCTGAAAAGTTACTTTCTGAGCAACTCTACACAAACAGGCTGATTTGCGGCCTACTTGCATATTCATGAGTGGGCGTGTCTATAGACAGGACACTGACTTCCTCCTCCCCGCACGATGAAGTAGGGCCAGAGGACGGCCCGCCCTCCTCCCACCCACTCCGAGCGTGGGGGCGGGGCGTTCGACGGTACATAGATAGACTGTAGAAAGTACATACATAGCACTGCGCGAAGGATGCTGCAATGCTCACCTTTGTGGGCGTGTCTGTTTACATGTCAATCACGGCAGAGAGCTTCCTGGAGGCGTGGCTTTTCCAGCTCAGTGCCGCGTCAAATTTGTCATCAAAGTGGGGAACGTGTCATCAAATTGTAGCGAAGTGTTTGGGCTCACCCTGCAGTAAGAATGGAGCAAATCACCCTCTAACAATTGAGGGAATCAATGAAAAACACTCTTTGGGCATGTGTATGAAGCCAAATTGCACTTTATGATGTTTAAAGCACAAAAAAGTTGATTTAGCTTAACATGGGCCCTTTAAATTAATGCTACAATTGTGACCTCTGCAGCTACTTCTTTATTGCTTATGCAAAGTACAAATGAAGGAGGTCCCACTAAAATGTTTTTTTATAATTGACAGAAATCTTGTGTCTTATTATAGATCCATGTTTATGTAACTACATTGTGTTTTGCAGCTGTTTGCAGCGGAGAGATGACGGACTCCGCCGGTGTGGTGTTGTCTCCAAATTGGCCTGAAGCCTATGACAAGGGGCAAGACTGCATCTGGGGTATCCATGTGGAAGAGGACAAGAGAATCATGCTTGACATTCAAGTGTAAGAGACTGCACCCAGGTGTAAGATTAGAAATGGTACAAAGAGGAGGCCAGATCGACCCCGGGTTGTTAAAAATGCGGGGTCTCTAGACAAACAAAGCCCACATCCATATTGTTACTCTGTCCTCCTGTATACACATCACATATTACAACATACACAACATAATTGATAGTTACAGCCTTCAATTAGTTTTCTCTACACTCGCTACATTAGGAATTCTGCATTGCTTCCAGCTTGCACTCTGACCAGATTAGCCAGTAAGCCTCCGTGAATTCACTTTCCTGGTGTCTGCCTGAGAGTTGGCTTTGAAATAAATACGCTCTGGCAGTGAACGACTCCCAGCCACTTATCCAGCCTACCCAACTGTAATTCAGTGCATAGCTCACAGATATCAGAATACACAAACACACTTTTTTTTTTTTTTTACCTTTACTTATTATCACATAAATTGTTAATTTAAACACAGTATTCCCATCAAGACAGTGTGTGAATGTGATTGGTCTTAATTCACATGCATCAGCCTTGTTTTCCTTTAAAAAAAAAAAAAAAGCTAAAGGTATCCAGGCGTGTACATCACTGTCTTGTTATCTCATATGGATTTATCAGTTTGCTTCAGCTGAGTGATTCCCACAATATTACCACACACATGCAATCCGATGGTGAGCACAAAAGCTTCAGCATAAGTGATTTGTGTTATTGCCTGAAGCACTTGTACACAGGAGGGCACAGAGAGGTTAAAATTAAACCGGTGGGAAAACTGCCTGAAGTTGTAGAAGAACGATCACTTCATACTGTATATCTCAAACAGAACCAGTGGTGGGCTTTTGGACGTGGTGGTGATCATCATACATGCAGGCAAATTCTTTCATCAGTTTTTGATCAATTGTTTTGTGTCATGATGCTCTCTAAGGAGCTGAATGGAAAAAAAAAAAAAGGTTTAAAGGTTATGACGTGAGGTCTCAAGCTGTGCAGACAATGTTGACCCAGTAATAGAAAAACCTACTGAACCAATCGGTCATCCCCTCGACTACACGCATCTCATGGACAAGAGCAAAAACAAACCAGGTAGGGTGAAAAATCAGGGATTACTTTGGGGTTTTCGCAAGCTCCTTCTAAAGATTTAAAGTCCCAGGGATCAGGACCTGTTCTCCACAGCGTGGCCCCCGACATACACAATCTGAAATCTATTCTCAACTGCAATACACAAAAGCTTTTTTATTCTCTTTCTTCTTTATTTACACAGGTGCAATATAAGAACCGTAAATGCTAATATGAGTATACTTAAAGCATAATGCACACTAAAACTCTACAACTTATTGATTCTTGCATTGTCTGACACTTTTAAAAGTTGTCTAATTTTTGCATTTCAAATAACATTCACTACATCACCAAAGGCTAATGCAGTGGTTATATCAGAGGTTCCCAATCTTTTTTGGGTCGTGACCTAATTTTGATTTCACAATTGTCCAGCAACCCCAGAGAAATGCACCACCTCAGATATTTTTATTTGAAAGTTCAAGTATAGAGAAGAGTTTGATATTTATTGTGTGTGATGTGTTAATTTAAAAAATAATAATTTAAAAAAATAAATAAAAATTGTAAGCAGTTTTTTTTATTTAATTATTTATTTTTTTTAAAACCATTTTGACATTTCAGGCAACCCCATTTTAATTCCAGGCAACCTGACCCCAAGGTTGAAAGACACTGGGTTATATTGTCTACTCATAACTTTATAATAATAATTTTAAAATTATATCCAGACTAAAACTAGCTAACAATCCCTGGTGTAAATAGAAAATCATTTTCAATCAACTTAATTCAGTCCAATAGATGTCCAGAACTAAATCTAAATGTATTATTTGTCCAAATCCAAATCTTACTAGCTTTGCTACATTGCTACAAACTCCCATTAACTCAGTTGTAAAGTATCCTCGACATTGACGGTGGTCTCATAACTAATTCAGCATTTCAGTATCTACAACTGAGTAGCTGCAACTCCATAAAGTTTTCAGTCGTATAAAAACTCTTTTAACAATAAACGTGAACACTAGCATAGTTAGGAACAGCATTCTCAAAAAAAAAAAAACAAACAACTACTTCCATAAGACGCTGATTTAATTTGTGATCATTTGGATTTTGTTTATTTGATTCACTTTGAAAAGTCTTTTATTTCCTTTAGTCACTGTGTATTAAAATCTGTCCGTCATCAATTGTGTATGCAGCCGCATGATCGCAATACGCATAATTCTCCAAACCTTATCTTCCAGGCTTACAAGCCTCGAGATATGAGGCATCACTCAAAGACGATCCGCAGATGAAAAGGGAATAATAGCATCAGAGGATGCCAGGAAAAAAAAAAAAACTGTCTGCATATATAGCACACAGTGGTTTCCATGACCCTGCATGGCTCTCTGTTCTTCAGATGCAGATTAAAGCTTAGTGATTAATGTGGATGTTGAAAGTCAACTAGTACACCATGGCTGAAAAGGAATCTGGGGGGATTTGTTCCATGCAGAAGTAGGTAAACAACTTTGATTTGAGGTAAAGTGACTCTTCCAGAAATCCAATTTTAAAATAGTGCCAGACTTTGTTTTAATCCCAACCATGCCAGGCTTTGCTCTGTAAATTACTGGTGCTGCTGTGGCCAGTTTCACTTTATCTCAGGGTTGGCCATGCGTAGCGTTCACAGCTGTAGAAAGAACCACAGACCTGTCTGATCCCCTCAGACCCCACCATTACCGTCATGTCTTGTCTGCTCAGCTTCAGAGCAGCTTTCCTAAAGGTTTGGTCAACAGGCAATTTGCATCTATGCGTGTTTGTTTGCGTCACTGCGTGCGCTATCCATGTTGAGTTGACAAAAGGCTCTTGTGAGTAAGAGCTGTCTCATTATAAGGGTGGGCACACACTCTTCCACATTAATGAGAATGTTTTCAGTGTTATCATTCATCACTGTGCCCGTGCTGGCAATTACAGGGGAGCACTGTGCATAATGAGCGCTGATTAATTAATTTAGGCCAAACAGGAGGGCTGGCTCTCTGCTAATTAGCACGGAGCAGGGCTGGAGCAGGAGCCAGGGACAAGAGGTTACAGCTGATATCTCCACCTGTGGAAGAGCTAGGTAAATGATTAACATGTGACTGTTAGCGTTCACAATGAAAGAAATGGCTTTTACAGTTCAACATGATAAGAAAGGCTCATAACCTGGAGCTAATGCATGTGTCAGGCGGCTGTAGATATTGGACATCCTGGGTTAGCAGAGCCCTCTAGTGGAGACTCACAGCACTGCATGCAACCCATATGTAGCACAGACAATACTTTCAACATAAATCCATCCATCCACCAGTCACGAATGTACTGTACATAGCTTTAAACAGGGTTGGGGTCACTGACATTTTTCAGTTACAATTCAATTTTCAATTACCCGTGTTCAGTTACAATTCAATTATGATTACAGTTAACAGCATTTTTTTTTTTTTTTTTAAATCCTCAAAAAGTCAATTACAATTACACTCTTAATTTAAAAAGTTAAATTTCAGTTATTCCCAAATACTGAGCCTGAAATAAATAACTTCATAAAAGTGAACCTAGGTCCTAAAGCAGCTATAAAATGCACTAAAAAGAAATATCTATCATCTAATTTATTTCCTATCTATTGGTTACCTAATCAATGAAAATATTGGTTTCAATATTTTTTGGTGTGGGCATCTGAGCCTTTTTTGCGTCAGTATACCCCTAGATTAAATTTTTTTTAAATGGAAAAAATGTGAGAAAACTTGATATGAAACATATTTCAATAATTGTTCACTACATATGTGTAGAACTGTACATACAGCTGTAACAGGGTACCCCAGTTTGGCGTTAAGTTAAAAATAAACAAACAGCAGAGGGCAAAACAGACAATTTTTATAGAATTTTCATGGTAATTACAATTGCAAAGTCAATTATCTAAACTCAATTACAATTTAGTTCCGATTCCGACAGCAACAGATTTTCAGTGTTTAAGTATTGGACATATAGTAAAAAAAAAATGAAATAAAAAAAATTGCAGTTGTAAAAATAAGATGGATAGATTGATAGGATTTATTTCATACTATAAACAGACAATATATACAAATTGCAGAAAAAAAGAATATATTAAAATAGTACATAACAATGCTTTTATTTTACTTTAACTCTGGACATACTTACTCTGGGTATTACCTTTTTAACTCAATAGGAATAAAAAAAAATAAAAACAAACCATAATAACTTTTTTGTGTAGTAAATCTTTTAGATATCTGACTCTCTCGCGATACCACTCGTACCCTCGACGATATATCTTCTTGTAATGTTTTAATATCGCAATAACTTATTGCACGATATATCATTCCTCCTTTAGTATTCACCTAATCCTCTGAACACAACAATCAGTTTAAATTACTGTTGTTGAAATGTGAAACCCAGTGAGCGAGTTCAAATTTCCTTATAAACTCTAGATATATGTCATGTTAAGTTTAATCAATTCCTTTTTAATGATATATATATATATAAAAACAAAAAAATGAAACACTGTTCTTATGAGAGATAGAAGCACTTGAATACTTAATACTGAGCAGTTTTTATTCCCTGAGTAATTAGTTTGGCCTTAATGCTGCACCTTTAATGATGTAAAGTTCATTGAATTGCCTTGTGTATAAAATGCGCTATACAAACACATTTGCCTTGCCTTGCCTTTTGAAAACTTGACAGGTCAATAAAGGTGGCAAAGCGCCTGAAGGCACGTAGGAGACAAGTATCATTCCCTCAACCGCACAAGTGAACCGAGGCCATTAGTATTCAGACGAGTTCAAGAAATCATACGTTTTCTTTTTACTCCGACGTAAAAACCCAAGCTTTGTGACCCATCAAGCCAAACGGGTCAAAACCAGTGAAACAGTGAACATATATTGACATCTTTTATTTAGTTAGCATACCTTTTCATCTGTTATACACATTAATAGCAGAGCCTATAACATATTTTTTACTATGAGCGTCCATGGCTCATTTAGCAGTAAGCATTTGAAATGTCACTACCCTCAAAGTCATTAAGCATTTTGATAAAAGTTTATGTTGCTTGAAATTAAAAACGGAAAGACACACACACACACACACACACACACACACACACACACACACACACACACACACACACACACACACACACACACACACACACACACACACACACACACACACACACACACACACACACACACACACAGAGACAAAGAAAAAGAAAAATGGAAATATTAGTTGGATTAGTCAACAGTTTGCACACAGTATGTGGTTTGAGTGCCTTTTGTGTGTTCAAGGCGCAGCTATTACAGAGCCAGGTGGGATGACATTTGGAGGGAGCAATTGCCAGGTAGCTGCAGGCGAAAGCAACCGAGTGGCCTGTTGTGCCTCATCAGTGAGTGCTTTCTAGGTCTGCACCAAAGGCCCTCTGCATTTGGCATCCTTCTCTGATGTCGCCGGGGTCTTAAATACACTTGAAGGAGACAGCTGAAGGAATGCACAGGCTCAGTGGAAAACTTCACAATCTAGGTCGCCTGCAGGCGGAGTTCAGGTGAAATTATGTTATACATAGGTGACCAAAGTCGTACATGATCAACATCAAAAATAGGTAATATTATATTAGTCATGGACCCATGTTGTTTTTTTCTCAAAGGACAAAGATATAGTACTATATAAAAATGGTGCCGAAGTTCAAAGACAAGAGTAGAAATTTGAAAACAAACACACATAAATGCACAACGTGTAAACCATCACGGATACATGTCAACTACATGTAATACATGTAGTTGAAATCAGAGGTGTATAAAGAGTACTAATATATCCTACTCAAGAAGAACTACTGTTGCTTGATTGAAATTTGACTCAAGTACAAGTCAGTCCTACATAAAATACTCAAGTACAAGTAAAAAGTAGCTCACCTAAATAGTACTGAAAGTAAAAGGTACTGGTTATTTTCACCCCCCATGTTTATAAATTGTGCCACGGTTCCCTTGCATAAAGTAAACATCTCATGTATAAACTTAAAAAGGAAGACACCAAATCTTGCAAAATCGGAACTTAATTTATTTTCCACAAAGGCATCTGTATAAAATAAGTTTTGTCAAAATGTACAATTCTTTTTTAAATAAAAAAAAAAAAAAAAAAACACGAATAAATTCAATAAAAATTTTTTTTAAAATGAACAGGCTCTAAGTATAGCTAACTTTATGAACTCTAAAACTGTTAAAATAATCTCCATTTAATGCTGTTTTGGCGCGGTGCATTACGTTTAATCTGGTTGGTCGGCTATGATGTGATGCATGATTTGACTGTTGTCTGGTCATTTCATTTTTTGTAATTTCTAATTGTTCATTGATCATCTTACAACAACAAAAATTAGCATTTACTCAGCAACTTGAGTACTCAAAAGAAAAAAAATATGGTATTATATAAAATGCAGTGGCTATTTGTACGGAAACCTATCAATTGACTCCCCCTCTATCCGTACGGAGCGCCCCTTATTGGCCGTTTTAGGTGACGCGATAGGTGCACCAAGTGACTTAAAGAACCGTCAGTTTTATTTTAGCTCATATTTATTTTTATCTACCCCGCTAACCCTTTTATTTTAACCAGGATATACCCTACATTGTTAATATATTTTGTATATGTATTTTTAAAGGTGGAATTTGCTGTGGTAAATATGTTAAAATGAAAAAATATTTATGACAAAAGTGGGATTCCAACCCACGGCAGCGGAAGATCCGGAAAACATAAGTTTCCGTGTCAATAGTTCCAGGGTCTATGGATACGTTTCCCTATGAATAGTCACTTCGTATTGAAAAATGGTGCCGGGGTTAAAAGACAAGAGCAAAAACTAAAAAACAAAATGCACAAAAGTTAGAACCAGCATAGATTGTGCCAAATGCATGCAGTTAAAATAAAAATAAATGCCTGAAATTAGAGGTAATCTCATGCTTTAATTGTCAACTGAAACATTTGTATTCCTCCTTCCCGGCCACTACGGATGCAGGAAAACCTTGGGGAGAAGATAAGGTGAAATCCAGAGCAGCGATATGGTGGATTGCCTTGATGACATGAGGAGAGCTTGAATAGAAATTAAGTGTGAGATGTGAAGATAGAGGGGCAGTGGAGAAAAACACACACAAATTGGCTGTGGTGTTCCGGGGAACGTCATAGGTAAACACTTCACATCTATTTTGATAGAAGATTAGATGTTCTGTAAAGGGTTGTCAACCTGAGGTCCAGAGGAAAAAGATTCCTCTCATTTCATGTCATAAATGCCGGGTGCATCTTATTTAACCTTAAATGATAGTAAAACTTCATTATACATATATATATATATATATATATATATATATATAAAAAGCTTTATTTCATCGATATCATCCTAAAGGCTGATCTAAAGGTATTTAATTGTCATTGCTGTCATATTGCTCAGAGTTAGGGATGCGTTAAGTTAGGGAGGAGTAAATTGTCTCCCTACTGGTCCATTGCTCTAATCCATGCAGCTAGAACTAATCTCTTTATCCAAAAAAGAGGCGCCAATAAATCCCTGCACCAGTGCTAACAATGATCTTCCTATCAAATGTGGACATGCAGTTTTAATATGCTAAAAATGTCCAGACATTCATGCACTTTAAACAAAAAAAAATACAAATGTATCCAAACTGGGAAATGTTTGGAGTCGACCTCTTCAGCTCTGGTGCCTGTGGTTGTCCCGCTGGTATACATGCAGAATGAGTGAAAAGGCAGTGAAGTGGAAAAAGCTGTTATCCACAGCTTGTTCTGGCCGTTTGGCTCCATGGGTTTGGAATCAGTGCTGCTCCTAATTTTAGAGTCGATTCAAGCTTCAAAAATGTTTATATTGTTTTCATTGTTTATTGGAATTGACCCAACAACTCATTTGAGATGAGCAGTGTTGGCGCTATGAAGTGAATACATGATTTAGTGGAATAGGTCAAAATCAACACATCCAAAGTAACTTAAAGCTATTTATTTACATTTCTCGTATCATAAACAGCTGTTTAGTTTTAGAATCCTGTATTAATCCCAGGGGGAAATTGCTTACGTTACAGCCACTTAAGAAAAATCACAAATATAAAAAAAAGAATAAACATTAAATAAGTGTATAATTAAGTAAAAGACTGTTAAATAAGGATCAGATACACACACATTACAGTAGTAAAAAATAAGCAAGATTAATAATAATAATAATAATATACAAATTATTTACAAATATGATAGATATTTACAAAAAAATAATACAAAATGAGCAAATATGATACAGATATTTACAAAAAAGTAATGCAAATATGCAAATATGATACAGATATGTACAGCAATCAAGCTGAGGTTACAGTGATGAATTATACAGTTTGATCGCCACAGGCAGGAATGATTTCCTGTGGCGTTCTGTGGAGCACCGTGATTGGATCAGCCTGGTGCTGAAGGTGCTTCTGTGACTGACCAGCACATCATGGAGTGGGTTTAATTATCTGACCTAATTTACTCTGACCATCGAGGCAAGTTTTTGTAAAGCTTTCAAGGTCAGACGCACCCAGTACAGAATAAAATGAGTGTCCTTGAAACATCAGAATTTAAAGAAAATCTCATTATTAAGCTGATCAAATACCACTTACAAAGCATGATAGAAGTCTGAAAATCATTTCATTTTGGACACGAAAAACATTTGCCATGTATTGGTTCTTTTTAGATGAGAAATCTGCTCTGTAGCTTAAATTTTGTTGAATTTATTTCATATCTTGCACTGAGAACGTCCCTATGTGTAAAAGCTGTTCTTTAATGTGACCTGTTAATAAGATGTTTCAGGTTAAATCGTATTCTTTTCCAGTCATTATTTCTTTCATTGTGTGCCAAAGGAATAAAATGAGAAATACGGGGGCTTGTCATGTAGACAAAAGGCAAAGATTACTTCGGCATCATTAATGTGTTCAAATGCAAATCTTTAATCTATGGAGACATGTTTGCACCAAAGGCAGGAAAAAACGATGCTAAAACCCACAACGTCCTATTTTTAAAACAGCAATACAATGTTGATCTGAATTCTTGTTCATTTTTATCACATTGTTTCCTTTAAAACAGGTGCCAAGTTACTGTCTTAGTAATGCACATGATTAAACTTGATTAAATTACATTGTTATTATTAATAAAGTTGGCTCTCAATTGCAATCAGCACCAGGCAAATATTTGCTCATCATACATTTAACCTGATTTTGCTGTTTTGAATATAAAGAGCAAGAGCTATTATACCTACAGGGAGCAACAGCATCTTTGGTTTATCATTTATTTATTTTCTAACCTCCTTCTGCCCTCTGTGTATGAATAAATGTCAAGCTTTACTTGTGCCCTATCAGCAAAGCAAACAGGAATTCAGTATTTGCAAAATGTAAAGGTTAATGCATTCTTAAGACAATAAGTGACAGTGGACATCCTGTTCCAAATATTCAATTGTATCGAAGTATTAAAATGTCTTGGCTGCATTTAAAGGTTTAACTATATATACACAGTGTTTCCATCCAAACATATTGCATGTTTGTTTAATTTCTGTTATCTTATGTCTGATGTGTTACATCCTTTTGTTTAGTGCTGGTAAATGGTAATTAGAGCATCTTATTTGTCTGGAGTATTCTTGTGTTATATTGTGCTCATGTGCGCTTTGCTACATATTCATGAGTGCAATGTGAAAGACATGGATCATGAATTATTTAGTGTTTACTTCCCATTGAATCCATCCAATATAAACAGAATTGAAATTTCCCAAGTTCCGCTGACATTGCTTTTGCTTTCATCAGCTGTGAAAGACACCAAACATGGCACGTACACAGTTCTATCACTGAGGTGAAACTTTTTTCTTCTCATTTCCAGGCTCCATTTGGGTAAGAATGACCTGCTGACTTTCTACGATGGTGACGACCTGACTGCCAACATCCTGGGCCAGTACAGTGGCAGTCGTCCTCACTTCAAGCTCTACACCTCCATGGCAGATGTGACCATCCAGTTCCAGTCGGATCCTGCCACCAACATTTACGGCTACAACAATGGCTTTGTGGTTCACTTTTTTGGTAAGATGGACACAACACGTACATTTAGATACATTTCTGGTTAGCAAGCTATTTAAAACTGCCTGTGACAATCCCTATTGCTTCTTGTAACACCCATAGACATGTAGTCTCAAAGAAAACTCTGTCATTTACTCACAAACGTTGAAGGTTGAAATTGCCGCTCGCAAAATTGTTTTTGACTCCGTCACAAACATTATGTTTGTTAAAAAATGGTCATGTGACTTGAACTTTAGAAAAGATTTGGCCATTGTTTTGTGGGATTGGGAATCCTGTAGAAGAATGCAAAGACGGTGCCGAAGAAGACAAGTTTCATGACAGATTCGACATTTCTGATATTTAAGAGGTGTTCTATTTCATTTATTTTTTACAAATACAGTACTTAATTGTGACCATCACCAGCCCTCCCCAAGGAAGGGTAAGAAAAACTTTATTAGAGGGAAGATATTAGTGTTACAGCTTGGTGAGGGGGAAGGGAACGGGGGAGCGGGAGTTGGGGTGGGACAATGGAAGAAGTGGTTGACAGACAGCTGTTTTGGTTGTACTGAAAGTATAATTTGATGCTACTATTGTCCTTATTGTGTTGTCACGTGTACTCTATTGAACCAGTAAAAAAGTGAAGGATGCAACACTTAGCCTAAGTATAATGATGGTGGCCGTGAACAGAGGGAGAGGATAAGTGCTTACACCTAGAACTGATAGTTTAGATCCACATCTCTAAGGTTCAGCCCAATGCAAGCTTATCCCGAGAAAATCAGTGATTCACTTGACACCATTTTTGTTCTGGTTTGTTTATGATGTTCTCTGTGGTATAACATCACTCCGCAGGACATCACATTTTGGCCATATTCACACCTGAATATGGCCAAAATGTGATGTCCGGCATGATTTTCCATGATTTTGGCACAACTTCCAGTTTGTTAAAAAAAAAATGTGTTTGGAAAGTCACTTTGGCATGTTTGGGGGCACTCACATCAGTAGTGGATGAGAACAACCTTTGGATAAACAACAGCTACAGTTGAACAAATGTTAGGGAGCTTTAAATATTTAGAGTTTGGAACACAAATAAACATGTACAGTACATGAATGCTGCTAACAGCTACATATCTTATAATATTTATCAAGCTGATATTATTTCTGATTTCTTTACATTTTTTTCTTTTCTAACAGTTTTATTCTTTGTGATTTTACATTATTGTTTGTTTCTATTTGGTTATTTATTATTATTACTTCTGGTGATTTCACAGCCATTACAAAATACCAATACCCTTTTGAATGCTTGGATTTTATCATGATTTACTGTATCTTCATTAAATGTTCTGGTTAAATGTAGATGTTCATGTATTATAAATTAGTATTATACAGTAATTATGATTTTAAAAAAAAAAATTAGTCAGAGAAAAAATTTGAATAATTTCTATATAAAATATTTAATCATAATACTCTTATTTACAACCTAGGACGAAGAAAAGGTATTGTTTGGCATTTAGTTTTTTCTGCCTGTGCCTGTCGCTCTTTTCTGGCTCCTTCCGAGCTCACACAATTAAAAATCCCCAAAGATAGACTCACAATAACAGGGTACTCTGAACACCAGCTGCTTTTGTTCAATGCTTTGTGCTGTTGGACACGTGGGCTACAGGATGAAGCACGAACTGATTGCTGCCAAATCACATGCTGTGTTCTTCCTCGCAGAAAACTCCTCAGGCCTATAATTATGTTGTTAAAAAGAAGTATTTCTTTTTTAAATGTCGATGCATTCATTTTTTTCAACAGGTGTAACATATATTGCGTCATTCGTGGGCTAATATTCTCCACAGGATTCAGAGTGATGTGTAATTATATATATATATATATATATATATATATATATATGAATCAACTCTGTATTTCATAAAATGACTTTTTTCTGCTTTCATTTGTGTTTCATTTTCTTTTCCTGCTTTCCCTCTCTTCTCTTCCATTAACGCGATGCTGCAACTATCATTGTGACACCCAAAGAGGTGCCACGGAATGACACATGTCCAGAGTTGCCAGAGATCGTCAATGGGTGGAAGAGCACATCTCACCCTGATCTGATCCACGGGACTGTCGTCACCTACCAGTGCTACCCGGGGTATGAACTGGTCGGCTCCGAGATCCTCATGTGCCAGTGGGATCTCTCATGGAGTGGAGATGTGCCGAAATGTCAAGAAGGTAAGATGGAGTGCACACGGTGTAACGTGCCATGCATCACTTTCCAAGAAGGGAAATTATCAGTAAAACAGACAAGTCTGAAAAACGTGCTGCTGAGTATTAGACAAATCACTTAAGTAACGATAGTTATGTTATCGTTTAAAGCAGACTTGGGGAAGAATACAAAAAATAATGAATAACGTACAAAATCGCTCCAAAAACACACAAAATGACAGAAAAAAGCAAAAATAGACCAATTTGCTCGAAGAATAAACAAGACTACTTCAA
The DNA here is from genome assembly GCF_900634775.1 of Gouania willdenowi. Lineage (NCBI taxonomy): Eukaryota > Metazoa > Chordata > Actinopteri > Blenniiformes > Gobiesocidae > Gouania > Gouania willdenowi. The sequence goes on from NC_041057.1 coordinate 19,578,870, forward strand.
GACTACTTGAAAAATACACAAAATGACACAAATACTCATTAATGACTCCAAAAACACGAACTGACAATAAAAACAACAAAAATGCACAAACCTACTTCTAAAACACACAAAACAACAGAAAAAAAACACAACATTGAGAGGGAAAAATTGCATCAAGATTATATCTGTCATAACTGTTTTCACTTGTTCAATCGGTTTGTTTTATTTTATTTTATTTTATTTTATTTTATTTTATTTTATATTATTTTATTTCATTTTATTTCATTTTATATCTTTTTATTTATTTATTTTTTATTTTATTTTATTTATTTATTTATTTTTTTTATTTTATTTTATTTATTTTTTTGTTGTTGTTCTCGTTATATATAAGACTACATTTCTAATTATACCCTTTATTGTTTCTATATATAAAAAAGGGAGATTACAATCAGGAGCAATCACTTACACATTGGTAACATTTTAAGTGTTTTATTTGTTTGCCATAATTGTTAACCTCCAGTTTTTCAATATTAATACATACAACAGTACTATGCATACAAATGTTTGTAATTTTGGAACATTGTACTGCTCCTAATGTAAATATTCTGTGCAAAATCAATAAAAATACAGAATGTTAAAAAAAAAAAGAAAAAAAAGGATTAGACAAATGTATTAAAATGACTCTGAACGTACAAACAAAATGACAAACAAAAACACACAAAATTATAAAAAAAAAAAATATATACAGTATATATAAACGGGGGAAAAAAGAAAAACCTTCGTTGTGTCTTGTATTATTGCTCGGAAAAGTCATTATTCTGAATACTGATATGACTGTTGATAATGTGGTCCACGGATCACATTTTCGTGGCCCCCACTGTGATAAAAGTTGCTTTCAACAATAGTAATTTGATAATGACATAATGGAACTGTCTTTTCTTTATCTTTTGTGTTGGTTGTGTCAGTCTTAAGCTGTCGAGACCCTGGAAACGTGGAGCACAGTCGTAAAGTGATTGGAGGAAAGCGCTTCACTGTTGGATCCACGGTGCAGTTTATCTGTAATAAAGGCTATGTCCTGTCAGGCTCCAGCCTCCTCACCTGTTACAACCGTGATTCAGCCGCTCCCAAGTGGAGCGAGAGGTTACCCAAGTGTGTCCGTAAGTCAGAAATACTCACACAATGTATGAAAGAAAACATATCTCAGTTGTACGGATCATAGGGACATGTTTCTGCCCAAATGTGCAGTGACAATCTGCCCCCACCCAGGGGTAAAAGTAATGGATTACAAGTACTCACGGTACTGTAATTGAGTTGCTTTTATGGGTACTTGTACTTTTTTTTGAGTATGTTTCTAAATCAATAATTGGTAATACTTTACTTGAAGTATTATACATGAGGCTGGCATTAAGCTGACATGACATGACGCCTGTTATTAGCATTAATAAGGTGTCATCAAGGCTGTCATTAAGTGTTGTTTGTTTCCCTAACTCTTTGTTACCCTAACCCCTAATCCTACTTAAACCCACTAGATCCCACCACCTAACCTCAAAAATGCCAACATAGCTCCAAAGTTGTCATAATTTAGTGAACGACACTTAAAGGTGCAGTAGGTAACTTGGAGGAGAGAGAGGACTTAGCATTAAATTTGAACAAATACAATTTTCAGATCCCTCCCCCTCCCTCTCAGTTGCTCTCCTGCCCTGCCTCCAAAGTCCCTCCCCCCAGAGGAGGCTGGTGTGAATATTGCGAAATGGCCAGTAACCTACAGAACAAAACCGATAGATGCGTTCACGCCGAACGAAGTGACTAGATTACATTCAATTCAATGTAAATGACACAACCTCAAGGTTTCTCCCCTCAAGCGACGTGACTTGTGTGATTTGAGTGACGAGGTCACGCTTGACCTAGTCGCTCAAAGTTGAAAAATTTCAAACGACAATTTTCCTGTCCTTCGCTGTCTGTACAGCCGAGGCAGAAGCTCCTCCCTCCCACTACAGTGACACGGCTTCCAGCCGAGGGCTGTACTACACTTCCTCAACATACCAGGGCAAAATTAAAGTGGTTAACTCTCTGAATAAGTCTACATTCTGAGTGAAGTCATCCTTTAGTAACTCCGTTATGATTGACTGCAGTCGCTACGGTTGCATTCGGTGTGAAGCTGTTGTGCTAACGGTAGCTGAAGAGGAATGGGGCGGAAGCTGTAATCGACAGCTGTTACAGTCCATCAAACACAATCCTGGCTCTGATTGGTTTCTTCTTGCTCAGTTGCGGTATATTCTGGCACTTTGCAGTAGGAGCAGTAGGCGAGACTTAATGAGCCTGTTTTTTTTGGGTTTTTTTACAGAATACTAGTTACATGTAATGCCGTCTTTACATAGTGACCGTTTTAGCAAATATGACAAAAAGTCACTTTTATAAGAGTTACCTATTGCAACTTTAATGGCATCCTTCATGGCACCATACTCATGCTAATGACAGCGTAATGTCAGCCTTATATATAAAACTTCAAGTAAATTGTTACCCAGTGATTACTTGTACTTAAGTACATTTTGAAAGAAGTAATTTGTTACATTTCTACACCCAACCGTTACTGAATCAATTATAATTTTTTGTTTTAACATTATCAACGGACATTGTAAAACTACAAAAAAAAATGAAATGACCAGACAACAATCAAATGCATCACATCATAGCCAACTAACCAGATTAAACGTAATGCATGGCACCAAAAGAGCATTGAATGCCAGTTATTATCCCCCGCCACAAAGTGGAATGGGGATACAGGTTTGAGCTCCGTCCGTCCATTCGTCCGTCCGAGTTAAAGGGCACAGCTTTTCCTAGAAACCATTTAAGACAGGATAACCAAATTCGATGTGTGGCTTCAGGGTATTAATACCTTGATGGAGTTTGAAAATGAGAAGCGTGCAAATTATTTTTTCCGGAAGTTATTGCCCTTGTTCCATTTTTTTTTTTACTCTGACAGCTTTTCTCAGACACCGTTTAAGATAAGATGACCAAATTCGGCGTGTGGCTTCAGGATATTAAGACCTTAATGGAGTTTGAAAATAAGAAGTGCGCAATTATTTTTTCTTATTGCCCTTGTTCTGTTTTTCTTTACTATGTTCGAGGTGTCTTCAAAAGGGACAGCTTTTCTTAGAAACTGTTCTTAGATTTAGGACATTTAGGAAAAGGTTGTGAGTTATCATGAGAACCAATCTGGCCAGGGATGTTGATGTCTTACTGTTTTTTTAGTTATAGAGTTAATGCATTTAGCTGTACTTAGAGCCTAATATTTTTTTCATTTTTAATTAAACTTATTGGTGTTATTATATTTTTTAAAAAATTGTACATTTTCACAAACCTTTTATTCTATACAGATGCCTTTGTGGAAAATAATTTAAGTTCCAGTTGTGGAAGATATTGACTGTACTAAGATATATGAGTTACTCGTACTTGAGTACAATTTCAATCAAGTAACAGTACTTGAGTAGGATATATCAGTACTCTTTACACCTCTGCCTCTACATATTTTTTTCCCTCTAGCTGAAAGGTACGAGCCCTGCAGAAATCCTGGTGCTGCTTCCACCAGTGTGCAGAGCTCAGAGAAGGCCTTCTACCAGGCTGGAGAGACCATCACCTTCTCCTGCCATGCCGGCTACGAGCTACAGGGCGGAGCCACCATCTACTGCGTCCCTGGACACCCATCACAGTGGAACAGCACCCCTCCTGCCTGCAGAAGTAAATCACTCTCCCACTGTGTGGCAAAGTGAATTTTTCACACATTTCGGGTCACCTGGAATTGACGTGCATAAGCGTATTGCATTCACTTGAAGAAAATAAAATATCCAGTTTTCCTGAATAATTATTTGTTTTGTTTTTCAATGCTATTTTTTTACTGTTCATTGTGCTAATTTCCCCCCTGTTTTTGAGAGTATTTTTTTGGTTGTTTTTCGGCCAAATTTTTTTCACCAGTATTTCGGAAAATTATTTTTCTGAGCTTAGAGGTTCATTTGAAACAACAGATGCATTTATTTCTTTATTAAGCAAACATGGCAGGCTTGTTTCATTTGATAAAAATGTATTTTCAACTTGGTTTAAGACAAAAGATAGTTCTATCTTTGACCCATTTTGATGGCATTACAATTAGTCTATCGACTCTACGTGGCCACCTGATGGGATTTCATGGTTGTTCAGAAGGAACAACCGGTAGAGATTTGAAATGTGCAGCGAGGAGTTGTCATAGGATTGATGTTCTTGCGGGATTTCCAAGTATCTCGATAATTCAGAAAATAAATTAGCACGAAAAACAGAAAAAAATGTCTCATAAAAACAAGAGCATATAACTCAGAAAAACACAAAAGAAATTAGTCCGAAAAACAGAAAAAAAAAATAGTCCAAAAAACAAACCAAATGAATAAATAATTCAGAAAAAGTATTTTTTTAATCTTTTTTTTAAGAACACTTCTGTGCAAAATATCTTGTTGACTTTTGTGTATGATTATATTTTTGTAGGCTCTTCAAAGCAGTTTGTAAATGAAAGAAAGATTGATGGTAAGTCACTTTTTTAAAGCTGTTTATTTGTACTTATATTAAATAAAATGCTTTATTTTACTAATGACATGTGCTTTCCCCTCAGAGGTTAACATGAATTACGACATGGAAGGAACCAATATTGCACTTGCAATTTTTGTCCCTACTGCTGTTATCTTGGTGGCTTTCCTTAGTATTTACATCTATTTTGCAAAGTAAGTTCTAAACTGGTTTTTACAGTTTAGTTGTTTTTTTTTTTTTTTATCGAACCATGTATTGATTGTCTATGCCTTCACTCAGACTCCAAGGGAAGTCCATCAGAATGCCAACGTCCTCCCCACCGTATGACAACATGACAGAAGAATCAGCTTTTGATAATCCCATATATGAAAGTGGAGTGAGTACAGATGTGCTGAGCATGCAAGACGTGGATTCTCACAACACCAGTGTGCTGTCCTGATCCATCTCCATCCTGTCATCATCTCCTCCCCACCAGCAGAGGGCGACCTTCATCTTAATGTTCATCACATTGACAGCAGACCTTCCCATTTTGACTTATTTACATGATCTCCACTATCCATTTGTCTTTAAAAATGATATGTAATCATGACATTATGTCCATTGTGTAATCTTTATTCCACCGTCATCCATGTTATAGAATGCTTTTCTGCTGTATTAAATGGAATATGACATGTGAAATATTGCAGCACTTTGTTTGAAAACACCCAGTGTGTCCTGTGTTTTTTTTAAACTCCTCCCTTGTTTCTCTGCTCCTCCAGCACTGGCAAACTCGCTCTAGATACTAATCCCTGCCAGTGTTTCCACTTTGACTAAAGATGCAGAACGGCACTGAGGTGAGATCTGACATCCACTCCCTCTGTTTATCCATTCATTCATTTGAATGCTATTTGTCATTTTTACGTCTTATCACACACTTCCTTTAAAGGCGCAAAATCAAATCATGCACGGATTTGAGCAGAGCCAATCATATCTGATTAAAAAAGTATTGTGTGAGCATGTTTTTCATTTGTCCTTTGCATCATCGTTTGACTCACTTTGTGTGTACATGTGTTCAGAAATCATTGCGTAACAGTAAAAAAGCCAAACAACATAGACAAATAGCTGAGGTAATAATAGGTATATAGGAAGTCAGTGACATAAGTGATTTTTTTTGGATTAAGCTGCAATTACATTAACACTTTATTTACTTTATGAAGGGAAATGTATGGGCAATGGTGGCCTAAAGCTTAAGGAAGCAGGGTCATTGGTTTAAATCCACTGAGCAAGTCCCTTAACCTTGTTCTCTCAAAAAAGAGATTCTTGAACTCAAAATAGAATATTTGCTAGTTAAAGTGACGTTAAAAATGGATTTTAAAAAGTGACCTTTTCTTAAAAATAAAAATGTCTTCCTCAAATCTCATGCTCAAGGTTCAGTAAGGCCACGCCCCCCAGTTTGGGAACCACTGCTCTAAAATAACAGGTCACGTATACATTATCACAAAAAAAAAAAAAAAATAACACGCCGTTATTTAGTTTTAGTCACTACGTATTTTGTTGAAGGATTATTTTCAAATTAAAGTATAACATCAAAACTGCTGAAATGCAGTTTAAAAAAAAAAAAAAGTTTTGTTTGGGGAAATAAACACTCAAAACTTAAAACAATTTCTTAAAAAGTTAATTTTGAGCACGGGTAAGGCCTTAAGAAAAACAAACATTGAATGATATTGCATGTCTTTTGTTGTTTTTTTGTAAACATCCTTAGTTTGTGTGTAGTAAAATGCTTCTGGACTGAATATTAATTTAATAATATCCAAATGTGTTCCATATTTTCCCATTCTTTTTCTCCTTCATAATTTTGTTGCTTTAACAATGCTTTGTTCATTGATTTTTTTCTTTTTTTGGTCTTCACAGGAAAAATGAAAAAGAAAAAAAAAATGAAAAGTGTGAATTTAAAGACCTTAAAGCAGGATTTGCTCAAGCTTTGCCTTTTTGGGACCCTCTCTGCACTGCTGACCCTTTTTTTTCTCCTCCAACACTTTTCTTCCTATATCACTGTAAATATGTTTATGTTCTTTCCTCTCTCCCCTTACAGTAAAATCTGTGAATTTGTGAAACACCATGGTAATATTTTTATAAAGTAAAGCGTTGACAACCGTTGGTGATTGTATGTTTTTCAGTCCTTTTTGATGCCCTGAGCTAATAGCAAGCACGGTTATGAGGTTAAAACAAACATTGTGATTGTGGGACTTGTTGGATACAAGATTCTTTTGCATCCTTTCTTTTTTTTTTTTTTTTTTTTGTTATTCACTTTGTGTTATGATGTTTTAAACTTTGTCTGCTAATTGTAAATAAACTGCCCGCCCAAATATGAGTGCCTCACAACTGACTATAACCTGGAACTCCGTGTGTGGTAATGTTTGTCAAACCTTCATGAATCATTTTGTATTTATTGGACCAGCATAGCACTTCATGTTAGCGTACGTTCAGTATTTCCCATCGAGCACTTTCAATAATCAAATAATGGCAGATGTTTTGGTGTGTGACGTCATCTGCAAACAGCCTCAGAGGACCTCTCAGATACACTGTATGTTTTCATATGCCACTCGTTGGCTTTACATTAGCACTGTTTTCAATGTCACATTGTAAAGTCTGCTTTGAACAATAAGTAGTGACTAAGATTCCTTTTGTGTATATAATCTACATTTGTGGTTGCACCTCGACATGATCCCATTTTGGGAACGCCCATTGAAATTCAGTGAAAGTAACACTTTGATTTAAGGTATAAACAAAGTCAGGTTGTTTGATGAAAATGCCAGACTGATCCTGCAATATGCGAAATAAAACATCACATACCATCTGGGAGATGATTCACAGTTGTGTTTCGGTGCAGCTGCTTGTGTTCAAGACTTTTTTCTCCTTTGTGCATATTCTTTATACTCTAACACATTTTTCTTTCAGCATCACAGCAGCTATGAGCACTCATGGGAAAACCAAATAAACTTCAAATATAAATATATATATATATATACATAATCTTCTATTACAAAAATAAACAGCTCTACAGAGAATTTTCCCAGATTTTGCTTTTTACTTTCACTTTTTACCAGTGATGGACTTACTTACATCTCAATTTCACTCCACTACATTTGAAAGACGAATATTGTACTTTTTTTTTTTTACTCCATTACATTATTTTAGATGTCCAAATCTTACATGAACTAAGGGTACTTGCCTTATAACAAAAAGAAAATGGGGCAAAAAATGGTTAGGACACACTGGTTTAGACAATTGCTTTGGCAGAGATTGACCATGAGAACGATGAAGATACTCAACCTGAGCATCCATGACCGTGTTTTAAGTTTTTGAACGTGGGCTTCCAGGTCCTGTCCATCCAGTCTAAACAGCGAACAATCAAACAAACATGAAAATAAACGTTTTGAAATCACCAAATAAGTCCAAAATGACGCATGCACACACTCGGGCTATGTGCAAGCTGTTAATGAAGTTTCAGGTCGAACAGACACCGCGTCGGGGAGAAATTCACTCCACAAACACACACACACGCAGAACTTCCTTGCTTTTATAGAGAGAGATTTCAGTACTTTCACTTTAACGATTATTTGACTGAGCCGCTTTTACTTGTATTGGAGTAGTTTTTGACAGAGTATATGTACCTAAAGGTTCGTACTTTTTCCACCTTTGCTTATTACTAATGAAGCCTAATTAATGCTCATTAGAGTATAGTATCTTTATTGATCCCGCAGTGTGGAAATCAACGATTAACATTGATAAGGTTTAAAACGTTTTATAAAAAAGCTTAATTTGTATAGTTATTATAAGTTATGGAGGTGTCCTCAATGATATATTTCTATTACATTAAATATTACTTGAGGGACATTAAACAGATGCACATTACTGTAGTTATCCACCAGAGGGCGACATGGAGGCGAAGTCAAGATCAGCTGACGGGTGCAATTTTCATTTTTCATTTGTTTTTATTGAGATTTATTAATGTATATGATAATGTAGGATGCTACCTTTCTCTCACGCTTGTTGTGGGGTTTTTATTTTACTAAAAGGCAATGTACAGTATAAGTTAATACATGATCTACTGAAAAGTTTTCGATTTAGGTACGGCTGCACTGAAAATGATCAAAACAATGAACATGATATGAAATACAGATGCATATTAGGCTTTTTATCTAGAAAATGAACTGGGCTAACACTTCCCAGAAGACCATTATTTATTTTGTCATCTTGATTTACACAAAACTTAAGAATTTACTTGACTAAAGCGTCTAGCTGTTATATGTGTAACTAACAAAAAACAAAAACAACAGTTTTGTTCCATGTTTGTGGAAGGAGTTTGATAGATTCAGACTCCAAAACCATCACATCTGGCCAGATTAAGTCAAATTTGCAAACTAATAATTGCGAACAGATTATTAACATTTGTACAGAAATAAGCAGTTTTAAGATCTTCTCCCTGTTAGCAGCAGGATTAGACATGATTAATGTAGGCAAAAAAATAAATGATTACACTTTATTAAATTCACAAAATCTAAATTAGAAGTTGATTAAACAATTTTCAAAATAAAAATCTTGAGAAAACAAACATTTGTCAGATGGATTATTACTTATAGATTGTTGCTATAAATTACAGTAGTTTCTAAATATAACAACAACAAAAAAACAATCACATTGGCACTTAGTATTGTAGGAAATTTAATTAATTCATTCATTGTCTGACCCGCTTGATCCTGTTCAGGTTTGCCACTATAGTTGCCATTTGATGTGATTTGATTTGATTTATTAATCTATTCATTTCGATCATGTAAATGGCAATTTAAAAACAGTTTAAAATAAAATAAAATAAATTAACAACAAAACAGTTTCATGCATCTTCCAATTCTTATGCATCTCAGTTTACATGAACAAAAAGGAGTAGGAAAAAAATATAAACTTATCTAATCCTTTATTTTTTTTCTAGATTTCCTAACTAAAACGTTAACAAAGTCTTGATTTACTTACAAGCTGAAAACTATTATGTGAATAAACAATCAATGCAATATAATACTGACAGAAATCAAGCGACATTAACCTCCTTTTCAAAACATCTGATCTGTAATCTAACATCTTTTTAGTCAATAATCAAATTATAGTTAATATTTCAATGTTGAATATTCAAAAGTAAAAATAAATGTTCATTGTGTATACTTTTGATATATTCACCCTGACTGCAATTGCAATTTACATGCAGGTTAATAGCAAATAGGATGGATTCAAATTAGTGTTTAAATCTATTCAATAGAATAATTAGCATTTCTGTAGCCAAAATGCCAAACTGATAAAACAAATGTTCATTTTCTGTGTTTATGGGGATGTGTGCGTCAGTGGGTCATTTTGGTGGCAGATACTCATGTTTCCTGCAAAGCTTTTCACTATTTATTTATGGATTTCATTGAGAAGATGTATTTCTCCATGAAGCCAGTAGATGGTAATATAGCTCTAATATAGAGAAGGGCCAACTTTGTATCCCACACATGATCATTTACTGTAATACTCTCACATTGCATCAGTGGTGGCTGCAGCTTATTCACAATCAAAATCAAATGTCCCGCTTACAATCCAACAGAGACCAAGACATGGCAATTAACCCTCTAATACAGCCCACCATTAGACCTGTGTGTGTGTGTGTGTGTGTGTGTCTCCAGGGCAGACTGTACACTCCCCACTGGGCTCAGGGATCCCTATTAACCAAAAGATAGTTTAATGTAATGATCCATTGAAGGAGTTGGAGGTAAAATGAGCAGCACTCTGCTGATATACTCAGCTTCATTTTTCAGAGTTAAGAATAGATAATAAGAATGAGAATAAGAATAAAGCACAAGCTATAACTCAACTTTCACCTAAGGTCATTTTAAGTTTATCAAAACAGATCATGTTTGAATTACACCGTATTTGTGTAATTCAGTGTTTTTCAACCTTGGGGTCATGACCCCATGTGGGGTCGCCTGGAGTAGAAATTAATAAAAATTAATTACAGAATTATGTATATATATATCGATGGTCAACTGATGTAACATTTTAAGCTTTTTTTTAAAATGGGTACAAAAATCTTTGTATGACATTGCGCATGACAATTCCAGCATGGGTACATCTCAGTACGTAGCAGTACTGATATTGTAAAATAATCTCAGTAAACTCAGACCGTGACACCGTGTCCGGGCCAATAGCAAAACCCTATTTTTTTAATTGTTTTTATTTTTCAAATTAAAACACAACATACAATGTTAAACAACTTTATACTTTCGTTTTGTCAAATATGAAAGTATGAAGAAAAGAAAAGAAGAAAAGTAAAATGAAAATGAAGTAAATTAATAAGTAAATTGAGTATGAAAATATCTGAGCTGGCACATCTATAGTCACTTTGTGCACTAACCCTGGCTACTCTGTATTTGTAACACAGTGTAACAAACAAGGTTAAAAACAAATATAAAAATCGGGTTACGATTCTAAAACGGTTGGAGAACCACTGATTTAATTGGTTTATTTATTGTTATATTATATATTAAGGAATGGGATTTCTAAAACCTATCAGTTTAAAATGATAAAAATGTAATTTTAGATCAATTAAATATTAATGAATATTACAATTTTATAAAGATTATGTTTGCTTTTTTTTTTTGCTTTCCAGTTTGTGAGTGTATGTCCGGTCTCTGGGGATGAAACAGCTCACTGCCTTTGTTATTGCTAACTGCAGCCTGAGGAAAGCATTTTGTCCCAAACAAAGTGGGAACCCTGCATGTGCACGCCTCTGCTGATGCTCTCTGTGGCAAAGAGCCAAGTCCTCCATCCCAGTGTATACATATTGTCTCCGAAAGCTCTCTGCAAACAAAGAATTGTATGAATTAGATGCCATCTCCAACCTCCCTGCTCATAAATAGCAAACAATTTGATGGACCTTAACTAGAGATACTGTGTTTCTGTGATAGAAACTTGAATAAACTGTATGAGAGATGACGTAAGGAGGCAGAGGAATGATGTTTATTTCAATGAAGACAAAATAGGAGATGAGTGATGAGGGACTCTTCAGATTGGATCGTCTTGAAGGATGTATGCGTAAAATGAACATTTTGGAGGATATTGAACTATATGTTTTGCCAAATCAAAATTGAATGTAAGATTTTAGAATTTGCAGGGTTTTTAAATCTTATAATTTTACATAGATATAGATAGATAGATATGCCTCATTTCAAAAATGGAATGGGCTGAATCACTAACTGCTTGTCAGAGCCTATCCCCAAACAATATTTAGTTTTTTAAAGATTATTTGAACATAGACAGTGAACTCATTAAATGAAAGTGATCCTCACGATCATTCCAAACTTTAACATCATAAACAGAAATGCATCTTCTTTTTACATTTTTTCTAAATTAACTTTTTTCTAAAATATATAAACCCCTCTTAAATTATATTTTACTTCTCTTAGTTTAAAAACTGAAATAATACCCAAAGAAATGTTTTTATTTCTGACTCAGAATAAAATCTCCAACACTTTTAACCTTATTATATCCATAAGTTTTATTTTTATTTTTAAACAGTTTGTTTTAGGTGCAAGGTCCACTTTATGTATTATTCTTAATGCTCTCTTTTGTAATTTGATTAATGGATCTACATATGTTTTACATGTTTCTGAGCAATGATGAATTCAGACAATCTTTTTTTAATATGCTTTTTGTTCGTTTTGTTTAAATTCAAACTGAGAGTTTCGAGTAGCACAATTTTACCAATGATTATTAATGTTTTAAGTTGCCTCTAAAAGATTTTTAGTGTAGAAAGTGAATTTTCTATTAAGTTCAAAAGTGCATTTTATCCTGATAATGATCGATTGATTGTTTATTCCGAGTTTGATGTACATTACATGTACACGACTCTTTTCAAATTAACATACTTGAAAAGGAGTGGGAGTAAGTAAACTTACTGTATAAGTTCCCATCCCTGTAATTGTCATAATTCATAGCAGTGGTTGCTTCCTTTCACAAAACAGTTAACATAACAGATAAACAGTTAACATGCAAGAAACATACATATGCATAGACACATAATTATACTGTATATACACATATAAATATACAAAAATATGTTACCAACAATGGTAAGTAACAATCTATTGTCAAGCTCTTATATGTAACAATTTTATTTTTATTTTATATATATATATACTGTACATAGTAGATGTTCATCACTATTTTTTTTTTTTTTTTTGTGTAGAGATAAGGCTTGAAGTGTATTGTGTATATATATATATATATATATATATATATATATATATATATATATATATATATATATATATATTTTTATTTTTTTTCCAAGTGGCAAATGCATGCACAGCTCTCAGTGTGTGTGTAAGTGTGTGTTTATACGTGTGTGTGTGTGGGCAATGAAATCCCATCAATGTGTGTGAGCAGGAGCAAGATAGAGGCGATGTTTTCCTTCCACGATGCTGGGCAGGTTTGAGATTGAGGCGTCTGAACAGAGAAGGGACAAAAGCAAGCGAGTAAGAGGGCGAAGGGGAGTGGATGAGCTGGTGAGATGATAATGCAGCATGACACCTCTGAAATGAATCCCCGGTTACCATGGTGAAGAAACAGGATGGGACAGTCTCTGAGGAGCCTCAAATAAAGCCTGCTGTAAATGATGTTTGATTAGTATTTAGATCATGTTCCTGCTCGCCATGCAGAAGCATTTTGTCAGCTGTTTGTGCACCATGTAGCTGCAGGGCTTTGCCGGAACATTCAGTGGTAAAGAAATATTTAATAGATGAACTCTACTGCTGTTTTTCAAAAAAAATATCAGTTTTTAAAATAAATGCATAGCTTTTCATTTTTTTTTTTCACCAAAGGTCATACATACTCAAAATGAGCATCTGAAATATACTTTTTTTTAAAATTCTAAATATATACATGATGATATTCATGCTATAAATGCCCTGTTTTGTATTGTTTTTCTGCCCTAAGCATAATAAGTACATTTTATCCAGTGGTCATCTGGGCATTTTCATATGTAAATGCAAATTTGTTGAAGGGAAAACATGCTCATCTAATACTGGGATTTGACTATTTACATATTTATACAGCAAGTCACACCACCCAAGATATAATGCTGTTATTTAAATACACAATATGTAGAAGGTCGGTGCAGACTCATGTAAAAATAAAGCCCAGAAAATGTCACATCTGCTTGGCTCTTAATAACAATATTCTATCACGACTGAAAGAGTGAATAGTATAAATGTCACAGGGTGTAAACAGTAAATGAGGTGGATTCTGAGTGAGAAATTTAGAGCGGAGGATATATACCAGTGTGCTGTATAGCTCCATGTGCAGACAGTGAGGTTCTTTTCACTGCTTCCTTCCTTTCCACTTCTCCCCTTTTATTTTGTCAGCCGTACCAGCGATGGACTGCTTACTAAGCCAGAACTAATCACATCTGACTGCTATCTGTCTCCATCAATTACACACTAGGTGCCTCTTGTCCTCGTGCTACCATAGAGTGAAAAGGATTCCACAAAGTACCACAACAAACACTCACCGATCACAGGGAAAAAAACAGTTTAGACTTGAAAAATAAAACATTTGTTACATTTTGTTAATTTATTTGTTTGTTATTTTTTATTTATTTATTTTGCAAAAACAGATGGTCACTCAGTTGTCACAAAATGTGTAGATCAGTGTTTTTCAACCTTGGGGTCATGACCCCATATGGGGTTGCCCTGGAATTTAAATGGGGTTACCTGTAATTAGTAAATGATAAAAACAATCTCAATCTCAACTATAGTCTATACTTTCACTTCCTCAAATATATTTATAGTTAAAAAAAATATATACAGTATCTTTTAAATAAACAGTTCATTAAATGATGAAATAATAATATAAATGAAATGTTTGTAATTATTATTGTTTTTCAAATTAAAAACACCTGACACAATCTCAATTAACTATAATCTATACCTACACTTCCTCAAATATAAATCTAGTTTTCAAAAAAAAAAAATAGTGTACAATTAAATAATTACATAGTTAATTAAATAATAATACAAATAAAAATAATATTTTTGTAATAAAAAATATATATTATTTTTCAAATTACAAACATCTCAAACAACTGTATTCTATACTTTCACATCCTCAAATAATACTATAGTTAAAAAGAAAGATACAGTATACATATTTTTTCATTAAATAGTTTATTAAATAAATAAATAATAATATAAATAATATTTTTGTAATTTTTTTCATTATTATTCTTTTTCAAATTAAAAACTCCGCACACAATATTGATTAACTGTAAACTATACTTTCACTTTCTCAAATGTAAATCTAGTTAAATACATATTGTCACTACAGTGCTACTTGTAACACTACATCACAAACATGATTAAAAAAGTAATGGTAAAAAAAAAAATGTCTGAAATTTGTGACATCAAAATGGGGTCACGATCCAAAAAAGGTTGGGAACCACTGGTGTAAAACCATTAGGGGAAACACAATTGAAGTAAGTCAGGCAACAATGTTTCACAATAGATATGCCCCAATAGAAAAACCATTACTGTATCACAATTGATGACACCTGTAAATACTCTCACCGAGTAACTCACAGTTTGTTGGTAACGGATGCAGGACTCAATAGTCATTAATCTAAAAATACACCAGCAATGCTAAACCCTCTGATTCATGGATTCCACACAGTATTAGTGTGTAAAAGAAATGAACTAGTAGCTCCTTTCACTGTTTTCGGTCATCCTCCATGTGCCTTTTCTTGACATTCTTCATCTTCATCAGCATGTCTTCTACTTGTTCACTGTCAGGCCCAAGTTGTCCCCCTGCCTGGGTGAAGACTGACAGAGACAGATTGCTTTGCCACAGCTTAAAGGTGACTGCCTCACTTTGAGTTCCCTAAAGCGCCGGATCATTGGAATCCATCATGAGTGGGCAGCGGTGATGTCCATATAGACGGATCACGTGGAAGAGACAACAACAAATGGGCAAGACAATACAGGACACAGAGAGAGAGAGAGGGAGAGGGTTAAACCTGATGGAGAGAAATAAGAGAAGACATGGGATGAAAATGGAGTGGAGAGACTGGAGGCAGGATGGAAGCATCTCAGTGTGAGTGCACAGGTGAGGCAACTCAGTGGTGGGATAGAGAGAGAGAGGACTAGAGATGCAGGGAAGTGGTGAAGACTGTGGACACACAGGCGATGGATGAAGGGTAAGCCTGTGCAGGAGGGCATTTATCATTATTGGCTGGCGCCTCCATTCCTTGCTAAAGCTGACATCCCTCCCGTCTTTGACATAAATCATGATTTCTCTGTAATAGATCCTCTTTGGGGCATGTGGGGGGAAGAATGGACAGCTCATATTGATTGTAGCCTCTTGTCACTTCTCCAACATACAATGCAGCTGTGTGATCATTATCCAACATTACTGATTTGGATTTTTATGTTTTTGTGTTTAATCTTAGCTCAGTTTGGATGGAAAAGGTATAGGCTGTATTAGCAGTAAACAACAAAAAAACACATTTTGAAAACAAATTATGTAAAGCATTTGTGGAGTCAATGAAATCATTGATAGCACAAGAAAACTATAATAGATGCACATTTCTATTATGGATCTGAGACATTTAATTGCTCTCTTCCTCCTTTTCCCTCCAACAAATAGTGTGATTCCAGCTGGTCAGGAAACATCTGCTACTTTTTGATCGTATGTAATCCCTGTAACCAACGTAAACAAGGATATAAACTGTACCACTACACATCATCGACCCATGGTGCTTTGCAACAATTCATGATGGTGGATCACAGACTTTATATGAAGCCCATCTATAAAAGACAATGAAAACAATGATGGTGCATAATGAGATGTTTTTTTTTTTTTATTTATTTATTTTTTTATGTATTTATTATTATTATTTTTCTGATAATCACAGATCTTCTAATCAGTACATTTAGAAGGTTTAGGGCCAAACTTGTGAAAACAAATGCCGATATTGTCCAACACTAAATTTACGATATCTTCATGGAAATAACAGGTTTAGTCAGTGTTTTTCAACCTTGGGTGTCGGGACCCTATGTGGGGTTACCTGTATTGTCTAGTAATTGGTAAAAATAAATAAATAAAAAATACTGCTTAAAGTTATATTTTCTTTTTCAAATTAACACACCACACACAATAAATATCAAACAACCGTTTTCTATACTTAAAATTTCTCAAATATATTTGTAGTTCAAATAACATGCCGTATAAAAATATCTGAGCTGGTGCATCGTGTTACTTTGTCACTAATCCCTGCAACTCTGTAGTAACACACTTTAAAAAAACATGATCAAAAATTAATTCTAGGCAGAAAAAAATGTCTGGGGTCACCGGACATTTATAAAAATCCTCTTGTGAAAACAAATGCCGATATTGTCCAACACTAAATTTCTGATTTCCAATATTAACAGATACCTATATAAACATAGACACCCAACCCTTGCACCTAATTTTAGGTCACATGATATATATCAAAATGGAAACAACAGGTTAACCCTACTTTCTTTTATTGTTTGTATTTCACAATAAACATCGCCTATGTAAAAATAATAAAACTTACATAAATTTAAAAATGGAAAATGTGCCATATTTGTTTTAAACATGTTGTATCAAACAACAACACATATTGTTTTTTCAATATCGGTGTAAAAACTGATGTCAACCGATATTACATTTTATTGCAAATATCAGCTGATATTATCAGTAGGCCAATAGTATCGTCCATACATTATTTATTACTGCATTGAAAGAGTTAAGCTTCTTTTCTTCAATGCTTCACTGCAGATTATATTTAACTTTGATGCAATAAATGAGCAAACTAAAACTGTTCTGTTTTGTTTTTTTCCAAGGGTTTCAGGTTCATCCGATGTGTCTTTTTTTTTTATAGCTTTGATGAAGCTTATTAAATTCAAATCATTAATCTCGTCCATATTTCATCTGAGATCTTGTTTTAATGAAACATTAAACTTTAATGCATAATATGTTAACCAGGGTGCACCACCAGATACATTTTACAAGTGCCTTGATTAATTACTACGCTGCAAATGCTATTTCAAATTACACTATAATTAGTCTTTTTGTCTTTCAGTCATGCAGAATATATGAAGGAGGATGATTTTCCTTGTTCAAAAAACAACTTTTTAAAAATGAACAAAAATATTTATTTAAATGCATAAGTCACAAGAGATTTCTTTGTTCTTGTTTTGTGTATGTGTGTTTTTTTTTTACACATTCAAATGTGGCAAAAAGCAGGCGTCTCGTGCGTGATTACTCCACATCCTGTTAATAGAACATCCATAACGGCCCAACAGCTTAACAGAGGCTTGATTTGTGGATGCTCGCTCATCCTCAATGCCACTTTCACTTTGTGCACATGCAATTTGAAAGTCATTTGTAAAACAGCGAAGTAATAAAACCACGGCAATTTACCTTTCTAAGAAACAGTCGAGCCATGTTCATTAAAAGAAATGCATTAATTTGTAATGAATATATTATATTTGTTGGCTGGTAATGTAATGATATATATGCCCTTAGGTCACTTGAAGTCTTTTTGCGTAAAAGTAATGATCAACTAATTTAAGAGAAACTAAATATTGCTTTTTTTTTTCCCCTCTCTTTTAAATACCTTTTCTTTTCTTCTTTTTATACCATTTTAACTTTTAGTCTTAAAATTATTATAATAGGCAGCAACAGATATAGATTTTCATTTCATATCACACAGTGTCTTTACACTTCTTTCCTGCCTTGACAACCTTACAAGGACTTTGAAATTACACTTAAATATCTTCAAAACTGTTAAAAAATAGGCATGTTAGCCAGCTTTATTTCTATAGCACGTGTAAACAGCCAAAGCTTACCAAAGTGCTTTAGAATAAAATAAAATAGACAAAACAATATAACAGATAAGAGGTGAAAAACAGAAGAAAATATGTACACAACACACAATAAGCAACAATGGATAAAACCATAACATGGAAAAAAAATGCTTGGCAAAGAAAAAGTTCACTTTTGTCTCTATGAGGAATGTTTTACAGAAGACAATTGTTAGCAGAACAAAATGATCTTTAAGTGAAATATTCCCCCCAAAAAAACAACTTCTGCTGTTGATGACATTGTCGTTAAAAAAGAAGAAAGGATTGTGGAGAAAAGAGAGGCTAGAAAATGAGTCTGACTCCTGACAGGCTGAGTTGATGATGCCCAGGCTTAACTACATATGAAGGGATTAAGAATGAGGCCCATACATATAGAGCCTAAATAAATGATTGCAGGGTTAATTGCAGTGTTCTCGGCTTTGGGTAATGGAGTGTACTGCCCTAATGATAAAGCATGAGCTCCTCGCTGAGCTCGCTCCAAGTGGCCTTTTTGTTTTAGATGGTAGATGATTGCACTCCTCAGTTTGTGACGGCGCTTTCCAAGATAACCTACCAGGCTTTGACTGTTTGTAGAATTATTAGAGATCTTGCTTCAATAACTGATCGCGTGCTGTGCAGCTAAACCCAGTGCTGCAGGATGGCAGCGTTTCTGATGCAAACCATTGCTTCTATATCCCTATGGAAATGTATGGGTTTCTTAATGTCCTGTAACACCAAATCATCATCATCATTGACATTCCTCAAATAAAGAAACCATTTAAGAGACACCCATGTAATTATTGTGAAAGAAACATAAAGGATCATCACAGTCGCATGTCAGCTGATCCGTACTATTAACCGAACTAGAAAATGTGTTGAGAAACAGAATAAATCCAGCTGCAAATACCAAAGTTTCACAATTGAGCTCAGCAATAAGATACAAGGAAGCTTACTGTACATGCAGCTAGTGTAATAATGAACTTGTTTCAGTTTGGTGAAGATCAAGGAAGCCTTTGTAGTTTAAACACGGTGGCTGTTATGGCTTTTATAAAGAGATTTAAGGAGGTTTGTAGTAAGTATTCAATATTCAGTGATGTGTGGAATTACCTTCCAGTTGTGTTTCTTAAGTATGTTCACATTTAAAATAGATTTATATTGAGTTTTAATGTACGCATTTTGTTAGTTTATGAGAAAAAACTCTAAATGCTGAAGCTGTTGAGCAAAATTAATAGATATATATGTCTATCTTTATCATTGTTGGTTACTTTGTTAAACAGTTAATCATGTTTGCATTCAAAAGGAGGATAACACTAGCAGACATAGACACAAAAAGACATTCACTCAAAGTCTCACCATGTGCTTCAAATGAATTCTTTCATGGTTGGATATAGATTAAAGCTGTTGGGGACAATAACTTTTGATCAGATAAATCTATATTGTGGGCGTCAATAAATCGAAGATCATTTGCTCAAAACAAAGTTTGAAATTGTCGCTCAAAAGTTTGTTTTCATTTCCACCGTAAACACTCTCTTGTTGAGATGTTGGAAAAGGTTTGCGCATTGCATTGTGGGATGTGGATACCTATAGAAGTGCTTGAATGCATAGAAGTGACATTCAATGTTTTTTTTTTTGCTAGAAACAGATCTTTACCCCAAAATAAACAGCCCACCATTATTTTTATCGACTGAAAGTTGTGGCTTGTGTTGGGAAGTCACTTTGGCAGAGTTTTTGGGGACAAACACTAGAAATCACAGAAAGAATGAAGAAAAAAAAAAAAAGAAATCTTCAATGCATCTGTCTAAAATGCAATACGTGAAACATTTCAAATAAATTGAGTGTTTACGGTGGGAATCAAAACAAACGTTAGAGTGGCAATTTCAACTCTTTTTCAAGCACATGACCTTGGAATTATTGATCTATGAAGTCTACATCACTATCTGATTAAAAAAATGTTATTGTCCCTAGCAATTTTACTTAAAGCTGAACTTAAGTTCAGATATACATTCAGAGACAGAGAAATATCACATGACATACATGACAAATCCATATACTTGGGTTAATATTAGTAAAAAAAAACAAGTATTTTAGTACTTTACATTTGATTTCCCTCTTTGTGATGATTAAAATCAGTTGTTTTCTATGGCTGACATAAATGTATTATCCGCACATTAAAGTGGCGGTCCTTGGTGCAATAAAGCCCAAGCACTGACAACCTGTGTGTGCCACTTTGGCTGAGCAAAACAAGACCCTTAAATTACAGGGTCTTTTTACAGTAGCTAAACATGTATTCAGAGCAATCAAGGGTTGGGGTTGGGGGCGTAGAAAAGGATTATTTTGCACTTTATACATAAAAAGCAGCACAAGTAGTTTAACAATAGAAATAAACGAGTAAAAACAAAACAAGGTAAGACAAGACTGTTAGAAACAAGGATAAAATGCCTACATCTGTGGTTGTTTCTATGTTTGGAATCAGTGCGAGAATTATTTTTATTGGAAAATCAGCAACAACACTTGTTTTGAAGAATATTGTGACATTTGCTGAAGGTAAAACTTGAACATTTTAAGATGAATAGTCACTTTTAACCGATGCAACTGTCGAAGTACTTCAATCACGTGGAAGAATAGAAGATAGGAGGTGTTAGTACAGTAAATGGAAGGGCTATTAGGGCTCATTGTGGAGGCTACAGCATGTTGCCTCTCCACCTGCTGTCTGTGCTGTTCTATAAAGCAAAGAAAGCCTCTTCTTCCCTAATGGCAGTTCACAAAACGTTTACCCACAACCACAAGTGTCATAATTTGCTCTAACCACTAAAATGATGTCATTTATTCTTTCAGCATCTACTGCTTTATTAAATGAGAGGAACAATATGTCTTATTATAACTTCTGAACAACAACATGTGGTTGAATTGTGACTGCGAATTTCACACAGAAGAAGTGTCTTTGTAGTGTGCGTATTATCAGAAAAGCTGGACAAATAGGTTGGACCGGTGAAAAGAAAACAAGGTAGGATACCACAACTGAGCAGTTTATGTGGAGAAAGGTCAACGTAAAGACAGCTTTTGGATTGAGTAAAAAAAACAAAATTAAAAAAAAAAACAACCAAAAACAAACAACAAAAACAGGTTGAAGAAAATCTAGCATGAAGGATAATTGAATTAGAATTCTATGTACTTTTTTTTCTCTTATTTAATTTATGTATTGAGCCAATTAAGCACATTATGGTAGTATTCTGTTATGCAATCAGAAAAAACAAATGCATTTTCTGCTCTTACACGCACGCTATCAGTTATTTTGTTGACCACAACATTTTTGTCATAGTTTTGTGTCATTTTTAAGTGAAAATAACTCTTAATATAAATTTATTAATTTATGACTACTAATTTTGATTTTTAAAAATATGTTGATATTTCTGTTGATTAATAAAAATAATAAACTATTATTTTGCATCAAGGGACAAAATCCATTCAGAAATCATGTGCTCATGTGTTCTTATTCATTGATCACATCAGGTCTGTCTGTATCATACAGTAGTAGGCTACATTGTAAATACATACAGACTGTATGTATTTACAAACATTAATACCATCCCATATCAGGTTCATAAATTGGAATTAGAATATTTGAAAAACATGCATAAACTCTTTTTTTTATGTATTTTTTGTGTTATTGTATTATTTTGTACTATAACAGATTTAGTCGACTAAAATCCTAGTCATTTATTTGACTAAAACTAAACTATAACTTTGACTAAAACTAAGTCACATTTTAGTAAAAAGACTAAAAATAAATGTAAATTTGCAGTCAAAATTAACACTGGCTCATGAAACATGCTCTTTGTTGTTTACCTAATGGAAGCTCTCTGTTTCTAATACAGACTACGTAAAAAAAAAAAAAAAAATTAAAAAAAAAACAAGCGTGATGAGCTAGACGTGCACTATCCACGAGGGTGCTCTACTCTTATTGTCATGCACTATTTAGTATAATAGGAAATTGTTGGCATACAACTGGATTCAATTTAACAATGTAGCAATGTAGGCTATCAAGTCAGTTTACTGCCCCCTGCTAATGTGAGCTATTGACTCAATATCTCCCACCACAACATCTGTGACATTTCTGTTTTTGGTTAAATGTTGCTTCTCAAAGCATCAAAATGTGCTTGGGTTGATATGTAAATGAGCTGTTGTTGTTTTTTCGCAGGAATAGAAAAATTCTAACTAAACGAACAGAAGCCTGAATTGCTGTTTACGTATTGGTACTGATGGTGACCTTTGGGCCGTGACTATGCACTTGTGTCGATGGACAATAACAAACTGCTCCGGCACACAAGCTTTTGATAAACCACCTTTTCTCCCAAAAGGCACATGAAACAAGCCCTGACTTCATTTGCATGATTGTTTTGTCCCTGCAAAGCTCGTTCATTCCGTTGCCAGATTCAGCCTTGCTCCGTTGTCGGACAGGGAAACAGTACAGATGATGATCTCCCAGTTGCAAAGCGTTTATTAGTTACCCACCACCATTCCCTAAATGTATAAGACATGAGTCTCTAAATCTATAAAACACAAAATGTTATAAATATTCACTGATCATCATAAATAATGACGTTTTTATGAAACATTGATTGTGTTATGGCCAGAGGTGTAAAGAGTACAGACATATCAAGTACAAGTAAGTCATAAATAAAATAATAAAGTACAAATAAAAAGTAGCTCACTTAAATAGTACTCAAACCCCACGTTTATATTTGGTAATATATCTTGCCACGTTTCCCTTGCATACAGTATAAACTTAAAAAGGAAGAAACAAAATATTGCACAATTGGAACCTAATTATTATCCACAAAGGCATCTGTATTAAATAAAAGGTTTGTCAAAATGTACAATTATTTTTTTAAATAAAATAACACCAATAGTTCAATTCAAAATCAATGTATAGCTACATTTATGAACTCTAAAACAGTGCCATGCCAAATGTGCCATGTGGGTAACAACATAATAAACCCCAACCTGAACCAAATAAAGTGGCTGGGCCTTGACCAGAAATGTCACGACTAAGAACTTATGAATTATGTTCAATGTGCCTTCAAACAGCAGCAGAAATAAATATACTATCACTAAAAATAATAATTTAGTCAGTTACGATTGGGTTTAGTTATGTAAGAAATTACAAAACGTGCTTAAATACAAGTACATTTACTGTTTTAAAAAAATATTCAAAGTACAAAGTAGAAGTAACCATAAGAGCAACTCAATTACAGTAACGTGAGTAATTGTAATCCATTACTTTCACCACTGGTTATGGATATTGCTGACAGCGTCATAAATAAGAGAGTTTAACAGTCTACAATCAGGTATTCAGCTCATTTGTGGAAGGCCCCCACAGAGCCCATCACTGTAGCTCCAGGGGGAAGTTTGGAGACGAGTGCAGTCGCAGAAAAATTAATTAGATTTTTTTTTTGTGCCCTCCCATTAGAAATTGGTTCCACTGTGACAGAAACAACAGAACCTTCCCTTGCCAAAAGTAAAAGCTCTTGTTTCCTCTTTAGGAATTGGCATGTGACTGCTTATAAACTGGTATTATTTACTAATACTGTTCATGCATGAAATGAAATACAGTGCCATTCAAATCCAGATTGAGAGGAGCCGGTTTCTGCCCTCACAAACTGAAACAGCGGGGGTCGGCTGATTTACTGAGACAGCTTTTTAAATGAAACGTCTCACATGGGTTTGATGGGGGGAAATCCACATTTTACTGATATTTCAAGACTATAGAACGTGTCCCTTTATACACACATGCATGTGTTTGCTGATTTGTGAGAGCGCTCTAATAAACCAAGTCTGGACATGCTGGGAACTTATGACTGTGTTCTGCACCTCCTGCTTAATACTACAGAGGATCAGCACCGAGTCAGACTGCGTAACACCCATAACATGGAGGGGGTCTTTGTGTGCTTTCTTGATCCCTTATTTTCTGTCCATTTGCTTTCCCCCTCCTCCTGCCATGACGGCACAATTAACCATCAGGCACACAATAGGGGCACATGTCCCCGTAGCTGCGGTCGGCTCCCTCCGACCTGTACATCCTAATAAGGATTAGCTAAGAAGTTAACAATGAATGAAGAAGTCCTTGAGGAGCCTTTAATTCTATTCTGCTCTGTGTCACTTCTCATTCAGGACCATTCACAACTGTGTGTTGGAACATAAGGTATAATCCTCTTAAATATCAAAGGTGGACAAATCATATTAATTTAAGCATCTCCTCCCCAGACTCGAGGGCACATTATGCACTCGACACAGAGCTCCAACGTCACCATCTGCTCTATTTTCTCACCTGCTTTAAACCAGAAACCCAATGCTGCTTTCTTTGAACCACAATGTTCCTCAGCTACGTAACAATGAAGGTGAATGTGATTATGTTTGGCTGGACTCCGAATGATTGAGATGTTTCATTGACAGGTCAATAAAACAAATCACATTTCTATGTTATATTATCAAACAAAAGTAAGAAACATGAGTATGAAAAATGATGGTCATTGGTTTGTGGAAGCTGGGCATATTTTTGTTTAGTTTGCCCCCATGAAACAGAGATGGACAACTTATATATTTTAAAGTTTTCTTACTGGTTTTTCAGTGTCTTAATGGTCTTGGGCCTTCTCATCTTTCAGAACTACTTTTACCCTATGAGCCTTCTCAAACCCTGAGGTCCTCTGGCGCTGGCCTTTTCATAATCCCAAAAGTCAGGACACGCACGCACGGTGAGGCGTCGTTCCAGTTTACGACCCCCGTCTGTGGAACAGTCTGCTGGAGAACCTCACAGCTGCTTAGAACTTTCATGTTTTTAAGAACAGGCTCAAGACCCACCTTTTCAAATGAGCTTTTAACTAACTATCTATTTATTTTAAGATTATCTTTCATGTTTTCTATTCTTATCTTTTGTTGTTTTTATAGTTTTAGTAGTGGATTGTTAGATTTTATGTTTTTATAGTTTTAGGATTGTTATCTTTTATATTGTTTTTATAGTTTTTGGATTGTTACCTTTTATTTTGTCTAGGATTACTGTCTCAGTGTTTCCTCGGAGGTACCCCTCTGCACTGGGGGCTACTATGGGTCGTGGCTGCAGAGGTTGGTGAATTGGTGAATACCTTTTGCTCTTGGCTTTGGATTTCATTTTGAGTATTTTGTTTCTGTTTTGTGTGGGTTAGGTAGGTTATTTTGTGTATTTTGTTGTCGTTTTGTATCTTTTTCTGTTATTTTGTGTTTGTTGTTTTGTGTTATGAGTTATGTAAAGTTGTGTTTTTGTAGTCATTTTATGTGTTTCTGTTACCCCTTTGTGTATTTAGTTTTATTTTCTTATGTTTTGTGTCATTTTGTTTGTTTTTTTTTTTTAAGTCATTTTGTGCATTTACTTTGGGGGTTGCACAAAATTAGTCTGGGGGCCAAATGTGGCCCCCGGGCCACCAGTTGTCCATGTCTACTATAAAATGTTATCCTTGTATTTCTATACTTTAACCGTGACAAAAGAACAACAAAAGCTTTAAAAAAAAAAGATAGTTTTCTATTCATTTAGCCAGACGAATACCTCAACAAACCCTTTATTCTCAATTTTAGCATTTAAATATGTTTGTTTCTAAATATATTGCATTTAAAGGTCATGATAATAAATTCAGAGGCAGTCTTTATTTATATTCTGTGAAGGATTACATTATTTTATATAATAATGACTCAACACCTTTTCACATTATTTAGTTGTGGCTACTGGACTTGTTTTGCTTGAACTTTGCTTTACATTATGATTTTATCATACAATTCACTTGGACATATTTATACGAAATAAATGAAACAAGGGAACATCAGAGGAAATTCAGTGAAAGTTGATTTCCTGTTCCCATCCAACACCTGTTCCCTTCACTGGTTAAATCCTTGTATTCTCGTTCAGCCAACTTCCGTCCATTTGAATGTTATCAGCCTTCTGCTTGGCCTCTCGAGGAGACAGCACACACTCTCCGACATGAATTAGCCCCAGATTGACTGATACTGTTTCACCCAGGGGAATTCTGTCCAGAGGAGTCCCTGACTTCTCCCATCCCTCACTCTTTCACTCCTTCACCACCACCAGGTTGTCACTCACCCGTCTGTGAAACATCAGACTATCACCTTCGTCGCACAGACAGGTTCTCGCTGTGTCTGATGGAGTAATTTGCAACAAAGGTACAAAACATGACTGATGAGACAAATGTCATCCAAGGTGGTGGAAAATGTTACACATCTGAGAATAGAGAAAAGAAGTTCATTTCTATCCATCACAGAGACTGACAGAGAGCCATGGTTTCCATATTCTGTCTCAACTCAGTCCTTCTGCTCATTAATGCTCCACATTTGTGAACTGGTTGATGGGTGTTCACAAATGTTCACAGAGTGAGAAAGCTCTGTGTGAATGATAAAGACTTGAAGAGAAAAAGTAAAACTAAAACTAGTCAGTTGTTATGTCAAAGCTGATGTTTAGTGTTTTTTATTGTTGAATTCGAACTGCATACGTTTTTATTTTTTTTATTGTTGATTTCTACAGAGCCCCTAAAGGAATACTTTTACGCGAGCACATATTAGTTTCACGCGCTCAGGTGCAATTAAAAAATATATCTGTGTCCCTTTAGGGGTGCTTATTGCAGATTTTTCTAAATGCTTCACCTTTTTCATGAAAAGCACATTGAATTTCCTTGTGTACATATATAAAAAATGGCCTTGCTTTCCTTCAGTACATTACAGTCACACTAAAAGTGCAGGTAAAACAATGCCAGTGCATTTTCAAGTTATTTCACCAGTGCACTGCGAAAGCCTTTACTTTATAATGACAGTGTTTTTCTTTCCCTTCTGTGAACATCATTAAAGAAGGAGAAAAATAATGAGTGGAAAATGATTGTAATCAATGGCTAAGGAGGCTAACACAGCATTTTCCTTTACCAAAACAATGGCCACGGTTACAAGATGTTCTTTAATTTGAATTAGTTGTTCCAAATTAAATCATTTGGAATTAAAGTGTTTTGCTTCATGTTTACATGGTAATAGTTATTCCCGTATTGAGGTTTACATGGAGAACCGGTTAATTCAGCTTTAGTTAATTCCGATTTAGGTCTGGGGGTTGTGCTGACTCTGATTGGACAGGGGGCAAACATGACGTATCACGTCTATTGGGAAAAACACACAACAAACCTTTTATTGTCGGCTATAACACAGAAGATCACATGAGAACTGTTTTCACCTTTATTTTGATTGTAGTTTTCAAGCAACAGCTCAACAATAAAGCACTTTGGTCCACGGAAAAGCCCAGTAAAACTCTGGAAAACAATAACCAGTAATAAATAGTTGCTCCCTAGTAAAGATAGTAGCTCTAACAACCATTACAATGATAAACTTGGTGATATTATCACCCGTCTGATTGTTCCGTTTGCTGATTTCCGTGTGTGTTTAATAAGTCCATGTGTTCGTGTTAATATCCGCATGTTTATGCTTCCGTCCATCCCCTTTTTTCATTATATCCATGTCTTTTAAGGCTCTTATTAAATAGTGTTGTTTCTACTCCGGGCCGCGATGTTGGATTATGTTGTCACCCACCGCATCATCGCCGCAAGTCGAACAACTGGAATTAACTTAAAGCTTCTTTAAGTGTTGTTAACTGTTTGCAAGAAAGGGGAATTATTTAATTCTGAATTCAAAATGGAATAAACCAGCCACCTAATTCGAAATTAAGTTTAATTCGGAATTAAATTAGCATTAGGAATTAAGTGTTTACAAGCTCAGGTTAAAGAGGAATTAACTTTTACTCCGCTTTAAAGAGGAGTTAAAGCTCCCATGTAAACGTGGCCAATGACAGTCATCAGCACTTCCTGTATTCACTGTGTCTTTAATAGGTTGAAAATGAATTTTGCATTCTAGTTGCATTTTAGTGTGGTATTAAGATAATTATGGGAGGAAAAAAGGTAAGAAACACTAGGTATCACACATTGATAGTTTCTGCTACACACTGCATCAAGAACAGCTATACTCCCAACCCATCATGCATAGGATCATTATTGATTGTTGAGTTTTAAATTTAACAAACATCCCTCAGTAAATCTTCCCACACATAAAGAAAATATACATCAATCTGAGCAGCCATTATTGTGATATCAATTATTTAACCGTATGCAGATTGTATTCATTTATTCACCAACATATTAAATGTAATGTTTGCACTGAAGTGTAAAAGCTCCGGCTCGTCCCACTGTTCAAAAAAATGTATGATAGGTTAATTGGATTTACTGCATTTGGTCTCTGTGTTAGATTGTGTGTGATTGTTTGTCTCTGCATATTAGCATTGTGATTGACTGAAGATGTGTTCAGGGTGTAGTTCTTCTTCTCCCTGGTTGAGACTCCAGCACACTGATCAGGACAGAAGGATGTTGCACTAATACAAAGAGACAGACAATCACAGTCACACACATTCATTACCATATTTTTTTTAGCTCAGGCAAACGAAAATATACGTTTTTCATTTGTAAGACGAATGCGCAGCACCAGGAGACACTCTCTCATGCACATTAGGAGCATGCTAACTATCAATTTAAAAGTATATGTTACATTGTTGTAGCATTTATGCAAATATATTCATCCATCCATTTTCTGACCCGCATGTTTCTTTTATCAGGGTCTGCTGGTGCCTATCTCAGCTCTCATTGAGCATTAGGCGGGGGTACACCCTGAACAAGGCACCAGTCCATCGCAAATTTATGCAATTACACTTATAATATATTATAATCCCAACTAAGTTTCTTTTTTTAATGGTATCCAGTCAAAACTACTTTTGTTATGTGGAAGCTGGTAAGTGATTTAATAGGAAGTGAGCTGATTGTGTTTGCGGATGTACGACGGATCATTTGATTTTACGCATTAGTCACATCAAATCTGTCTGTGTATATTTATAAACATTAATACCCTCCAATATCAGGTTGATTAATGTTTATCTTTTAAAAAATGCATAAACTTGTGCTTTATATTTTAATCGAATCTGTAACATACAACGGTGTATTAGGGCCACATTAAAATGAAAAGAAATCTCAGCACTACGAGATTAAAGTTGTAATTTTATGAGAATAAAGTCATAATTTTATGAAAATAAAGTTGTAATTATATGACAATATAATCGTACTTTTCGTTAAAGTCGTGATATTAAAGTAAGAATAAAGCTGTATCTTTAAGAACTTGTAATGGTATAGTGCTATTTCAATTTTATTTTCATAAATTAACCATTTTAATCTCAGAATATTACAGCTTTAATCTTGAAATATTGCGACTTTAATCTCATAAAATGACAACACTATTCTCAAAATGTTGTGACTTTAATCTCGTATAGTGCCCAGATTTCAGGTATTTTAATGTGGCCCTAAGACGCCGTCGTAGTAACAGATTTAGATGACTGAAATCTTAATTTAATGTAGTTAACTAAAACTAGAATACATAACTGAAATAGTTCTGATGAAAAGATTTTGACTAAAATTACTCAAAATACTTTGACTAAAACTACATTTACAATTTGGTGTAAAAATGAACAATCATCCACTAATTTTTTACTCACACACAGAGTAAAGGCATCTTTTATTGTCACGGTGATTCCAGATGTTGTGTTTGGCACTGTTTCATTTGGCGACTGCTGTTGCATGTTCTTTGCCAACTGTTTGTCCAACAGCCTCATCAATGCAGATATCACATTTGTCATGTCAATAAAGCTATTTGCAAGCGATCGATTGTTAGTGAAGGTTGCAGGAACACTGATTGTGACCTCAGATAATAACACTGGACTCCTCACAGTGCCTGGCTGCAGCATGCCTCCTGGCCCTGTTCTCCAGAGAGAACACAAGTATGACACTGCTGTGCTCTCCTATCAGTGTTTGTCAGAGATCAGCATCGAAACCACCCCGCAGAGAACATGGAGTCTGTGTGAACGAAGCACTGCAGGGTTGACACACTCATTGGCATGTAAGTATGATTCAGCACGATGTGATCAGGCATTTCCAGAGAGGAAAAAAAGACATATCTGCCAGCTGAACAAAGCATGGCTGGTGGTTGAAAAGAAGAAAGAAGATCAATGTCCATCTCCAGTTTGTAAAGAGCCAATCAATTCTGTGGGGGGTCTTGTGTTCTCGATGCATAAGAAAGAGCAGTATCAGGATGGTCAGCCAACATTTACGAGTGATTTGAAAAGAAAACCTTTGCTTGAATGGTTTTGGTTGTATTGTGTATTGATTTTTTTTTCTTGTCTTTTTGTCGATACATAGGTTTATGCTGCAAACAATCCCAGACTCAGTGTTAGAGTGGCAGTGCTTCAGGCGTGTTCCTTAATTTTTTTACTATTTTACCAAAATGCAGAAAGAAAACACGCAAGTCGCAGAACAATAGCAGAGTTATGGTTTTACTACTTTGGTTTGATTTGAACTAAAATATGTTTGGTAGTTCAGGTGACTTTTCATTCATCCCTCTATGCAACCCTCCATCCTTTCATCCATGCCTCTATACATCCATCCATACGTCCTTCCATACTTCCATCCATCAGTTCATGTATCCATCCATCCATCCAACCATCCATCCCTCCATTACTCCATCCTTCCATACCTCCATACCTCCATCCACCAGTCCATCTATCCATTAATCACTATATACATCCCTCCGTCCATCAATCCATCCCTCCATGATTTATGAGCTCCATCCATCCATCCATCCATCCATTAATCCATCCATCCATCCATCCTTTCATGATTTATGAGCTCCCTTTATTCATCCATCCATCCATCTATCCATCATCCATCCATCCATCCATCCATCCATCCATCCCTTCATGATTTATGAGCTCCCTTTATTCATCCATCCATCCATCCATCCATCCATCCCTTCATAATTTATGAGCTCCCTTTGTTCATCCATCCATCCATCCATCTATCCATCATCCATCATCCATCCATCCATCCATCCATTCAACCATCCATCCATCAATCCATCTCTTCATGATTTATGAGCTCCCTTTGTTCATCCATCTATCCATCTATCCATCATCCATCATCCATCATCCATCCATCCATCCATCCATCCATCCATCCATCCATCCATTCATCAATCCATCCCTTCATGATTTATGAGCTCCCTCCGTTCATCCATCCATCCATCGTCCATCCATCAATCCATCCCTTAATGATTCATGAGCTCCCTCCGTTCATCCTTCCATCCATCCATATATCCATCCATCCATCCATCCATCCATCCATCCATCTATCATCCATCCATGATTCCTTTTTTGGTAGTGGGTGTAGGATAATGGTCGGCAACAATATACTCACTTCAAATTTCACCACTTTACAATTGTAATACATGTGTATCATGTTTGTTATATTTTTCAACAAACAAGAAAAGTTAACAGGCTGCTGATTCTCTCCTTAATCAGCTGTGATGAGATGAAAAAAGTTACATTTTGATGACTTTCTCCCTATTGGAAGGCACGTAAAAAAAATAAAACCCTAGCTTCTTTACAATAACATTGAGGTGTTGATTTGGGGGTAGAGGGTGTGCTTGACTGTGG
This sequence comes from Gouania willdenowi, assembly GCF_900634775.1. Taxonomy (NCBI): domain Eukaryota; kingdom Metazoa; phylum Chordata; class Actinopteri; order Blenniiformes; family Gobiesocidae; genus Gouania; species Gouania willdenowi. The sequence goes on from NC_041057.1 coordinate 19,610,928, forward strand.
GACGTTTTTCTCCAGTCACGGGGATTCCAGTGAATGAGGATCAAATGTTTGGCTGGAAGCATATGTCTGAGTCAAGAGGCACAGGGAGGGGTGGGAGCACAGAGCTGTGATCAGCTGTTCCACTGTGTCAGTCCATTAGCACTTTCCTCTGTGCACTTCCCCCTACTCTCACCTTCCTTCACCCAACTGACTCATGAAGGCCAAGATGTGACAAAAATAAATTCAATAATATGACACACATTAGGTCAGATAGTGTTTGATTTGGATCATTTTTGGACATCTCTATCAGTTCCTGCTTCTATGACTCTTGCTGCTATATGAAAATGTACTCAGTTCTAAAGAGGTTTTATGTTGGTGGCTGTAACTCATGTAATACCCAAGGGCATGCTGGGACAAAACAGATTAGTACATTAGCACGGCAAAGACTGAATAAAATCTTGCGGCTTTGCCTCAAGGCTTGCCTGCAATTAAAGCAACTGCTCCTCGCTCACATTGTGGACACGTCTACTACATTTGTATCCCTGTGTTACTGTATATCTGCAATGGAATACGGAACATTATACACAAGAATCATGTTAATATGTTTGGCTTACTGAAATATGGTTCAGGCAATTGTCCTGTTACTACTCCATCCTCTCTCTATACCTACTTGTTCAATCACCCAAGCTGCTTTCCAGAGTCTCATTCTCATCTTGTGAAAATAACTGCTGTCTTGGACTTTATGTTGCCACAAACGCCCAGTATCTTTAAATTGCACACTCCTTCTCCCTCTCTGAGAATATTGACCTTGTCAGTTGTGTTCTGATTGGCTGCGCCCTGCAGAGATGTTGAGACTGTCACAGGAAATATACAGTTCTTGTCTGGAACCCAGGTGTGCTGAGGCAAACTGTTAAATTTGGTCATTACTCTTGTAATAGTGCTTTTATGGTTTGTTCACAAGGGTCATGTGCACAACTGCCTGAGCAGATCTTTGTAGAAAGGTCTGCAGACAGAGATGTGGGCACCTGTTGTCAGGAAGACCATATAGGAACATGCTTCCTTTGGCTGCGGGTTCATTTTAGCTTTAAAATGCACTTGAATGGATTAATGAGGTATACAACTGTTTTTTTAAAACATCTCTTTCTAGTTATTTATTGTAGCAGTTTAAAACAAATTGTGGATTTTGGATACATGTCTCCCTTCATGCAATAACATATGTACGCAGATGTTGATTTGTATGAGTCGCCAGACCTGGAGGCAGGGCTAGGGGGAGGAGAAGGCAATCTTAACGGCTTTTTGATGTAGATAAATGGCTTACAGATGGCCCACTCAATATATTCAAATGAGGTATAAAAATCAGGGAGGGGCCAATGGTACACGGATGGTTCCTGGTTTAACATCATGTGACGAGAAGGCATCAATCAGCATGCAAATCAGACTCAGCTAAGGTCTCTTTTACATAATATGAAGAGCAGGATGAGTTTGAATTAGCTGGCTTTCACTTTTTGCAGCCAAGTGATGGTTTTATTTTTTTCTTTGGAGAAATCAAAATATTAATTTGCAAAAAATTTAGAATTATTTTGGACAGACACACTCAGTTCCGTACACCACAACAGGTTTGAAATGTGACATTTAACAAGTGAAATGAAAGTAGGAGTGGGAGTCACAAAAAAGTTGATTGTCTGATATGAGGAACACAATATAAACATTAATGTCAGCATTTAGAATAATGATCAATCTGAGCAATAACACACAAAAAAACTAAGATTCCTCTGTGATTTTGTTGTCATTCTGTATTTTTCTTCCTCATTTGGTGTGTTTTTGTTGTCATTTAGTGTATTTCTGTTCTTGTTTTGCGTTTTTGATCTCGCTTTTGTGTTTGCTTGTTTTCTTTATATGTATTTTTTTTTGTCATTTTGTGTGATTTTCAGGTCATTTTGTGCGTTTACTTTGAGAGGCCTCACAAAAATAGACCAAAGACTGCATGTGGCCCCCAGGCTGCCATTGCCCATGTCTGATATAGGGGATTTAAATATGATATATGCTTTTAAGGAATCAAAAGTAAGAAATATTATTTGATTTTCAGGTTTTGCTGCATGTCCTTCACTGTAGTTAACATCAGTTCTAGTTTTGAGTATTTTTTTACTCAGTAGGATTTTGTCTGCTCAGCATGATTCCTGTCAGATGACTAATTATTCTATTGCAGAAATTTAAATTTTTTTAATTTATGTTCGCTTTATAAGCTATTTTTAAATACAGTATAATAAGTTATTATAATGCAAAACACTTCAGGAACAATTATATATTTTTCGCTTTAGGTGATGTATGTTTAAAATACAAACAAAAATACGTGAATATGGTGCTTGTCAAAGTACAATTGTAACGGTGTAGCTTCTGTTGGTGCGAGATGAAACAGAAATTACAAAAGGAATTCTGTGTTGAGCATTAATTGTTGCTGTCAGCTTTTTTTTCCCTACACAAGTCTTCCCAGAGTAATTCATCATTTCTTGTGCAGTCTGCACTTAACGCACATCTCAGTTGTTATATTTTATATCTGGTGACCCATGCTGATTGCAGAAAACTGTAGAAAAAATTGCATCCTTATCAGTGACTGATTGAGATAGTGTAAAAAGAGATACTACAAAGACACGAGTACAGAAATGATTACAAAAAAAGCAAATTGAAACACAAAAAGGTAATTCAGAGATATTCACCAGGGAAAACAGCCCGAGGTGACGGAATTACAACTGTCTGAGAAGCAGAGCCGCCTGGACAGTTTATGACTGAGGAGATTATCTCCTCCATTCAGCCATCTCAGTCTGCAGACAATATCCTGGAGGTATAAGAACTGCTAACACATTCCCCACAATAATGTTCGATCAATGTAAATTGTATTTACCCACGATTCACCTTTGACATTGGGCTGGGAAAGAAGCCCAAATGCGATTATGCATACGAAGAATTAATCCGGAGATGAGCACAGGGTAATGCATGGTAATTATCCGACAGGATTTTCTTACATTGCGATTAGCATATCTGGAAGGCCAGACAGGGATGGTAGGGCAGAGTGAGAGGAAGGAAAGGACACGGCTGCTGATAAGAAGCACAGACTTTTATATTCAAATGCCGATGAGAAATGCGGATCGTCTTGCTACAGGCATGTACGGTACTCACTCGCTTCTATCTCGTGTGCACACGCACGTCGTCTGATGGGAAATGGACACGATGGCACGCACTATGACAACAAGTTTATCAAAATCTAGCAGAAAGATCAGGGAAATCACAGAAGTCTGGCAACATTTTTTACTGAATTTCACATTATTTTCTAACTCCTGTGAATCTTTGTGAAGTACGTTGGTTTTGACGCTGCCAGATTATTTCATGGTTGCTTTCTAGAGGAATGTACCAAAATGTTGCGGCACAAAATTTAGCGAAATAAAAAATGGCAATATAAAATTCAAAGTTTCACAAAATAAAACCAACTAAAAAAAAGTTTCAAAGCAGCGCAGCAGCACGATGACATCTGGCCCTCCTACTTCCCGTAGCAGCTCAAAGGCGGCAATGTTTACAAGATGGAAGAGAAAGTGGAAGCTCCGTAGACGCATAAGTCAGTTGTGTGTTGTGATGCATGGGAAAAAAAGAAAAAAAAAGATGGCTGAAACAGCGAACGAGCTAACACCGCGGTCAGCGCACGCTTGTCTGGATACGAGCCAACGTGTCCGTTGAACAATGTTGTAGCTTGTGCCAATTTACTCCATGTATTGAGTGTTGTATGATTTATCATGTAGAAACTAATAACTGCTTAATTTTAACTCTGTCCTTCTTTAAGCTACAGGGCGGTGCTGAAAATGTCAAGCTGCATTTTGGATTAATTTTAGCGGGTCCAAATGAAATGAGAAATAATAATAATTTTGAAAATAACTGTCAGATTGGTACATTTCTTTTCATTCTTTATATGTGAAGCAAAACACTCTCACACAATTTCTCCAACTTTTGCAGTCAAATTTTTTTTCATTAACAAGGATTTGTTACACGTGTGTTACGTAAAGTGAATATTTTGTATCATGAGCCATATATCGCATTTCATGTCGTATCGCGAGTTAACTATTTTGTTACACCCCTATTGCTTTCTGATTTTATTCTCAACTTTCTGTTGCCCAACATGCCAACAACTACAAGGTCATTGATGGACTGTGGCCTGCCTGGTAGTTGGTGACCACTGTTTTCATTATTAGTCTCTTACTTCTTGTTGTAATCACAGTAAATATATATCTAATGCAGCTACCCACGATCATTTTTTTATTCGATATCATACAATCATAGAGTATAGGACTCAAAGATCAATGAATTGAGCGTCATTTACTTCAAAAAGGTAGAAAAAAGGTTGAAACTGACATTCATAAGTTTGTTTTCATCACCACAGTGAACACTCCGTTTGTTGACGTTTTCACCCATTGCATTGTGGGATGAGATGAGAAGGTGCGGAAACAGGTGCTTTCTGGTATTACGGAACAAAAATGATACAAAGCGAATCACTGTCCTCCTTGTGTGGTGAAAAAACAAACAAACAAACAAGAGATCAAGAATGAAGTAAAAACACTTATATGTATCTGTTAATGGGACTCCACAACCCATAATGCAATGAGCGAAAATTAAACAGTATTTACTGTGGGGTAAAAACAAACTTTCGAGTGGCAATTTCAACATTTTTGCCTTTCTTTTTTTGTAGTAAATGATGTTTGATTAATTCATCTATGAGACATACACTATGATTTTATGTAACTAAAAAAATATATATTATGGTTGGCAGTTCTAATTGTTATTCCTTGGATTTAGCTACTCAATATCCTCTTATATCTAATACTAGCTGAACTCGTCTTTTGATCCTTTTAGACAGGTTTCTAATGCAATTGCTCCTTTTTTCTGTCTATTCTGCAAATTCATTGCATATTGTGACAACGAGCCACTGTATCAATTCTGGGTTTTGTATTTAAGTGTAATCAGCCATGTAGGACACCAGCTTGCCAAGACGCACAGCCCTTTGTGAGCCGCCCATCTGTTTAGTGCACTGGGACAGGCCTGGTCCCACAGAGCTGCTGGAGTGAAAGGGACGGGTATGAGAAGGCCCCAGCTGAAAAGACAAGGGTGGGCGGCTGCGTCAGGAGGCAGTCTGTCTGAGGCACTCCTGCAGTCCACTCCTATTCTAATTCAGCTTCAGACTCCCTGGCTTGCATACAACCTGGAGATCAGAGGCTGACAGATGCACCAGGGAAAACAGAGCGGAGCGTCTGCATGGATTCACTCTTTCATGCATGCAGGGTCTGTGTGTGTGTGTGTGTGTGTGTGTGTGTGTGTCCTCTCCCTCTCTGTTAAGCTGTTTAGCTAATATTTTCCTATTGACTCAACAGTGTACATATTACCCAGCCTTGGTGACCTCTTCATGGGACAGATTGATTCATACAGTGGGGTCCCACTTGCTTGTTGTCAGTGTTGGGTTGGCTTGGGAGCATGGGAGCAGGTGATAAGCTGCTGAGGGCCAGGCACAAACCGTTCCAGCAAAGAGTCGTGACCCTACTGCAATAGCGCTGATTATATCTCACCCGGCTGCCGCTATAGGCCTGGAAATCAAGTCTGCATTGCAGCCTGAAACATATCACCTCTGACCACGATCACGACATGAAACATTGGTGGGGGGGAGGGGGGTTTGGAGGAGCTCAAAATTTTTCTTTATTTTATGTATATTCATATTTAAATCAGGTATATTTTTCATTTTATTTATTTTAATCATTTCATTAGACTTTTTACAGGTTTCTTCATGGCTAATTGTGGCATATTTCAAGTTGTATATACCTTTCTACGTTTCTACGGAAGTATTGAGCTGCTACGGGGTGAAATATATTTTGGATCAATAAAAAGCCCTATATTGTATGAACAATATAATTATATTGTACAAACATGATTATATATTGTACAAACAATATAGTATACTGTAAAAACAATATAGTATATTGTACAAACATGATATTACATTGTACAAACAATATAATTGTATTGTACAAACATGATATTATATTGTACAAACAATATAATTGTGTTGTACAAACAATATAATTGTATTGTACGAACATTATATTATATTGTAAAAACAACATAGTATATTGTACAAACAATATAAGTAAATATTGTTCATACAATATAGTGATCCTAAATATATTTTCACCTGTGGTATCTCTACGCTTCCGTATCTTTCAAATAGAAATAAAATTAATTTCATTTTTTTGTTCAATAAACATCATGAAACACATTCACAAATCCAGTTACTCCTATGGACCACTTAGAATTTATTTATTTATTTATTTGTTTATTTGTTTCAAATAAGGACAAACAAAATCTGCAAGTTTAAAAATATTTTACACATTTTGTTGTTAAAAATGTTGACATACAGGCCTTGCTGTTGCTGGAATATATTGTGTAAAAAAATAGAATAAAACAAACTGGAAAAACAGCAAGACATTTGTTTTTGTTTTGTTTTGTATGAAGCAGGTGACTTGCTTGTGAGAGACCCGGCATGTGTTGCATGGAAAAACGCCATTTCCCCAATGTAGATCCATATGCCCTAAAGCTTTCACAGCCCCCCCCCCCCATCCACTTCCTTTAAAGTTCCATACAAAAACACTCCGTTCCATCAAAGCAGCGTGCACCCCCTCCCCATCCCTGCTACACACTCCTGATAACTGACAGCAGCTGCATTGATGAGCACAATGCATGGACCCCAAGCACCTCAGCTGGCCGCACACCCCACTTGACACTGATTTGACCTCCGGTATGTGACTTGTCCTCCCCAAAGGCTGCTCCGCCACGCGATGTCTGTCTATCTCCGCTCCACACACATGGATGCTGCTACCAAGCAGGATACACACCCAACGTGTGGGTGCATCCTGAGGTTATCCAGGTCAATCACATTCAAACTGTGGAAAAATGATTTCTGCACCATGTACAGATAAGGAGTTAATGCATAAAAGCAACACTGCAGCGTTAGAGTTTATCAGAAAATATCCAACGCGTGCAGTCTGTGGAGATGAATGTTTTATCTTGAATGCCTTATGACTTTCCACCTATGACCCGAAGCAAAATATACAAGAACTTTTTCACACTGATTCAGGTGTACAAGCTTTATTTTTTTTTTTGCTTTAAATAGACTCTAAAGATAAACTTCTATATTTTACCCAAATCTTTATTCTAAATGAACAAGGATTGAAAAATTCACATCTTTTCCTATTTCTTAGGGCATTTGTAGGGCTTTTCTGAGCTTAACACACCCACGCAGGGCCGTCATCATCCAAGATGGCGCTGGGTCAATGTGCCTTGACGTCACATTGGGTCTCTAAGCTGAATATTGAAAAATTGTAGTTTTTTCACACTTCATTACGCCTTACCTCCATTGTGAGGTGAATTTTTTTTGCCAGTTTTCATGCCTTACTATAGTCTTACATCTGTCATAAGGCGTTTGAACGTTTACTATACTATAGCCTGACCTTGTTGTGAGGCGTTTGACATTTTTTCACCCTTTTTTATGCTTTACTATAGCCTTATACCTCCATTTTTTGGTGTTTAAAACTTTTTCACCTTTTTTTATGCCTTACTATAGCCTTACCTCGATGTGAGGCATTTGAAAATTTTCTGCAATTTTTTATGCCTTACTAAAGCCTTACCTCCATTTTTTTGTGTTTGAAAATTATTCAATCAATTTTTTTGTCTTACTGTAGCCTTACTTTCATTTTTTGTTGTTTGAAATTTTTTCGCCCTTTTTATGCTTTACTATAGCCTTTCCTCGATGTTAGGCATTTGAAAATGTTTTGCTCTTTTTTATGCCTTGCTATAGCCATACCTAAAATTTTTGGTGTTTGAAATTTTTTATGCCTTATTATAGCCTTACTATAGCCTTACCTCCATTATCTTGAATGTTTTACGACGTTCCACCTATGACCTACAAATATACAATAACTTTTTTACACTCATTCAGGCATACAAGATTTTTTTTTTTTTGCTTTAATGAAACTCTAAAGAGATTTTTTTACATTTTACCTAAATCTTAATTCTACATGAACAAGGAATGAAAAAAAATTATTTATTTTTTATTTATTCAGTTCATTACCGACATGGTTGCAATCACAGAAATTCACTTTGACATTCAGAGCAAAATCACATCATTGTTTTTTTTTTTTTTTTTTTTTTTTTTTTTTTGTCCTTTTGCATGCCGGAAAGGGCGACGGAAAAAAGCATTTTGCTTATCCAGATCCGTCCCCTGATTTGAACACAGATCATTTTACATCAAACCTCGTTTCTTCCCTAGTCAAACATTTTCGTCTTCATACCATAATTTCATCTTTTCATTAACGTCTCTTTTTTTTTTTTTTTGTCTTTTTTTATGTGATGTTTTCTCGTCTGCAGTCATTGTTCCTGTTGTTACTCCTCCTCACTGTCCTTTTTCTCCGTATCTCCTCGAGCTTTCTTTTCCAGTCGTTGTTTACGTTCCTCCAACTCTCCAAACGAAAAGTTCTTCTTCTTTCGGAGTACCTTCATATCCTCGGAAAGTCGCCTCAGCATACGATGCATCAGAAAGGCACATGCACATACACATACCCCCATCATTAGCAGGCCAAAGATCATGACCCCTAGCAGATAGATGTCCTCCACATCTTCCACTGTCAGCGGGGAGAGACAGAGCATCTGGCTTCTCCCTCATGCATCCATGACATATCCACTTGGGTATGGGTCCTTTGGACACGCTGGTTCGTGCTGTAGTAATTGCCTCATCGTGAAGATTTTGTCGATGGCGCTCAATGACAAAATAATATCCTTTCCTATTTCTAAGGGCATTTGTGGGGCATTTCTGAGCTAAATATTGAGTTTTACAGTTATACAGTGTTAGAAGGAGTAAAAATAAAATCAAAACCCATAAATATAGCTGGAGTTTTGAGATTCAGCTCTTCATCCTTCTGTCACACACTTCCATATCAGTGATATATCCACTATGACTGAGCGTGAAAGGCTTTTAATAGCTCCCCTCCCTGAGGGCCTGATGACACCAAGGAAACCAAACAGAAGCTGATGGTATGACAGAAGAGCTGAAGGGGTGGTGGTGGTGGTAGCGGGGGGGGGGGGGGGGTCATCCCTACCCTCTGCCATTCTGCTCTTTTACAACTTTACAAAATAGCCTTTTAATTTGCTGCAGTGTCTGGGGTGTCTGAATTGTGCCTGCATCAATCACCATCATCACCGTAGCTGAGGGCATGCAGTCCCTGGGGCCCTCTCACTGAACGGGCCCTTGGGCAGACCGCTGACTCTTCTTTATGCTAGCATGGGTTTCCCACTCAATATTTTCTGCCTGTTCTAGCTGCACTTTTCATGCAAACACAATGTTACTCCTTTGAGTCCATTCGTTTACTGAATATTGGGTCATCACTTCAATTTAGATCATTAAATAGTGTGCATGACAAAACTATCACACTGCGAAACTCTCAGTGGCCATTGTTGACCTCTCTCCCTAATTCTAGTGTAATTACACACATGAGAGGTATTAGATTGTATTAACAAAGACTTCTGTCTAATTTGAGCAAATCATAGTCCCACCATGTTGCCATTGATACCGAGAGGAGAAGAAAATCATCAGGGAAGTTAGATCATAGTAGTCGGGTTGATAAAATCACTATTGCATGACATGAAATCTTACCTACATTTTTTGTTGTTTAAAATTTTACCACCCTTTTTTATGCCTAACTAATGCCTTACCTCCATGTTTTGGCATTTAAATTTTTTTCCCTCTTTTTTATGCCTTACTATGGCCCTGGAGGGTGAAGGTCTTTAACTTAAAGTAGTCTTTCTGACTGGGAACTTATTCACCAATTATTCACCAGTGCCTTACCTCAATTTTTTTAGCGTTTGAAATTATTTTGTGCTTATTTATGCCTTAACTCCTTTGTAAGGCGTTTGAAACTTTTTTGATCTATTTTATGTCTTACTATGGCCTTACCTCCATTTTTTGATGTTTGCATTTTTATTTGCCTTTTTTATGCTTTACTATAGCCTTTCCTCATTGGCAGGAATTTGAACATATTTCATCCTTTTTTATGTCTTACTATAGCCTTACCTTCATTTGTTGGTGTTTGAAATGTTTTCATCCATTTTTATGCCTTACTATAGCCTTACTTTGTTGTGAGGCGTTTGACATTTTTTCACGTTTTTTTATGCCTTTCTAAATCCTTAGCTCCATTTTTTGGTGTTCGAAATTTTTTTGCCCTTTTTTAAGCTTTACTATAGCCTTATACCTCCATTTTTTGGTGTTTAAAACTTGTACGCCCTTTTTTTATGCCTTACTATAGCCTTACCTCGATGTGAGGCATTTGGAAATTTTTTGCAATTTTTTATGCCTTACGAAAGCCTTACCTGCATTTTTTTGTGTTTGAAAATTATTCAATCTATTTTTTTGTCTTACTGTAGCCTTACTTTCATTTTTTGTTGTTTGAATTTTTTTCGCCCTTTTTATGCTTTACTATAGCCTTACCTATGTTGTAAAGTGTTTGAAAATGTTTTGCTCTTTTTTATGCCTTGCTATAGCCATACCTAAAATTTTTTGTGTTTGAAATTTTCGTCCTTTTTTATGCTTTTTGCCTTACCTCAGTTGCAAGGCGTTTAAAATGTTTTTGCCCTTTTTATGCCTTACTATAGAATAACCTCTATTTTTTGGTGGACTCGAAAGCCACTGGGGTTTCCCAGCACAGGTTCAAATCCTGTCAACAACGCTGGATGCCTTACTATATAGCCTTACCTCTATTTTTTTGTGTTTGTATTGTTTTTGCCCTTTTTATGCTTTACTATAGCCTTACCTATGTTGTAAAGTGTTTCAAAAATGTTCGCCTTTTTTATGCCTTACTATAGCCTCACTTCCTTTTTTTGGTGTTCGAAATTTTTCAACCCTTTTTTATGCCTTACTATAGCCTTACCTCGATGTGAGGCGTTTGAAAATTTTAAAGCCTTACCTCCATTTTTTGTGTTCGAAATTTTCGCCCTTTCTTTTGCCATACTATAGCCTTCCCTCCATTGTATGGCGTTTGAAAATTATTTGCCCTTTTATATGTCTTACTATAGCCATACCTTGTTGTGAGAAGTTTGAAATTTTTTCGCCCTCTTTTATGCCCTACTATAGCCTTACCTCCATTTTTTTGTGTTTGAAAAATATTCAATCTATTTTTTTGTCTTACTCTAGCTTTACTTTCATTTTTTGTTGTTTGAAATTTTTTCGCCCTCTTTTATGCCTTACTATAGCCTTACCTCGATGTGAGGCGTTTGAAAATTTTTCACAATATTTTATGCCTCACTAAAGCCTTACATCCATTTTTTTGTGTTTGAAATTTTTTCGCCCTTTTTTTGCCTTATTATAGCCTTACCTAGATGTGAGATGTCTGATTATTTAAAACAGAACTTCATTCATGCCTTAACTCGTAATTTGATTGAAATTGATTGAAAAACCTCCATTTTTTGGTGTTTTAAATTTTTTCGCCCTTTTTTTGCCTTGCTCTACCCAAAGGACGAGTCTGAGAAACAACCCCTATTGTAAGTTGTTGTGGCCGAGAGGTTAAGGCGGTTGACTCGAAATGCACTAGTTCGAATCCTGTTCACAAGGCTTGGTGTGAAAATTGGCAACAACATTGGAAAAAGAGAGAACCTGATTATTTAAAAACAGAACTTAATTTAAGCCTTAACTCTGTTGAAATTTATTCAATCCATTTTTCATCTTACTTTCATTTTTTGTTGTTTGAAATTTTTCACCGTTTTTATGCTTTACAATAGCCTTACCTCGATGTGAGGCATTTGAAAATGTTTTGCTCTTTTTATGCCTTACTATAGCCGTACCTTAAATTTTTGGTGCTTGAAATTTTTTCGCCCTTTTTTTGCCTTATTATAGCCTAACCTAGATGTGAGATGTCTGATTATTTAAAACAGAACTTCATTCATGCCTTAACTCCATTGTAATTTGATTGAAATTTATTCGATCTATTTTTTGTCTTACTATAGCCTAACCTCCATTTTTTGGTGTTTGAAATTTTTTCGCCCTTTTTTTGCCTTGCTCTACCCAAAGGACGAGTTGTCTGAGAAACAACCCTATTGTAAGTTGTTGTGGCCGAGAGGCTAAGGCGGTGGACTCGAAATCTACTGGGGTTTCCCCGCACAGGTTTGAATCCTGTCAGCAATGCTTGATGTGAAAATTGGCAACAACATCTGAGAAAGAGAAAGTCTGATTATTTAAAAACTGAACTTCATTTATTCCTTAACTCTGTTGTAATTCTATTGAAATTTTGATCTATTTTTTGTCTTACTGTAGCCTTACTTTCATTTTTTGTTGTTTTTTCGACCTTTTAATGCTTTACTATAGCATTACCTCGATGTGAGGCGTTTGAAAATTTTTTGCCCTCTTTTATGCCTTACTATATTCTAACCTCCACTTTTTTAGTATTTTAAAATTTTTCACCCTTTTTTATGCCTTACTGCCCGTTTAAGTATGTGCATTATTTTTTAGGGTCTAATGATGGTCTTAACTCAGTTTTTTTTTTTTTTTTTAAAAAAATATGCCTTACTATAGCCTTACCTCCGATTTTGGGTGATTTTTGTTTTTTGTCATTTTCTGTGCCTTACTGCTTTCTTAGCCCTGTTTAAGTGTGTGCATTATGTTTGCAGTAGTTTTTAGGGTCTAATGATGGTCTTAACTCAGTTTTTTTTTTTTTTTTAATTTTTAAAAATATGCCTTACTAAAGCCTTAGCTCCTATTTGGTTTTTGTCAATTTTTGTCCCTTACTGTTTTCTTTGCCCTGTTTAAGTATCAGCATTATGTTTGCAGTAGTTTTTAGGGTCTTATGATGCCTAACTATTGCCTTACCTTCTATTTTGGGTGATTTTTGTTTTTTGTCATTGTTTGTGCCTTACTGCTTTCATAGCCCTGTTTAACTATGTGCATTATGTTTGCAGTAGTTTTTAAAGTCTAATGATGGTTTTAACTCAGTTTTTTTTTCTTTTTTTAATTTTTAAAAATATGCCTTACTATAGCCTAACCTCTTATTTTGGGGAAATTTTGTTTTTTTGTAATTTTTTGTGCATTACTGCTTTCTTAGCCCCGTTTAACTATGTGCATTATGTTTGCAGTAATTTTTAGGGTCTTATGATGGTCTTAACTCAGTTTTTTTTTTTTTTTTTTTTTAAATTTTTAAAAATATGCTTTACTATAGCCTAACCTCTTATTTTGGGGAAATTTAGTTTTTTGTCATTTTTTGTGCCTTACTGCTTTCTTAGCCCCGTTTAACTATGTGCATTATGTTTGCAGTAGTTTTTAGGGTCTTATGATGGTCCTAACTCAATTTTTTTTTTTTAATTTTTAAAAATATGGCTTACTATAGCCTTACTTCTGATTTTGGGGAAATTTAGTTTTTTGTCATTTTTTGTGCCTTACTGCTTTCTTAGCCCCATTTAACTATGTGCATTATGTTTGCAGTAGTTTTTAGGGTCTTATGATGGTCTTAATTCAGTTTTTTTTTAACTATTATTTTTAAAAATATGCCTTACTATAGCCTTACTTCTGATTTTGGGGAAATTTAGTTTTTTGTCATTTTTTGTCCCTTACTGTTTTCTTAGCCCTGTTTAAGTATGTGCATTATGTTTGCAGTAGTTTTTAGGGTCTTATGATGGTCTTAACTCAGTTTTTTTTTTTTTTTTTTTTAATTTTTAAAAAAATGTTTTACTATAGCCTTGCCTCCTAATCTGGGTGATTTTTTGTTTTTTGTCATTTTTTGTGCCTTACTGCTTTCTTAGCTCTGTTTAAGTATGTGCATTATGTTTGCAGTAGTTTTTAGGGTCTTATGATGGTCTTAACTCATTTTTTTTTTTTTAATTTTTAAAAATATGGCTTACTATAGCCTTACATCTGATTTTGGGAAAATTTTGTTTTTTGTCATTGTTTATGCCTTACAGCATTCTTAGCCCTGTTTAACTATGTGCATTATGTTTGCAGTAGTTTTTAGAGTCTAATGATGGTTTTAACTCAGTTTTTTTTTTTTTTTTAATTTTTAAATAAATGCCTTACTATATAGCCTTGCCTCCTAATCTGGGTGATTTTTGTTTTTTGTCATTTTTTTGTGCCTTACTGCTTATTTATCTCAGTTTAAGTATGTGCATTATATTTGCAGTAGTTTTTTAGGGTCTAATGATGGTCCTAACTCAATTTTTTTTTTTTTGGAATTTTTTGAAAAAAATGCCTTGCTATAGCCTTACTTTTTATTTTGGGTGATTTTAGTTTTTTGTCATTTTTTGTGCCTTATAGCCTTTTTTGCCCAGTTTAAGTATGTGCATTATATTTGCAGTAGTTTTTAATGTCTAATGATGGTCCTAACTCAATTTTTTTTTTTGGAATTTTTTGAAAAAAATGCCTTGCTATAGCCTTACTTTTTATTTTGGGTGATTTTTGTTTTTTGTCATTTTTTGTGCCTTATAGCCTTTTTAGCCCTGTTTAAGTATGTGCATTATATTTGCAGTAGTTTTTAGGGTCTAATGATGGTCCTAACTTAATTTTTTTTTGGAATTTTTTTGAAAAAAATGCCTTGCTATAGCCTTACTTTTTATTTTGGGTGATTTTTGTTTTTTGTCATTTTTCGTGCCTTACTGCTTATTTAGCCCTTTTTAAGTATATGCATTATATTTACAGTAGTTTTTAGGGTCTAATGATTGTCCTAACTCAATTTTTTTTTTTGGAATTTTTTGAAAAAAAATGCCTTGCTATAGCCTTACTTTTTATTTTGGGTGATTTTTGTTTTTTGTCATTTTTGTGCCTTATAGCCTTTTTAGCCCTGTTTAAGTATGTGCATTATATTTGCAGTAGTTTTTAGGGTCTAATGATGGTCCTAACTCAATTTTTTTTTTTGGGAATTTTCTTGAAAAAAATGCCTTGCTATAGCCTTACTTTTTATTTTGGGTGATTTTTGTTTTTTGTCATTTTTTGTGCCTTACTGCTTATTTAGCCCAATTTAAGTATGTGCATTATATTTGCAGTAGTGTTTAGGGTCTAATGATGGTCCTAACTCAATTTTTTTTTTTTGGAATTTTTTGAAAAAAATGCCTTGCTATAGCCTTACTTTTTATTTTGGGTGATTTTTGTTTTTTGTCATTTTTTGTGCCTTATAGCCTTTTTTAGCCCAGTTTAGGTATGTGCATTATATTTGCAGTAGTTTTTACTGTCTAATGATGGTCCTAACTCAATTTTTTTTTTTTTTTTTTTTAATTTTTAAAAAAATGTTTTACTATAGCCTTGCCTCCTAATCTGGGTGATTTTTTGTTTTTTGTCATTTTTTGTGCCTTACTGCTTTCTTAGCTCTGTTTAAGTATGTGCATTATGTTTGCAGTAGTTTTTAGGGTCTTATGATGGTCTTAACTCAGATTTTTTTTTTTTTTTTTAAATTTTTAAAAATATGCCTTACTATAGCCTTACCTCTGATTTTGGGAAAATTTTGTTTTTTGTCATTTTTTGTGCCTTACAGCATTCTTAGCCCTGTTTAACTATGTGCATTATGTTTGCAGTAGTTTTTAGAGTCTAATGATGGTTTTAACTAAGTTTTTTTTTTTTTTCTTTTAATTTTTAAATAAATGCCTTACTATATAGCCTTGCCTCCTAATCTGGGTGATTTTTGTTTTTTGTCATTTTTTTGTGCCTTACTGCTTATTTATCTCAGTTTAAGTATGTGCATTATATTTACAGTAGTTTTTAATGTCTAATGATGGTCCTAACTCAATTTTTTTTTTTTGGAATTTTTTGAAAAAAATGCCTTGCTATAGCCTTACTTTTTTTTTTGGGTGATTTTTGTTTTTTGTCATTTTTCGTGCCTTACTGCTTATTTAGCCCTTTTTAAGTATATGCATTATATTTACAGTAGTTTTTAGGGTCTAATGATGGTCCTAACTCAATTTTTTTTTTTGGAATTTTTTGAAAAAAATGCCTTGCTATAGCCTTACTTTTTATTTTGGGTGATTTTTGTTTTTTTTGTCATTTTTTGTGCCTTATAGCCTTTTTAGCCCAGTTTAAGTATGTGCATTATATTTGCAGTAGTTTTTAGGGTCTAATGATGGTCCTAACTCAATTTTTTTTTTTTGGGAATTTTTTGAAAAAAATGCCTTACTTTTTATTTTGGGTGATCTTTGTTTTTTGTCATTTTTTGTACCTTATAGCCTTTTTAGCCCAGTTTAAGTATGTGCATTATATTTGCAGTAGTTTTTAGGGTCTAATGATGGTCCTAACTCAATTTTTTTTTTTTGGGAATTTTTTTGAAAAAATGGCCTTACTTTTTATTTTGGGTGATTTTTGTTTTTTGTCATTTTTTGTGCCTTACTGCTTATTTAGCCCAGTTTAAGTATGTGCATTATATTTGCAGTAGTTTTTAGGGTCTAATGATGGTCCTAACTCAATTTTTTTTTTTGGGAATTTTTTGAAAAAAATGCCTTGCATTTGCCTCACTTTTTTTTTTGGGTGATTTTTGTTTTTTGTCATTTTTTGTGCCTTACTGCTTATTTAGCCCAGTTTAAGTATGTGCATTATATTTGCAGTAGTTTTTAGGGTCTAATGATGGTCCTCACTCAATTTTTTTTTGGAATTTTTTTGAAAAAAATGCTTGCTAAGCCTTCATTTTGGGGATTTTTTTTTTGTCATTTTGTGATTATGTTTTAGCCAAAGTATGTGCTTAATATGCAGCGTTTTTGGTCTATGATGTCCTTAACCTTTTTTGAATTTTTGAAAAATTGCGTGATAGTTACTTTTTATTGGGGATTTGTTTTTTGTCATTTTGTGCCTTATAGCCTTTTTAGCCCAGTTTAAGTATGTGCATTATATTTGCAGTAGTTTTTAGGGTCTAATGATGGTCCTAACTCAATTTTTTTTTTGGAATTTTTTTGAAAAAAATGCCGTGCTATAGCCTTACTTTTTATTTTGGGTGATTTTTGTTTTTTGTCATTTTTTGTGCTTACTGCTCTTCTAGCCCAGTTTTAAGTATGTGCATTATATTGCAGTAGTTTTTAGGGTCTAATGATGGTCCTAACTCAATTTTTTTTTTTGGAATTTTTTTGAAAAAAATGCCTTGCTATAGCCTTACTTTTTATTTGGGTGATTTTTGTTTTTTGTCATTTTTTGTGCCTTATAGCCTTTTTAGCCCAGTTTAAGTATGTGCATTATATTTGCAGTAGTTTTTAGGGTCTAATGATGGTCCTAACTCAATTTTTTTTTTGGAATTTTTTTGAAAAAAATGCCTTGCTATAGCCTTACTTTTTATTTTGGGTGATTTTTGTTTTTTGTCATTTTTTGTGCCTTATAGCCTTTTTAGCCCAGTTTAAGTATGTGCATTATATTTGCAGTAGTTTTTAGGGTCTAATGATGGTCCTAACTCAATTTTTTTTTTTGGAATTTTTTTGAAAAAAATGCCTTGCTATAGCCTTACTTTTTATTTTGGGTGATTTTTGTTTTTTGTCATTTTTTGTGCCTTATAGCCTTTTTAGCCCAGTTTAAGTATGTGCATTATATTTGCAGTAGTTTTAGGGTCTAATGATGGTCCTAACTCAATTTTTTTTTTGGAATTTTTTTGAAAAAAATGCCTTGCTATAGCCTTACTTTTTATTTTGGGTGATTTTTGTTTTTTGTCATTTTTGTGCCTTATAGCCTTTTTAGCCCAGTTTAAGTATGTGCATTATATTTGCAGTAGTTTTTAGGGTCTAATGATGGTCCTAACTCAATTTTTTTTTTGGAATTTTTTTGAAAAAAATGCCTTGCTATAGCCTTACTTTTTATTTTGGGTGATTTTTGTTTTTTGTCATTTTTTTGTGCCTTATAGCCTTTTTAGCCCAGTTTAAGTATGTGCATTATATTTGCAGTAGTTTTTAGGGTCTAATGATGGTCCTAACTCAATTTTTTTTTTTGGAATTTTTTTGAAAAAAATGCCTTGCTATAGCCTTACTTTTTATTTTGGGTGATTTTTGTTTTTTGTCATTTTTTGTGCCTTATAGCCTTTTTAGCCCAGTTTAAGTATGTGCATTATATTTGCAGTAGTTTTTAGGGTCTAATGATGGTCCTAACTCAATTTTTTTTTGTGAATTTTTTTGAAAAAAATGCCTTGCTATAGCCTTACTTTTTATTTTGGGTGATTTTTGTTTTTTGTCATTTTTGTGCCTTATAGCCTTTTTAGCCCAGTTTAAGTATGTGCATTATATTTGCAGTAGTTTTTAGGGTCTAATGATGGTCCTAACTCAATTTTTTTTTTTGGAATTTTTTTGAAAAAAATGCCTTGCTATAGCCTTACTTTTTTTTTCGGTGATTTTTGTTTTTTGTCATTTTTTGTGCCTTATAGCCTTTTTAGCCCAGTTTAAGTATGTGCATTATATTTGCAGTAGTTTTTAGGGTCTAATGATGGTCCTAACTCAATTTTTTTTTTTGGAATTTTTTTGAAAAAAATGCCTTGCTATAGCCTTACTTTTTATTTTGGGTGATTTTTGTTTTTTGTCATTTTTTGTGCCTTATAGCCTTTTTAGCCCAGTTTAAGTATGTGCATTATATTTGCAGTAGTTTTTAGGGTCTAATGATGGTCCTAACTCAATTTTTTTTTTTGGAATTTTTTTGAAAAAATGCCTTGCTATAGCCTTACTTTTTATTTTGGGTGATTTTTGTTTTTTGTCATTTTTTGTGCCTTATAGCCTTTTTAGCCCAGTTTAAGTATGTGCATTATATTTGCAGTAGTTTTTAGGGTCTAATGATGGTCCTAACTCAATTTTTTTTTTGGAATTTTTTTGAAAAAAATGCCTTGCTATAGCCTTACTTTTTATTTTGGGTGATTTTTGTTTTTTGTCATTTTTTGTGCCTTATAGCCTTTTTAGCCCAGTTTAAGTATGTGCATTATATTTGCAGTAGTTTTTAGGGTCTAATGATGGTCCTAACTCAATTTTTTTTTTTGGAATTTTTTTGAAAAAAATGCCTTGCTATAGCCTTACTTTTTATTTTGGGTGATTTTTGTTTTTTGTCATTTTTTGTGCCTTATAGCCTTTTTAGCCCAGTTTAAGTATGTGCATTATATTTGCAGTAGTTTTTAGGGTCTAATGATGGTCCTAACTCAATTTTTTTTTTGGAATTTTTTTGAAAAAATGCCTTGCTATAGCCTTACTTTTTATTTTGGGTGATTTTTGTTTTTTGTCATTTTTTGTGCCTTATAGCCTTTTTAGCCCAGTTTAAGTATGTGCATTATATTTGCAGTAGTTTTTAGGGTCTAATGATGGTCCTAACTCAATTTTTTTTTGGAATTTTTTGAAAAAAATGCCTTGCTATAGCCTTACTTTTTATTTTGGGTGATTTTTGTTTTTTGTCATTTTTTGTGCCTTATAGCCTTTTTAGCCCAGTTTAAGTATGTGCATTATATTTGCAGTAGTTTTTAGGGTCTAATGATGGTCCTAACTCAATTTTTTTTTGGGAATTTTTTTGAAAAAAATGCCTTGCTATAGCCTTACTTTTTATTTTGGGTGAATTTTGTTTTTTGTCATTTTTTGTGCCTTATAGCCTTTTTAGCCCAGTTTAAGTATGTGCATTATATTTGCAGTAGTTTTTAGGGTCTAATGATGGTCCTAACTCAATTTTTTTTTTTGGAATTTTTTGAAAAAAATGCCTTGCTATAGCCTTACTTTTTATTTTGGGTGATTTTTGTTTTTTGTCATTTTTTGTGCCTTATAGCCTTTTTAGCCCAGTTTAAGTATGTGCATTATATTTGCAGTAGTTTTTAGGGTCTAATGATGGTCCTAACTCAATTTTTTTTTTTGGAATTTTTTTGAAAAAAATGCCTTGCTATAGCCTTACTTTTTATTTTGGGTGATTTTTTTTTTTTGTCATTTTTTGTGCCTTATAGCCTTTTTTAGCCCAGTTTAAGTATGTGCATTATATTTGCAGTAGTTTTTAGGGTCTAATGATGGTCCTAACTCAATTTTTTTTTTGGAATTTTTTTGAAAAAAATGCCTTGCTATAGCCTTACTTTTTATTTTGGGTGATTTTTGTTTTTTTGTCATTTTTTGTGCCTTATAGCCTTTTTAGCCCAGTTTAAGTATGTGCATTATATTTGCAGTAGTTTTTAGGGTCTAATGATGGTCCTAACTCAATTTTTTTTTTTGGAATTTTTTTGAAAAAAATGCCTTGCTATAGCCTTACTTTTTATTTTGGGTGATTTTTGTTTTTTGTCATTTTTTGTGCCTTATAGCCTTTTTAGCCCAGTTTAAGTATGTGCATTATATTTGCAGTAGTTTTTAGGGTCTAATGATGGTCCTAACTCAATTTTTTTTTTTGGAATTTTTTTGAAAAAAATGCCTTGCTATAGCCTTACTTTTTATTTTGGGTGATTTTTGTTTTTTGTCATTTTTTGTGCCTTATAGCCTTTTTAGCCCAGTTTAAGTATGTGCATTATATTTGCAGTAGTTTTTAGGGTCTAATGATGGTCCTAACTCAATTTATTTTTTTTGAATTTTTTTTGAAAAAAATGCCTTGCTATAGCCTTACTTTTTATTTTGGGTGATTTTTGTTTTTTGTCATTTTTTGTGCCTTATAGCCTTTTTAGCCCAGTTTAAGTATGTGCATTATATTTGCAGTAGTTTTTAGGGTCTAATGATGGTCCTAACTCAATTTTTTTTTTTGGAATTTTTTTGAAAAAAATGCCTTGCTATAGCCTTACTTTTTATTTTGGGTGATTTTTGTTTTTTGTCATTTTTTGTGCCTTATAGCCTTTTTAGCCCAGTTTAAGTATGTGCATTATATTTGCAGTAGTTTTTAGGGTCTAATGATGGTCCTAACTCAATTTTTTTTTTTGGAATTTTTTTGAAAAAAATGCCTTGCTATAGCCTTACTTTTTATTTTGGGTGATTTTTGTTTTTTGTCATTTTTTGTGCCTTATAGCCTTTTTAGCCCAGTTTAAGTATGTGCATTATATTTGCAGTAGTTTTTAGGGTCTAATGATGGTCCTAACTCAATTTTTTTTTTGTGAATTTTTTTGAAAAAAATGCCTTGCTATAGCCTTACTTTTTATTTTGGGTGATTTTTGTTTTTTGTCATTTTTTGTGCCTTATAGCCTTTTTAGCCCAGTTTAAGTATGTGCATTATATTTGCAGTAGTTTTTAGGGTCTAATGATGGTCCTAACTCAATTTTTTTTTTTGGAATTTTTTTGAAAAAAATGCCTTGCTATAGCCTTACTTTTTATTTTGGGTGATTTTTGTTTTTTGTCATTTTTTGTGCCTTATAGCCTTTTTAGCCCAGTTTAAGTATGTGCATTATATTTGCAGTAGTTTTTAGGGTCTAATGATGGTCCTAACTCAATTTATTTTTTTTGGAATTTTTTTTGAAAAAAATGCCTTGCTATAGCCTTACTTTTATTTTGGGTGATTTTTGTTTTTTGTCATTTTTTGTGCCTTATAGCCTTTTTAGCCCAGTTTAAGTATGTGCATTATATTTGCAGTAGTTTTTAGGGTCTAATGATGGTCCTAACTCAATTTTTTTTTTGGGAATTTTTTTGAAAAAAATGCCTTGCTATAGCCTTACTTTTTATTTTGGGTGATTTTTGTTTTTTTGTAATTTTTTGTGCCTTATAGCCTTTTTAGCCCAGTTTAAGTATGTGCATTATATTTGCAGTAGTTTTTAGGGTCTAATGATGGTCCTAACTCAATTTTTTTTTTGGAATTTTTTTGAAAAAAATGCCTTGCTATAGCCTTACTTTTTATTTGGGTGATTTTTGTTTTTTGTCATTTTTTGTGCCTTATAGCCTTTTTAGCCCAGTTTAAGTATGTGCATTATATTTGCAGTAGTTTTTAGGGTCTAATGATGGTCCTAACTCAATTTTTTTTTTGGAATTTTTTTGAAAAAAATGCCTTGCTATAGCCTTACTTTTTATTTTGGGTGATTTTTGTTTTTTGTAATTTTTTGTGCCTTATAGCCTTTTTAGCCCAGTTTAAGTATGTGCATTATATTTGCAGTAGTTTTTAGGGTCTAATGATGGTCCTAACTCAATTTTTTTTTTGGAATTTTTTTGAAAAAAATGCCTTGCTATAGCCTTACTTTTTATTTTGGGTGATTTTTGTTTTTTGTCATTTTTTGTGCCTTATAGCCTTTTTAGCCCAGTTTAAGTATGTGCATTATATTTGCAGTAGTTTTTAGGGTCTAGTGATGGTCCTAACTCAATTTTTTTTTTTGGGAATTTTTTTGAAAAAAATGCCTTGCTATAGCCTTACTTTTTATTTTGGGTGATTTTTGTTTTTTGTCATTTTTTGTGCTTATAGCCTTTTTAGCCCAGTTTAAGTATGTGCATTATATTTGCAGTAGTTTTTAGGGTCTAATGATGGTCCTAACTCAATTTTTTTTTTTGGAATTTTTTTGAAAAAAATGCCTTATTATAGCCTTACTTTTTATTTTGGGTGATTTTTGTTTTTTGTCATTTTTTGTGCCTTATAGCCTTTTTAGCCCAGTTTAAGTATGTGCATTATATTTGCAGTAGTTTTTAGGGTCTAATGATGGTCCTAACTCAATTTTTTTTTTGGAATTTTTTTGAAAAAAATGCCTTGCTATAGCCTTACTTTTTATTTTGGGTGATTTTTGTTTTTTGTCATTTTTTGTGCCTTATAGCCTTTTTAGCCCAGTTTAAGTATGTGCATTATATTTGCAGTAGTTTTTAGGGTCTAATGATGGTCCTAACTCAATTTTTTTTTTTGAATTTTTTTTGAAAAAAATGCCTTGCTATAGCCTTACTTTTTTATTTTGGGTGATTTTTGTTTTTTGTCATTTTTTGTGCCTTATAGCCTTTTTAGCCCAGTTTAAGTATGTGCATTATATTTGCAGTAGTTTTTAGGGTCTAATGATGGTCCTAACTCAATTTTTTTTTTTGGAATTTTTTTGAAAAAAATGCCTTGCTATAGCCTTACTTTTTATTTTGGGTGATTTTGTTTTTTGTCATTTTTTGTGCCTTATAGCCTTTTTGCCCAGTTTAAGTATGTGCATTATATTTGCAGTAGTTTTAGGGTCTAATGATGGTCCTAACTCAATTTTTTTTTTTGGAATTTTTTTTAAAAAAATGCCTTACTTTTTATTTTGGGTGATTTTGGTTTTTTGTCATTTTTTGTGCCTTATAGCCTTTTTAGCCCAGTTTAAGTATGTGCATTATATTTGCAGTAGTTTTTAGGGTCTAATGATGGTCCTAAATCAATTTTTTTTTTTGGAATTTTTTTGAAAAAAATGCCTTATTATAGCCTTACTTTTTATTTTGGGTGATTTTTGTTTTTTGTCATTTTTTGTGCCTTATAGCCTTTTTAGCCCAGTTTAAGTATGTGCATTATATTTGCAGTAGTTTTTAGGGTCTAATGATGGTCCTAAATCAATTTTTTTTTTTTGGAATATTTTTGAAAAAAATGCCTTTTATTTTGGGTGATTTTTGTTTTTTGTCATTTTCTGTGCCTTATGGCCTTTTTAGCCCATGTTACGACCCGAGTGCTCAAAAAGGGCACCCGGACAGCAACAGACGGCCAAACAGCAGCAAAGACAGTTCAGTGTTTAAAAGAGTTTTATTCGTCGTTACAACAGGACGAACAGTTCCCAGGTGGGGAAGGTGAGGACTGGGAGGTTAGTGCGAAAGAAATGAAAACAACAAAACAAACCAGGCCCTAGCAAACTCTTGCACTCCAATATGAAAAAGAACAAACTAAAATCCTGACTAACTAACTAAAGAAGAGGCCAAAACATACAAGGTGTGGCACCAACCACTTACCTAGTGTTTCCAGACACAAAATTCCTAGGTGTGTAAAATGTAAGAGGTACCTCGTCTTACCTAACCCTACACCTTACCACCACACTGAGAACCAAACAAAAAGTAAGGCCACCATGCAAAACAGCTCTCTCCCAACTGCTCATCAAAACTTCCTCTGAAGACTGTCCTGAAGCCCTCCTTTCAGTGTGCTGATCAAGCCCTTATGTACTGCAGGGCTCTAACGAGGCCAGGTGAGCACAGCTGCAGCCAGCTGATTAGCCTGCTAAAAAAAACAGAGGAGGATCACAACAGTGTCATGTTCACTTGCACGTAACAGCCCAGTTTAAGTATGTGCATTATATTTGCAGTAGTTTTTAGGGTCTAATGATGGTCCTAAATCAATTTTTTTTTTTGGAATTTTTTTGAAAAAAATGCCTTGCTATAGCCTTGCCTCTGATTTTGGGGAAATTTATTTTTTTGTCATTTTTTGTCCCTTACTGTTTTCTTAGCCCTGTTTAAGTATGTGCATTATGTTTGCAGAGTTTTTAGGGTCTAATGATGGTCCTAACTCAGTTTTTTTTTTGTTTTAATTTTTAAAAATATGCCTTACTGTAGCCTTACCTCTGATTTTGGGGAAATGTTTTTTTTTGTAATTTTTTGTGCCTTACTGTTTTCTTAGCCCTGTTTAACTATGTGCATTATGTTTGCCTTACCTACGTTGTGAGGCTTTTGAAAAAATGTTGCCTTTTTTATGCCTTACTATAGCCTTACCTCCATTTTTTGGTGTTTGAAAATTTGTCGCCCTTTTTATGCCTTACTATAGTCTTACTTCTATTTTTTTATTTGAATCTTTTTAACCCTTTTTTATGCCTTACTATAGCCTTAACTCCATTTTTTGGTGTTTGAAACTTTTTTGCCCCTTTTTATGCCTTACTCTAGCTTTACCTCTATTTTTTGGTGTTTTAATTTCTTTCGTCGTTTTTGATGCCTTACTATAGCCTTACCTGCATTTTTTGGTGTTTGATATTTTTTTGCCCTTTTTTATTCCTTACCTAAAATTTTTGGTGTTTGAATTTTTTTCATCCTTTTTTATGCTTTACTATAGCCTTACCTCCATTTTTTGGTGTTTTACATTTTTTCGCTCTTTTTAATGCCTTACTACTGCCAAACCTCATTGTTAGGCATTTGAAAATTTGCCACCCTTTTTCATGCCTTACTATATAGCCTTACCTCCCTTTTTTGGTGTTTGAAACGTTTTTGCCCTTTTTTATGCCTTACTATAGTATTACCTTTGTTGTGAGGCTTTTGAAAATCTTCCGCCTTTTTTATGCCTTACTATAGCATTACCTCAATTTTTCGGTGTTTGAATTTTTTTCACCATCCACATGGATGGATAGATGGATGGATATTTGTGTGTGTTCTGCCTGATGCAGTGCTGGGTTGCGAGTTGACGCGACAACAGTGTGTGTTGCTGCAGAGCTGTCACTGCATGGAGTTTCTCCTATCCTCGAACAAAGGTCTTTTCTGCCTTTTTTTTTTGCTGGTTCCGCCCTGACATAAGTTTGAGAAAAGTGAATTTGTAGACCACCTTGTCCAGCCACAGGGCTGGTCATAATCTAGCATTAGTTTGTATTTGGCTGCCGTAAAGCAGTACGTCTTTCCACCGGGTCGAGGCAGGAAAGTTGCAAGTGCGGTTTTCTGGCCAGAAACAGCAGGGAGAGATGAAAGAGCCCCCAATCACCCCATAAATACTTGTATTACCCTCACAAGGACTACGAGAAGGATTTATTAAGGTGAAAAAGTTCCTTAGTTCTGCTTTAAATGCCATCATCTACATTGTTGGACTTTTAAATGCTTTTAATCCATATGGATTATTTTATTCTCTCCAACCTGTTGTTTAATTTAGTGATTTACAACTTTCAGTAAAGTCTATCCCTTCATCTTAAAGTCTGTCTCCCATATTAAAACACATGTATTGAGTGAATGATTTATCATAGAACATAATAAATAATGACACTGCTTAATTTGAGCAATTTTACTCTCTCATTCTTTAAGTTACAGTGGGGGCTGAACATTTCAAGCAGCATTTTGGATTTATTTCTGCCAGGTCCTTAATACAGCTTTCAAAACTTACAAGTTACAAAAATGATAATAATAAAAACAGTTAGATTGGTGGATTTATATTATACAGGAAAAAAACAAATTCACCAATCTAACTGTTTTTATTATTATCATTTTTGTAACTTGTACGTTTTAAAAGCTATATGAAAGCTATATATATATTATTATTTTAATTTTTTTTTTTGCCTTCTTTTACAAGAATCTCAAACTTCGCCTATGTGTTACCCCTAATTCTTAAACTTAAAAAAAAAAAAAACCTATGCAATTCAAAATGTACCTGATTACTATCAAAGTTTCAGTATAACAAACCAACCAGTGTTTCATTCAAGTACTTTGACCAAACTAAGGATGTTTGGGATCTATAGGATACATGATGAAACATCAAACTAGATGAAAATATTCAGATCTGTATTCAACACTTCATTTATAATAATGAGTTTACTCAATGGAATATGATGATTTAAGTTACAATGGCCATCTTTGCTTCAACTTTGGTTCATAATCAAGATTTTACACTGGTAGAAAAAAGTAACCAAATTTAAAAAAAATTTTTTTGAACAAATCCATTTATGATCATGTTGAGGTCAAATATACTGTATGATGGTATATAATCATGGCTGGTAAATGTCACCCATCAAGGAGCTGATCCTGTTATTGAGCTCTAAGCTACACTTGTCATGCCCTAATGTGTTGCTGGGTATTTTCCCACTGTCTATAACTTTCTCATTCCAACACTGCCTAATCAGTTTTAATTAGCATCCAGTAATTAATTTAGTTTTCTTCAAATTATTTGTTTGAATGGTCCCACCGGGTGGTCTTGTTCATCTTGTTCGGGCCAATTAGCTGCAATTAACAAATACTAATGACATGCCTTTTTTCATTCCAAAACAAACAGCATGCACCCTGCCAGATTCCAGCGCTGCACAGAGACCTCTTATGTGTGAGTGGTGCTGGAGGCCAACTCACTGGGCCAGGCTTTCTAATCATCACCTCTCACTGAGCAACACACGCTCACTAAGGAGATGCTTATCCTGCTCGCATTTAAAACGGCCTTCTTTGGAGATAATTGCTTCTCCCTCTGGCCTTTTTATTGTCACCCACACTTAAATCAACTAAGGGAATTCCTCATTCGGATTATTATCAGGGGTTGGCATGTGACAATCATTGCTGGATCCTTTGTTTGTTTGTTTCTCTGACGTTTCCTCGTGTACGCAAAAGCAAAGGATCATGTGACTTTGAGCAACATCTAATACAGCACGAATAAAACTGACTCAAACATATCAAGTGGTGAAAACATCCCTTAAAACTAAAGACGCATGGGATCAGTGGCGGCTGGTGCATTTTTTTTTTTTTCCCAGGAGGGGCTACAACTCCAAAATAGATATATGCACTAAAAACAGGGTTTGTGTAGCTTTGAACAAATAAGTAACGAAAATTGCAGTGGCACAACTGCTTTTAAACTAACCACATTTCTTTCCACAGAACCCATAAACAAGCAAGAACTAATGTAGTTTATAGCAGAGGTTATCAACATTTTTTGGCTCAAGTACCCCTTACTCTCATTTCTGAATCTAAGTACCCCCTTATGTCCAACTACAACATTTTGCTCAGAATACTGTAAAAAAAAACAAAAAAAAACAACAACAACTATAGATCATGATGATGGAATGAATGAGTCACACATTTTAAAGACTCTCATTTTGTAAATAAAAGGAAAGAAACAGTATTTAGTGCCTCATGACTAGATTTCTTTCTATTCATTTGAGAAACTCTGCTATATACAACAGAATGAGCGAGTGCGTCTCAGGATTATTATACTTTTTGAAATGTAATTTGTTTATGTTTTTATTTTGTTTTTCAGATTTTACCTATTTGTTTTTAGTTTTAGTTAGTTTAACAAGTATTTAAATACAAACGAGGTGACAAAGGAAGTGGTAAATTAATATACATAATTTAAAATCTGACAAAATATAAATTTAAGACCTAGTTTACAAAATATGGACATATTCAAGATTTGAAATCATCAAATGTAGTTTGTTCCTAGTTTGTTCATGTTTCTTTGCCTTGTCTGAAAGGTGCTTTCAATGGGTCCTACCTGTCTTTATTCATGCTGGGTCGGCAGGGAAAGCAGAATTATTTAATTTATCTTTCTTCATTTTGCTTCTCCTTCTAACGTCCCACGCTTCACCTGTCAGAGCCACTTTATGACGGACCACTGTGACGTGTTGTGTAATTGATCCGCCTGCATTCAACTCTGTGCAGCCGCAGAGTGTCTCTGGGCGCAGATAGCGGCGCCCAGAGACACTCCATTGACTCGTACATACAGATGAACCAAACAACTTTTACACATCATCATTATCTATATAATATTTATTCTGATTATCTAAATACAGATACAACTTTGTTTCGTAGTATTTTTAATTAATTATTACTTTTTTATTATTTTTTATGTTTTACTCAAACTGAGTGGTGGAGCGGCGCCCTCAATTGGCCATCCTCCACTGCATGGGATGATATAACATCACATGAAGTATCGCCTACTACACACCAGATTGTTACGATTTGTTTTAAGTTCTATATTCCTATTGAGTTGAAAAGGTCAAATCCAGAGTGATCATAACCATATCCAGAGTTATTGTATTATTATTGCAAGCCCGTTAAGAGAGCTGCAATTGTGCAACTTTCTCACTTGACTTATTTAGAACAGTAACTACTTGCACTACTTGCATATGTTCATATTTATATTCATCCTTTATATTTATAATAATTGTTATTATTATACTGTTTATGGTTTTTTTTTTTCTTTTTTTTTTTCACACCATCAAGTAAAAATCCTTGTATTGTCTGAAAACTCTACTTGGAAATAAAGCTGATTCTCATTCTTCAGTTCACACTTCACACAGAAACCTAAAGGACAAAACA
Source organism: Gouania willdenowi (assembly GCF_900634775.1). Taxonomy (NCBI): domain Eukaryota; kingdom Metazoa; phylum Chordata; class Actinopteri; order Blenniiformes; family Gobiesocidae; genus Gouania; species Gouania willdenowi. Next base: position 19,639,779 of record NC_041057.1, read on the forward strand.
ATGCCTTCAATCTTAAATATTCAAAATACATCTTTAGTAATAATCCAAATATGCTGAAGGTGTCTTTTTAAATCCAACATTGCTGTACTCAGAATAGTCAATTGTTGTTTATATTGAACTATTTTATCTCAAAAAGGCCTTTACAATAAAGCCAGTCCACTAAAACTGATACTGAATAGAAGTTGTAATAATTGTATACGTACAAACACACATATTAATTAAAACATTAAATTCTATAGACCAGTGGCTCCAGACCTTTTTCGTGTCATGACCTGACCCCATTTTTATATCACAAATTTCTGGTGACCCCAGAGACTTTTTTCCCGTTCTCTAAACCTTTTTTTTTTTAATCATGTTTGTTATACTTACATAATTATGCACAGTAGCCAGTATTAGTGCACAAATTAGTGCAAATATAGAATACAGTTTTTTGGGATTGTGTGGTGTTTTAATTTGAAAAGGAATAATAATTGTTTGCATAAAATTAAAAAAAAGTATGTAAAAACTAAAAAAAAAACTGAATTTTAATGAGCAATTTTTAAAATTGTATTAGACATTTAAGGCGACTCCATTTTATTTCCATAACCCCACATGGGATCATGACCCCATGGTTGAAAAAACCCTGATATAGACTGACTGTAATGCAAACATTATGTTTTAGATCTTTTGTTTTCAAACTTACCAGAGGCTCGTATAGGACCAAAAATTCAGCCTCTGATGTCACACTTTTGTCCCACAGGCTGAATGTTTCACACCACTGAAAAATAAGCAGTTTTGGCAGGTGTCATTTATCATTCAAGCTCTAACAAAAAAATTAACTATTGATATAATAAATGATGTATGGATTGGATGGACTCATTTAAACAATCTTACATACCTAAGATTAATAAAATGTAACCTTTATTAAAAGTATAGGGGTTACATTTTCTGGTGTCAGCTTTTAAATTTTGGTTAAATGTTGAGGCGATATAGACAAAATGACCATGAAACAAAGCAAATCTTATATAGAAGAAAGTAAAAACTAAAAACTAGACCAGACATTGTAGGCTTTTAATCTTAGAAATTGTGGCTGTATTTAAAAAAAAAAGTCTTACAAGGATGAGAATGTGACTACCAGGCAATTTGCTGATGTTTAATTTTAGCTGTGACCAGACAAATTTAAAAGATTTAGGGGAGAGAAAAAAGTAATTGAAGATATTCTGCAACTCAGCTTGTGTTTAATTTGCTATCATGAAGACCTCAGATAACAGCCTTGAACAGAGCTCAGGGTTTGTATGGGAAACTGTGCTATCTCAGTCCCCGTGGCCCCAACACGCAGTGATAACATCTCTGAGAGGCACAGATTAGAGCCATTAGGGACCCTGGTCCTTTCAATGGAATAAAGAATAATGTAGGGCCACAGCATTAATCTGTGGGGGGAAAACTGCATCTAACACTGAAGCTACATCTGCCCTGTGTCCTTCTTCAGAGATGGTCTATAATGTGTCACCTGCCACTGAGTCAGTCTGAAACATCATCATTGACTGTTGGTGGTGTTGAAAACAAAGGCAGAAAACGTCTATTGTCATACTGTAATGAGGAAAAGAATATAAAAGGAAGAGGTTTTATTATAGGTACAGGTTTGGAGAAGTTGATTATATCTTGTATTTTTATTTTTATTTTGATTAAATCTTACTATAACTGTGGAATCCAAAACTATAACACATTTTTCCACTTTTTATTTATTTGTTGTGCCCTGCAAAATTTTTTTTTTTTTTTTAAAAATAGCCCATACTCGGTGAATAAAATTAATTTTAAAGGGTTATAAGAATGTTGTTGCCTCTGCGCCTAACAACAAATCTTTAAAAGAATAAATAAATAAAGATGTAACAATGACCTTTATTTTAATTTTTATTTTATTTGTTTTGCTTTGTTTTGCCCTGTTTTTTTTATTTTATTTTATTCCTATATGCTATAAATTGAGTACGTTTGTGTGAATGAAGACACATCATTGGTTGAGCTTGGGGCTGACGTCACTGGTTTCCCAATAGGTGATTGGCTGGTGTTTACAAGGTGCGCTCATTACTGCCAGACTCAGACTGAGAGCTCACACAGGCTCTAAAAGGCACATGTCACTACGCTGGGCGCACGGCATGTGTTTATTTGACTTCATAGAGCACTTATATCATTTAAATATAATTTAATAAACAGGCTGATTCGCTTTGTTGTGATTTCCTATCAGTATTTTTTTTCTCTTCTTCTTCTTGTAGAGATGTTATCTAAATGGTCTTTTCCATTATTAACCCGTGATTTGGAGCCTTTGGATGTTGTTTCTTGCCTTGTGGGGGGAAAAAAAGACGATCTGCCTTTAATCAAACGGATGTAACCCTTCAGAGATATTTGGATACAGTGGATTTACCGGATCTTTCCAGAAGAGCCTAAAACCGAACGGACTGAGGACGGTGCATCTAAAGAGAAACCAGTTTATTTGATCCCATCACCACGGACTGGGAATATAATCCTGGCCATCATGCTTCAGTGTGCTAACTGTGAGAAACCTATCCTAGATAGGTTCCTGCTCAAAGTTTTGGACAGACCATGGCACATCAAATGTGTGCAGTGTTGTGAATGCAAATGCACTTTGACAGAGAAGTGTTTTTCACGAGAAGGGAGGCTTTACTGTAAGAATGACTTTTTTAGGTAAGAGTTTGTTTACTCGAAAAGTAGATGAATATGATCATGTTTTGAGTTGGATATTTTTGAACAAGTTGAAATAATATATATTTTTAAACACATTGCAGTGGTTTATTGCACACAAAAAAACCAAAACCAAAAAAAAGGCCCAATGCTTTGTTAATATTCAGGAATAATTGCGGTTTATGTTCAAGTGTCTATTCCATATTTCCGTGTGACCATCAGAATAAAATAGATTTAAAAAAAAATTGTTTAATGATATTTATTTTAACCATTTTGCAGTTACAACGTTTTTTATATATTTTTTTTTTTTTTTTTTTTTTTTACAAAAATACAAAGGGAAAAAAAAGAAAACGAGAGAAATTCATGGTTTTCCTCATGCATTTTTTTTTCTGTTTCTTTTCTAAGGCATATGTTTCTTTGGAGCTATAATGACAAATACAGTTATCACCACTATAAGCTACAAAAAATATTCATCTTAAAGCCATTTCTGCAACATTTTGTCCCATTATCTGCAGTTTTTTAAGTTGACCCTTTGTCCCTTTTTTGAACAGGAGGTTTGGGACCAAGTGTGGAGGATGCTCACAGGGGATTTTACCCAGTGATCTTGTCCGCAGAGCCAAAAGCAAAGTGTTTCACCTCAGCTGTTTCACCTGCATGATGTGTAACAAGCAGCTTTCCACCGGTGAGGAGCTCTACATCCTGGATGAGTTCAAGTTCGTCTGTAAAGAGGATTATCAAAACAACAACGGCAAAGACACCATCCTCCTCTCAGGTAATTTAAATTAAAATAAATCAATCAATAAATTCATCATTCGATTGTAAAAAAAAATAAAAATAAATTAAATTAAAAACATAAATCAAGATATATGTTACATTTCTTGATTTCTAATTTGTTGTGTTAATATTTCAAATCTATAGTGACAACGTGCAGTGAAACCAGTATGTCTCCAGACTCCCAGGACCCGAAGGATGACGGGAAGGACTCGGAGAATTTGTCCGACAAAGACGCGTGTAGCGCGGAGAACGACGAGCAGAGCACCGTCGGGAAACGACGCGGGCCGCGGACCACCATCAAAGCCAAACAGCTGGAGACCCTGAAAGCGGCTTTCGCTGCTACACCGAAACCCACCCGACACATCAGGGAACAGCTGTCCAGGGAGACCGGACTCAGCATGAGGGTGATCCAGGTGAGGGAACCCAAAGGAGAACCCAGAACTGATGTATTTTATAGTCTAAAGGTTATTATAATAAAACCAGACTCATTAACAGCTCAATTCTTTCTGCGTAAATCAGGTCACTCCAAAGTAATGCGCATACATGGCCTTTCACCCTATAAACATTAAGATCTTATCAAAATTGTATAATACACTTTTCTTTTCTTTTTTTTTTTTTACCCATATCCAGAGTAGGTATATGCGTGTCCAGAGTTAAAAATCAAATAAAATATGGTTATTTTTCCATCCCCAAATTATCGTATCGTTATCGCAAGTCAATTATCGTCTATCTCATATCATGAACTCAGGGTATTGCCTCACTCCAACTAAAAATACATTGAGCTGCTATATATTTGTGCAATTTATTGAAGTATTTTGAAAACCAAAAGCACAATATAATGTCGTAAATATTTAATATTGAGTAAACAATCCAATAATGCTGATATTGTTTTTTTTTTAAATTTATTATTATTATTATTATTATTATTAATTATTATTATTATTTTACTTTTTCATTTCTGAATGAAGCTTCTATTTCCCTTTAATATTTATTCCTATGCACCTCTAATACTACACATTTTCATAACAATGTTATTCTAAAGAGTGGTTTACAAGTGTCATGTTATGCTGGATTAAATGTGAATAATGATAATTGAGCATGCCTCCCAATAGCATTTAACATTTTTCGTTTGTCCGAATTTCTTTCGACAAAATGCATTTTCTTTTGTTGATGCATAATTGTTTGGTTTTCTCTCCCTCTCTCCATATATACATGTATATATCGTCGCATTGCATTTATTTTATTTTATTTATTTATTTATTTTAAACCTGTATCACTCACATTTTGTGTCCCTGTATTAAAGGTCTGGTTCCAAAACCGGAGATCTAAAGAAAGACGCATGAAGCAGCTGAGCGCGCTGAGCGCACGGAGACACGTGTTTTTCCGCAGCCCGAGGAGGATGAGGGCTCTGGGGGAGAGACTGGAGCCCGGAGAGCTCGGACACTTTTCCTATTACGGAGGTAAGAAAGTCTGTTGCTTATTGTAATGACTGATGGCGATAGGATCAAAATTAATATTAGAATTTTGAAGCATAAAATGCACCAATTATATTTACTAATCCAAATCTGTAACCAAACACAGATTATCCTGGAGAATATTATGGCTCAGGAGGCAATTACGAGTACTACCAAGGACCCCCATCCCAGGCCCAAACTCCATCAGACCTGGGCTTTGTCCCTTCTACAGTCCCCACTGGGACCCCGTTAGGATCCATAGACCACCATCACCACCACCACCACCCTGCAGCTGGACACATCTGTCCTGGAGAGGTGCAGTGTTTTTCTGACCCTGTCTCCCAGCATCAACACTCGGACTCTCCCAGTCCAGAACCTAATGGACCTGGATCAATTCACAGCATGTCCAGTGAAATGTGTGGCCCCAGCACGCCTTTCACCACAGTGTCCCTCAGTGACAACTACACCAACCAGCTCTCCCAGCCCTCCTCAGACCTCAGTGAAGGCACTGTGTGGTAGTCCAACCAATAATCCAACAGGAAGCACACTTTTAATATAACGCATTTATTTATTAATCTATTTATTTATTTATTTATTTATCCATCTATTTATTTATTTGTGTATTTATTTATTTATCCATCTATTTATTTATTTGTGTATTTATTTATTTATTTATTTATGTGCTAATTTATGTTCCTCTCGAATGAAATGGGGTGTACGTAACTCTACATTTGTATGCTAGTTGTTTATTGACCATTGGGTCAATAGCTGGTCTTAAATAGTTAGCGCTGTATAGCTAATGAATTCAGTGCTGGGTCTCACTGATCAAGCAATAAACACAAACATCATTGGTTTTCAGACAGAGGCTTTTGTTATTGTTGTTGTTATTATTGTTAATATTTTGTTCACACCATCCCTTTTCATATAGCTTTATAGTATACAGTATGTCGTACCATCAAAGCAGTGTTAAACAATATTTAACATTTTTTCAGGATAAAAAATGACAAATTGTTAGATTTATTAAAAAAAAAAAAAAATAACTATGAAGTGTATTGCATAAAATGTAATAAGCTAATTGGAGTATTATAAATAAAGAACAAAAGAACCTTTTTTAAAAAAAAAAAAAAATTGAAAAAGGGAGAAAATCTACAATAGCATGATGTTGAAAATGACTGTGAAAAATCAACAAATTGATCAAAACTGGTACACAAAGACTACTCATTTGATTTATTCAGGAAAATAAATTACGTTTGCACTTTTGTATGACTTGTTTTCAGTTTATAAAGGGGAACTAATGAATTTTGAAGCAAAAATGTATACACAATTGCATTATTTTCACATTTTTGTGTTGGACACATTGATAAAGGGCACTTGTCATTCTTACGTTCACATCGGATACATTAAAAAAAAAAAAACACACATTATGACCAAAAACGTCTCTCAGGACTGCGACAGCACGATATTTGCAATGATTTGCTTATATACACCTGCTGTCTGGAACACATTATCATTATGAATCACTTTATTTCATTGTAATAGTAGCGAAAGAAAACAATGTGTGTTTACAGAAGTTCAATATATATACAACAATAGATACTGAAGTACAGACCAGTCACTTGTTTACACAGAGCTCCAGTGTTTATAGGGGTTTATTATTCCTGCTGTGTAATGACCTCCACCTTCAGAAACCGTTAAATGCAAACAAGCCACATTTTTGTAGCTGTTTGATTTTTGTGTTCACACACACGCACGCACGCACGCACACGCACACGCACTCACACACACACACACACACACACTGTGATAGTTTGTAATATGTCCTGACTATAATGAGAAAAATAATAATGATAATAAAAACTGTTTCCAAATGAAATCTTAGATTGATTTCCTGAACTTTGATTGTTTAAGATGTGAATAATGATAATATTTTATGTGTGCAGGGACACAAATAACTATGTCCAAGTCATAAAACAGGGGTTGATATAAAAGTTCTTGTAGATTCTCAAGTAGGCCTATTGCTGGTGAATAAATGTTTTGTTTTTCCCACTCACACAAATTCAAAAAGTCGGAAAAACATAAACACAAATTTGGGGGATATTTCCAAATGTTACTCAACACAACTGCAATAAACAGAAACAGATTTAAAATATGCATGTTAACTTTCATTAGCATCACTGTTTGTAGGAAGAAAAAAAAAAAGATAATAAAAACACCCAAAACATGCTGGATCATTAAAAAAAAAAAAAAAAGGCTGTTAATTTGACCAAAATAGATACATTTGGATCCAAGTATTGTTCTGAGCAATTTTATTTTTTTATATTAAACTTATATTTCCTAATATTTGTAATATTGGAGAGAAATCAAAATATCTAGACCTCTATTTTTATTTGACAAGTACTAAAAACTGCACTAATTGTCATGTTTGATGTGCTTTCATTCAGATTTGGTTTGAAAGTTTCTGTGTTTTTGTGCATGTGTATGAAATTCACATCCTTTCCCAGGTTATTGTTAGGATGTGCTGACAATAGAGTCCCCTGTAATGTCAGCTGAGTCATTTGTTAAAGCTCTTCTGTAAGTTGTGGGGAAGAGGTTAATGGCACCGTGACCGTTTTGGAGGCAGGGAAAGGTGAGCGTGCATGGTTTTAAAGATGCTAAATATGGGATCAGTGGGCAGTGAAGCAGGAGAACCTCTGAGCGGATCAGTGGAGCCAAATTGAAGGAAGTGTGTGAGAAGACAAGACGGTCCACAAACAATAAAGCAGAGGAAAACATTAAAGTGTCTCCCTGGATGCTTTCACTGTTATCTGAGGCTAGAGAATTAAAAAAAAAAAAGGCCATCGCACATTGTTTGGGTTGAAAATATGTTTGGTGAGGCTTGGTATTGCTTTGGATATATAAAATTATTTCCTCGATCTTTGCAGAAAATGTACAAAAATTGTAAAATGATCTTTTTTATTTTTCAAAATGATATTAAAACTAGAAACAAGTTCAAATAATTGTTGTAGTTTTAATGAATTCAAAAATCAGTTCTCACGAGACTTGTTAAAAAAAATTCTAATGTACTTTTAAACAAAAAGGAAAGAAAACAAACAATATAACAGGCAAAGCATCCAACTTTGAAAAAAAATAAAAATTGGAATGGAAGTAAGTTCAAGTAAGTTTGGTCAAAGCCCTTGTTTATCAAATTTGCTGCATTTGTGCTGGAAAATCTGCTTTTTAATCAAGAAATTCCTTAGATTTGTTGCCTAGTTTCTTCTCGCTGAAATATCAAATCTTGAATTGCAATATCTGGAATAACTCACCTAGTTGTGTGTGTTATTCCAATAACAGGGAAAGACTAAAGCTACAAACAGATTAACAATAATATCACTATCATATATAATGGTTTTGAATTGTTCTCTAATTACTAGATGGCCATTCCCATCCATACGTCTGATAAAGGAGCTCATGGTATTTGCAGGGGTGGTGAGGGGGGGGGGGGGGGGGGGGGGGATTAATGAATCGAATGCTCGCACTCACACAGGAAAGAAGGAAAATGAAACAGACAGAGCAACAAGAGGGAAACAGAACACACAGACTAAACGTAGGAAGCAATCACCAACAACACATGGAAGCTAGAGGTGTTTACACTTAAGGCTCAGGTGAACACACACACACACACACACTCACACACGAACGTATATCTATTGTAAAATGGTTTATTTGTATAACTCCGGAATTAAACTTAATGGATTCCAAAATTAGCATGACCAACAAAATATATATATATACACTGTAGGTAACTTACACTTTGAAAAGAGAAATCCTTAAGCTTAAGTTCCCAGTCTCTAGAAATCCTCCTATCAATAGGAGTTAATGTTATGCTGCTGATGGGATCCTTGTTTGTGGAACACATTGCTCTGATGAAGTAAGAGATTTGCAAGTCAAACATAAGGCAGCAAATCAATTAAAGTCCAGTTGAATTGATGCAGACGTTAAAAGAAATAGATCAGAGACAGGAGTGTCTTTCAATATGTTGACATGACATCTCATGCAACTGACCAAAACACCAAATAACAAATAACCTAAAAATGAATCATTTGTTTAAGAAAGTGTCAGTGTCAGTGTCAGTCCTCGGACCATTCAGTTTGGAATAGGGAATCAAAGGCAAGGCACGGGCCAACGCATGTGGTCCACATTCCACCAAACCATGCACATTCATCAAAGAGGTTTGTGGAAGTGGATCAGTACGGAATGCGTGCAGAGTGCGGTTAGGGTTAAGGTTAGGTTCAGGTTATAACCCAATATCGCAAAAAAAAATTAGGTTTAGGGTTACGGTTAGGTTTTGTCTTAGTCACGCAACCTAAACTGGTCCATCACTGACCTATCACAATGACCTAAACTGACATTCAGACAGAATGTCAGTATATTGATACATAACCGTACGGATAGCCACTGCCTTCATTTAAATCGGATGATTCAGGGTGAAATATATAATCATGCAGAAAGCTGCTCTGCAACTGTTGATTTTGTTCATTTATTTTATCACAGTTTTCATTGACAATTTAAAAAAAACAAAAAGTTACAATAATGAGACTATGACTATAGTGACTATATATGACTAAACAAAAATTATACAAAAATATATTGATAATTCCATTAACTAATAAAAAACTAAACTATAATGTTCACATGGGACAAAATCCAATCATAATTACATTTCTTTTTTGGAAGGTGCCCAATCAAAACAATTTTTGTTGCATGGAGGGTGGGACAAACTGGTAAGTGACCCAACAGGAAGTACCGGTAGGCTGATTGTGTTTGCAGACGTAAGACGGATAATGTGGTCTTACACATTGATCAAATCAAATCTGTCTGTGTGTAATTACAAACATTAATACCATCTATGATCAGGTTGATGAATGTTTATTAATTCTTTAAAAAGATGCACTTCAACTCTTGTGCTTTACATTTTAGTCGACTATATCTGTGACAGACTTAGTCGACTAAAATCTTAATGTCTATTGAGATGACCAAACCTAGACTATAACTGAAATAGCCCTGATGACTACATTTTGACTAAAACTAAGTTGCATTTTTGTCAATAGACTGACAAAAACTAAATGTAAAATGTTCTGCAAAAGTTAACAGTACTCTGATTGTTGGTACTGTATGACACTTATGTTGCTGGAATTGTTGGGTTGCAAATCTACCAACGTTAAAAAATGAGATTATAGTGCAAAATGCATTTTGTTAACCCAAAATGATATCCCATGAGTTTGTTGTCATGCCCTCAGTTATTGAATCTGAATTTGATTGCCACCTTCTCGCCTTTTTTCTGATATTGTGTTGAAAGTAAAATCAGCTACTCTACCAAACAAAATGTTTTTTTTTTTTTTAAATACCAAACTGGAATAAAAACTAAGCATTTGTGTTCGACTTGTTTCATTTTCTATCTGACCTCTTAAAATGGTGACAGATACAACACCAAAAAAAAAAAAAAATGACAGGCTTGATCACTCCTCCATTGTGCTTCCCCATTCCACCTTTTCATTTTCTAATCTAAATCATACTTGAACACAGAATCAGCCTTTATGCTGCGGATTCTTCCCAATTCTTTACACAATCTGGCCCAGTTTGCTAATTTGGCTCCACTTTTAGCTGGAGGCTTGGTCGTCCACTTTCTGCATGAAAATCATTCACACATACAATTTTATAATCAATGCCCACAGTAATAGGATTCCTCTGGCCATGGGCAATTAAAACAGTTTTCCTCTTCTCTCTCTCTCTCTCTTTCTCTCTCCCTCCTTTTCTTCTCGTTCTGTCTCTCTTTCCTCCTCCTCATGCGGATCTCAAAGCTATGAGACATTGGCTTTTGCTCATTTACATATTTATTGCATTGGACTCAAATCTGGCGAGTGATTGATGTGGAGCCTGCCTCCTGAATTTTTAGCGGGCCATTATTATGAAAGACATGGAGGGGGCTGCAGCGCGTCAGTGTACTTTTGATTAAAGTTGAAGAGGACAAAATCATGAGGGTTTCCCACCTACTCTTTTTTTTTTTTTTTTTTTTCTTGGGGTGCCTAATCTGTGAGGGTGAGAACAGAGAAGACTTTCAAAACAATGAGTGGTTGTTCATTCATAAATATATATAATAAAAACCAGACAAAAGCAATGCTGCTCTAGAATGTTTATTTCAAAGTGATCTTTTAGCATAATATATCTTAGTTTAGTACAGTTAGTTATGTTTTTTTAAAAGGTTGCAAATATATATATATATATATATATATATATACAGTATGTATATATTTTTATTGCAAACTACAGCTACCATTAGCTTACAGAATATTTTATTTCTGATACATTCATTCTTTTCTGCATCCCTCCTTCTTATTGGGTATCAATTTCATATACGAAACACTGAGACAAAGACCACACACACACGTACAAGGAAGGTTAATGCATCTCCTATTTGCACTCATGCATGTCATGTTCCAGGAGTGGAAAAAAACCCACTCTGCAAAATGCACTTGTGCATGCGTGTGTGTAATGGGCTGCACAAGCAGGGTATATACAGTACGTGCCACCTATTACTGCAATGGAATGATCTGCTTTCTGGCGTCACCGCAATTAATGCACCTATTTTGGAGCAGTGGTTAATGAAGTGTGTTGGACGCAAGCATGCAGGGCTCCTCAGCGTGAAGATACTTTCAGGTTGTTTTGGTAATAAGTAACAAGCTTTAGTTGCACTAAGTGATGGTAAAAGATTTGTTGCCAGTGTTTAATTGCATTGAACTGAGGTCTGAGTGCTCTATGGAGGAAGTCCCATCACTGCTGAAGCCCGTCACTGTCCTGCTTTTTTTTTTAAAGTAAAGCTTTTCATCATGCCCTACAGCAGAGATGGACAACTTCTATCACAGTGGGGGCCACAAGAATGATTGATATGACAAATGACCAATCTGAGCATTAACACAGGAATCAACCATTCTCCATTTTGTTCTTTTTTTGTGACATTTTGCATATTTCTCTCTCATTTTGTTTAGTATTTGTTGTTGTACTGTGTAGTTTTGGAGTCATTTAATGTATTTTAATGGTCATTTTGTATATTTTTGTCTCATTTTGTCTTAACTTGTCATTTTGTGCTTTTGGACTCATTTCATATTCATATTCATATCATTCATATATTTTTTAGTGCATTTGTTGTTGTTTTGAATCATTCAGTGTGTTTTCCTAGTCAAAAGTTTTGCGTGCTTAGCTTGAATTTTGTGGAATCATTTCTTTTTGTATTTTAGTTGTCATTTTGTACATTTTTCTCTAATTGTGTATATTTTGTCTCATTTTGTGGTGCTGGTTGCATTGTGTTTTGTTTCTTTGTTTGGGGGGAGGGGGTTGTTGTCATTAGGATATATATGTGTGGTTGTATAGTCGACTTGTACGTGATTTTGTGCATTTTTGCTGCCATTGTGTTTTTGGACTTATTTTTGTGTATTTTTCCGGTCATTTTCTGTTTCGTGTGTTTTTCCTCTTGTTTTGTGTCATTTAGGGTGTTTGTGTAGTGAAATTGTGTATTTAGTGAGTGATTTTGTGCATTTTTGCTGTCATTGTGTTCTTGGACTCATTTTTTGCATTTACCTTGGGGGGCCACACAAAATTCAAATGAGGGCCGTGTGTGGCCCCATGGTTGCCTACAGTATCTTACTAACTCTCCATTGCTATGCTTAAGGTCTTTTCTTCTATTCTCTTCATTTGCTCCTAAAATTTCTCGTTAGTTCCATGTTTTTAAAGAAACTTTCCGTTAAAGTCGAATGACGTGAGACGGAGCCATTACACGACCACAAGCTACATCTTCAAACTCAATGATTTCCCACATTTGGCTGCTTTTGTCCTTCAGAGGCAGAGGACACTGGCCACAAATCCAACCATTTCACAGGCACTACGAGAGGCAGTAAACCAACAGTTCCATGTGGAGTTGGATCTCCACGCTCCACTGATATGCCGATGACACATGCATTTTAATGTGGCATGCCATTCACAATGAGAGCAAAGCACCTCTTTACTGATGTTTGCATTGCCACAGATCCCTGCAGTCAGCACCTCGGCACCTGCATGTGATTCCTTACAATATGCAGTGCATGTGTGTTTGTGTGAACACTTGGATCATTCAGATCATTAACAAACAGTCTGTTGAAGTCATTATTCAATGAAAAACTTCAGAAGACAGCTGCATATAACTGGACACTACAATCTATGGATGTAATGTTGGTAGACGAATTCTCAGTATATAGACATTTGGCTCTTAAGGCAACATTTATCACATGATCACAACTGTAAACACTGTATTGGCTTGTACGCCGTATGCTGTGATTAAAAATGAAGAGGGTAAAGCTTGTGCTAGGACAGCTGCTGCACAGCTTCTTACAGATGTTTAACTCGTTCCAACTAAAGGGTCATCATCTGCATCTCTAAGAGCCAGGGGGGATATAATGCATACAGTATATGATGTGTTAAGCATGATGACAAAAAAATAAATAATATAAGAGATAAAAAGCACTGTTTTAACAGGGCCAGATTCTGACAACACGGTGGCAGGTTTATACTTTTGTTGGCATAGATTCGCAATGACCCAGTTGTGTATAAGATTACGACCAATGACAGGTGACACGAGAAGTATTGATTGTTGGTGGGTTTGATATACTAGGCAGTAACAAAATACTGTACCCTCAAAGGGTGGGGGCGTGTTAGGGGTGGGGGTGGTTCATGTCAAGTGATTGCATGTCTCTACATCTCTCATTGATGAACTGAAAAAAATATCTCACAACTCTGTTTATCATTGACCAATCTTCCTGAAATATTACTCAGTTATGTTGAGTTGGTTTTTTAATTACCCTACCGAGTTTCATCCGGATCGTATACAGATTGCGCATTTTATTGCAATTACTTTAAAAAAAAAAAAAAAAAAAAAAAAAAAAAAAGGGGGGGGTGCCCATACATTTCGACCTACTATATCATTATTAATGGTGAAAGGAATTTATTATAAGCCTTTAAAGTGTGAATGATCATGGTGCAATGATCAAGATCACTGATTCAGATAACGGCCACTATCTGGCAAAAAAGAAAAAAAAAAGGAGATTTGGTGTTAATTTTTTTGTACACAGCCAACATACTTTGACTTGATTTGTTCGTATTTACTATTGACTTAAACAGCTGTAAGAGCTTTTGAATAATTCTTGATAGCATTTTGTAAATGTAAGTCATTGAGATATAATAGAAACCTCCTGATCGCACACAATGTTTAGCCCGAAATGTATGAAACGAAAAAACTAAGATATTTTTGTAAGATTCAACAAGGCAGACCATGGGATCATCCCGACTTTGAATTTACTGTTTAACAGTTTAAAGAAGGACTGTCGCCATGTCGTAGCCTTTTCACTGCTCCTCTACTCTGATCAGTGACCTACAGCGAGGACTGGGATCTACTACCTACGGTGTGGCACCTTGATCGTTGACCTTTCCATTGTTCGTCCCATACAAAGCAACCTTCACCATCACGTCCCACCTCTCTCCTTCCCCCACCCACCCTCTCTACGAGGCCCTCCATCGCCCTTCTCCCCCCCTCGCCCTCATCTTCCGTCTCGTAGTTGGCTCCACGTACTGAGCTCGCCACACTCCAGTGACTCCATGAATGTTAATGTTGGGATGAGGGGATGGAGGGAAAGGGGGGGATAGGGGAAAGGGGAAACGGGTAGATTCACCTGTTCTGCAATGTACATGTATCCATCAGCTCGTTACATATGATGGTTGATTTGGATGTGCTGTATGGAAATTGTTTTACAATCAAAAACAAATCATTAACTCTGTGTTGTGTTATAGAAAGAATGACACATTTACCGGTAATACCTTTTTTTTAAAAGGCTGAAGATAGAGGGAATTTTAGAAGAGGGTCTTAAATACCTGGAAAAATAGCTTTCTTAAAGCCAGATTTTTAAATCATGAGAATTTCGGCCACGTTTTTTTTAATTATTTTTTTTTAATCAAAACAAGCTTCTTCATGGGTTTTTAAAATAATTACTATTTCCACAGTCCAAATGTATGCATTACAACTAGTATTTTTGAGTAGCTGTACATCATTTGAGAATTATTTTGTAGGTTACTTCTTACTTTCTCTCCACTACATTTAAAAGAGAAATATTGTATATTTTACTCCATTACATACTGTATCTATAGATACCCTAGTTACAAAGTACTTTTTCCTCTCCAGTCAGCTCAGGCTTCAGATCTGATACTAAAGAGTTTCTGTTTATCGTCATATGGGTTGTCCCAGTTCTACCAAAACTTTGATATGTCATGCTCGTCAATGCAAGAGCCAATCAGAGGGAGGCAGGGGTCGTCTATTAGTGTAGTTTTTTGAAGATTGAACCTGAGAAGGATTAAGATCCTCCTCCTGGGCATCTATGGCCTTATTTTGGAGCCACGTTCAAGGTCTTTGGAACCAAAAGCAGCAATTTAATGTTGGAAATATAAAGTCTGGTTAGCGAAACAAAAGACGCAAAAATGGCATTTTATTAGTTCTTTAGTGTTAGTTTAAAAAATATACCTCATGATGTTCAAATGTACAAGTATACGGACATATTTTGTGTTAAAAAATATAGTTGTCGGTTAAATTTGTTTGTTTTTGGCAAATAAAACAGTTGTATTGATTAATACAGCGGAGTTAGTTAACTCAGACCTTTATTTGTGTAATGTTGAGCCTATTTAACAGCTCTTTGTTCATTCTGTGAATAAATGATATGCTAATGAAACACCAGTGTTATTCAGTTGTACAACAGTACTATAAATATGGAACAAATTGTGCATTAGTGTTTTCTTATTTTCAATTATGATTAGAAAAATGATGTCAGAGATTGTATATTAATTTTATTTTGTAGGCAGATAATTCAGTCCCTTTACCTAAAGGCACACTGTGTAACTTTTGGCCACTAGGCGCGCTAGACCAGTAACTTTTACGTCAAGACCCCCTAGTGGCCACAAGCGCCGCAGCTACAGTCTATGGGCTGGAGGAGACTTCCTCCTCTCCCCGCCGCGTCGTTGGAGCCTCCCCCTATTCCCTGGCCTCGCCGCAGTTGTCGACCCGACTTCCCTTACTAAAGAATCCATGTTTAACTGAACTATCGCGGCGATTAGTGCAGCATTAACCCAACACGAAACTACCATATTGTGCTCTTCTGGCTGTAAACAGAGGCTCAGAACTCATTTCAGCTGCCCACAGCAATGGCGCCGGGTCGGGAAATGCTCGTATGTTGTGATGTCACGTGGGAACTACATACAGTATATCCGAGCCTCTGGTCACATGACTGCCGTAAAGTCAAACATTCTCCAGGTCACATGACCTGGTGAAAGACGGTCCGTCTCCTCCAAACTTTCATAGTCGGTATTTCAAGAGGGAAGCCCCGCTCGGAGCATTGATACTGTCAAGCGCTGTATATTGGCCTGATGAATCATTTAAAATAACTCATATGAGTCAACTCTTTAGATCAAAAAGTCCATCCACGATGTGCCTTTAAGTAATATTTTTGACTGAGCTACTGTTACATGTATTGGAGTAGTTTTATTTTCACTCAAGTAATGAAGGTGAGTACTTGGTCCACCTCTATATATTTCAGTCAAATTAACAAGATTGAAAATAAAAATATAAATAAACAAAAAACAAAAACTGAGTGATGGCTTTTTTATGTCATAGACTCTATACATCTGTGATTTATATGTAGTCAAGTCAAAATCTAATGCTGAATTTTTCTGGTTTAATAGTCCGCTGACATTTTAATAATAGAGTTTACTGAAACATTGATAAATTAAAAAAAAATATTTTCTTTTATGTTTCATGTGTATGATAAATATTTCCTACCCCTGATCCCTGAAGACACTATTGTATACTATTATTTATGGTGACAACTTCCTGTGTGATAGAAGAGGTATGTGTTAGCAAGAGATTTTCTTTTAGGAATATCTTTATTCTCACTATGTTTTACTTTAATCACATTCATTGGATCAATACGTTGCTATGACCATGTGCATGACTGCCTGTTGTGATTGGTTAGTTACGTGTTATTGACTGTTGACCTGTGCTGGGTTTCTTCTTTTGGTTTGTTATTGCCTGGATTTAATTTCAGCACTTTGTGCCCATACTTTGAAAAGAATATGGTGGAATATTGAGTTGATCACAAATATTTCTCCCACCCTTTACCTTCTGTAGCATTTATTCTCCCTCCACTAAATATTAGGTACAGACAATAGTGTGGACTTTGTGACAATGGATGATGAATACAATAAAATAAAAACAAAGCTAGAACAAAATATATCAAATGTACAGTATGTATGACTGTAGAGTCACAGCGCTTTGACCTGGAGGTCATCGTATGACAGAAAATAACCAAGATTCAACCAAGCACTCGACTCATGAGGCCCATCTGAACAGTGTCTCACAGTGAACGGGCTACCTTGCACTTTGAGTAGGGTTGAAATGTAAAAAAGCAGACAGGCAAAGATGAGATGAGCTCTTCAAAATCTTCAGCCTGAAGAGAGAGAGAGAGGCAGAGATGGAGAACAGCTGGGGCCTGGCACTCCCCATGCGTCTCTCCGCTCTTTGTCAAAAGCAAGACTCTTGTTTTCAGGCTGTAATCAGACAGCCCTAGGGCTCTGTAAAGACCCTGTTCTCTTTTCATCTCAACTGTTGCATACACCCTGCTAATTGGAATTCTGCAACTGGGTCACAGCCATTGTCTCTCAAGTGCCGTCAAGTCAGTGAGACGCGTGAATGTGGAATTATCGTGCGTCAGATGCATGATTGAGTCTTGCCTCTGCGCTATCTTAATGCCTCTATTTTAGTCTCTTCACAGACACCAATTTTGTCTCTTTTTTTTTCCATTCGTATTTTTTGCTGTTCTTGGTTTAAACTAAAGCTCAGCCTGGAACCAGCAATCACAGCAGTTTGGCAGTGGGGAATTACAGAAATGAGAAAGAGAAATCCATATCTGAGGTTTCTTTATTATCAGTAAAGTTTGAAAACTAAAACAAAAAGTACATACTAAAACCTTAATGCACATGTTTCAAATTCAAGGCCCAAGCTCCAAATCCAGCCCTTTAGAACTGTGGTTCTTAAACCTTTTTGGCTCAAGTACCTCCTTTCTCTTATTTCTGAATCCAAGTGCCCCCTCTCTGACTACAACATTTTGCTTGGAAAACTATTTAAAAACAACTATAGAGCATAATGATGGAATGAACGAGTGATAACACACACATTTTAAAGAATCTCACTTTGTAAATAAATGGGAAGAAATCTTTTTTTGGATCATTAAATTAAATAAAATAATTTTTAAAAAAAATTCAAAAATCTATTTACATTTTTCAAAAATTTCAAGATACCCCATTTAAACTCCAGGCGACGCCACATATCGTCCTGAACCCAAGGTTGAAAAACACAGATTTAGTGGCTCCAGGATAGATTTATTTCTATAGTTTTTATCATTTCCGGTCATCTCACATCTGGGATGGGACCAAGACTGACAATTAGTTTGTTAATTTTCCACTCTCCCTCTCTCTAGTAGTCCCTTTAGTGCTATCACGTACCCCTAGGGGTATACGTACCTCCATTTGAGAAACACTGCTTTAGAGCATCCAATTCGGCCCGCCGCAGCAAGCAAAAAAAGCCAGAGAAGCTTTGGAATCATTGTGTAAATTACCAACTAATTTAATAGACAAAGTCAATGAAACTCTGAAATATTAGCAGGGCTCACATTTTCCCACAGGATCTCAGTCATTTTTAATCTCAAATTATTAAAACAACTCACAAAACAAAAAGTTATGCCATTAATTTCCTCAAATTACATAACAATGGGTCACAAAATGAAATTAATTGAAAGTAAAGATCCTGCAGGGACTGAAATCTGTCACTTATTGCTTTGATATTATCGGTGTCGTACATATTTCAGCATTTATTTACACGTGGAAGTGCAAACTAGAGCCCAATAATGATTAAATTACTCATTTTCCGGCCTAAAATTGGCGGCTCACTTAAGATAAACTGCTCCGTATTTGGCCCCTGAACTAAAATGAGTTTGACACCGCTGCCTTAATGTGACTAAGAATAGATAATTCGCCAGTTCTCTCCAACAAAGTTGTTCCCTTGACTGCAACTTTTAAGGAGGAACCTGAATCTGCATTCTGTCAGTGATTAAAAGCAGAATTAGCCGACCTAGCATGCCACCACAAATGAGAAAAACCCTCTGGGAGACCAGAGAGACCCGACAAGGCACATTTCCAATTATACTGCCAAATGACTCATTTTCTTATTGGGCCTACTATAATTGTGGTGGGTATTGAGTGCATGCAACTCAATTTGTCTTACATATTTGTTGGTGAGTTGGTAATAGAGTTGCCAGAGTCAAGGGGGATGATATAGAACCAGACTAAAAAGAAACAGGAAGGATGAGATGGATCAATTTGTTTAATCCACCTCATCCTATTTAATTGTGTTGAAGTTTGAACGGCAGGAAGACAATTCCACTTTAATCATCTGCAGATTGAGGAATGAGAAGATATAGCGTTTTCAAGTAATCGGACAATGTCTCACCAGTGTGAACAACTTTGAGCCAAATGAAGCTTCCATACGGAATCAGAACAGTATCGTAATGAATTAACTCTTGCAGGGTTTTTCACGAATGCACATGCTTTGTTTCGCAGTTGTATTTCAAATTCACAAATGCACACGATCTGTTTCACAAATATATAGTTTCTGCAAACTTGTAATATAAATTTTGAAATGCACATGTTCTACTTCACAAATATTATTTTGAGGCACACATGTAATATAAATCCACAGATATTGCAAATTGCTGAATATGCATTTACAAACTGCTTCACTGCTGTGAAACCTCTGTGTATTTGTGAGAGAAATCTGTGTGGTGAATTTTGAGACTGTCCTGACGTTGCGGGTCAACGAACGTCACCATTGGCTAATAAAACTGATTGACAGATTCATCAGCCAATCAGGTGTGTTTGCTTTCAGCCAATCATATGGCTTCTTACATTTTCTCCACACTCTTGTTTGAACACCGCGAATGCGCACACATATCAGTAGCTCTGCATTTGGTTTAAAAGGGTGGATAAAATGTAAGAAGCCATATGATTGGCTGAAAGTAAACACACCTGATTGGCTGATGAATCTGTCAATCAGTTTTATCAGCCAATGGTGACGTTCATTGACCCTCATTTTTTTTTTTTTTTTTAAATCTAAGCACAGTTTGTTTTTACGGAACAATGGCTTTTAGCGCAAAGATTAAAAAAAAAGAAAATTAAGACTGAACATTTCAATATCAAGTAATCTTTATTCACTTCTGTGAGGAAAGGCAGCCAGTCACTTATAAAGCAACGAGACAGCATGTCAGTATGGGCAAAGGGAAAAACTGTGATCACGTCATCATTTCACAAGTGTAACAAAAGGCTCAAAGGCCTAGAGTCCACAACAGAGCTTTATTAGCTAGCACTAGTACAGTACATGCCTGTTTGTAACTAACTCAAGTAACATTTCAGAAACAAAACCAAACATTACGAAATAAGTAACATTTCATTTACAACACATACACAAGTTTTAAATATTTTTTTGTTGAGAATTAGAAAATCATAACAGACATGGAACGGAAAAAGTTGAAATAAGCTTTTGTTCTGTAAGTTCTTTGGTTAGATAAAGAAAAAAAATATATTTTATTCTCCAGTGTTGCTTAAAGTAACAACGTAATATTAATGTAACCAAAAACAAGTAAAGACTAATTTTCAAAATAAGCGTGCTGTAACTCCCTGCATCATACCATTCATTAAATATGCTCGACTGTCATGTACTCACACAGAAACAACTGCTTAGAAATAATGTGCAGGTTTCATTCCACATGCAGTCGACCAGGGAGGAACTGAAGTGGCCCTGAAGCAGCGAACAGAAGGGCCAGCTGTAGTTTTGTTGGAAGGAGGCCTGCCCACTGCTCGCTAGAGGGGAACTGTGAAATAGCAGAGGCCTAAAAAGGGTCCGTGTTCCTGCCTCCCCACTGTGTGCACCCCGAGTCCCAGTCTGTCACAGCCTTTATTCACTAAGTAAGAATAGTTGTGAGTGATTGCTAATTTATCCCATGTAGTGTTGTCATTATCAAGCTGCTCATCGAAACGCTTGTGATATCTTAACAAGCGTCTCTCCCAATTCAAATCACATTCTACCAGGATGTCTTTAGTTCCCTGCTACCATCTTATTGTTTTATTATTTTTAATCAATTTCATGTAAACAAAACAGAAGTCATTTGCAACATTTTTTTTATGTGAAAAAATTATAAAAAGTCAAAAATGATTCCAGCTACCTGAACTCTTTCTACGCGAGAACCATTGCCAACTATTCATCAGTAACTTGGCACCTGCCTTGACCTCATGTTGGCTCCTCCCACGTCAGGGGCCACGCGTGAGCCAAGCTCAGGTTCCTCTGGCAGCGGCCGTCCCACTAGGAGGAGGCTGACGTCTCCATTGTGGACAGGATACGCACCACCTCGGCTCTCTGTGTGGGGGAGATGTGCTGGGTCATGTGCACAATGGAATCCATGGCAACCTCTGGATTGACTTGAACAAGGCTGAGAGGATAAAAAAAAAAGGTGGGGGAAGAGGAAAAGTGTTAAAAGAAAGCACTGGAATCTGTTCTCACTACTTGGGGCTGCACTTAATATATACAATATAATTAGGGAGAGGTGCTGAAACATAACTTCACTGGATTTTAAAGATTGTTAAATATTGAGTACACAAGAAAATACCCAAATGTATACGATATCGGGGCATTTTATAAGTATGCACGGTGGGCACACTAGTCATACTCAACCGCCCCATGATGCATTGTGAGCGGAAAGTCCTGGGACCGGCTTCAAGCAAAAAGTCAAACATCCTCTTTTCATAACAAAAGCATCTCTTCTTGTCTTCTATTCATTTTTTTTTGTAAATAGGGCTCTTATTTTGAAGTTAACCGGAAGTTTAGTCAGTTGTACAATGGCAGGTCTTCGAAAACCTCCGAAATGTTGACATGAAATGCGTTTTATGGATCAAAGGACCACATGTTGAGATTCTACTTGGTCACTTTCTCAGTTAAAATGTTTTCAGAACTTTCAAAGGTGGCGAATTAATGGAGATATTAAGCCTCAGTGTGCTTCTGGTTTTTGTCGTCGTAGTTTCCAAATGGATCTTGGGAGACTTAAAACTATACTTCAGTGGGAACAGTCCATCGAATAATATGTAGTAGACAGTATATACTCATTGAGTGTGTAGTGTGCAGTACGTTAGTATGCTATTTCAAACACAGCCAAAGTGTAGGCCTTATAGATCAATAACTCAAAGATTAATTGCTAAAAAAATTATGCAAAAGGACAAATTTGAAGCTTTAAAAGTTTGTTTTGATCTCCACTGTAAACACTCTCTTATTGACTTTGTGGGAAAGTAAATACCAGTAAGAATGAAGCAAAAATATTTCTATGCATCCGTCTGCGAGACTCCACATCCCACAATGTCAATAAGAGAGTGTTTGCAGTGGAGATCAAAACTAACTTTTGAGCGGCAATTTCAGGCTTTTACATATATGTATTTTAGCAATTTATCTTCGATTTATTGGCATATCATCCTGTCCAGCTTTATATTATTTATTATTTATTTATTAATAATTATAAATAATGACTTAGCACAAAGTAGATTGAGAAGATGGTTCAAGACATTGATGAGTCAAATGAATAAAACAATAAAACACAATAAAAGCATCAAATATCTATTGTCTCTTGTATATTTCGATGATTTTAATTCATGGCTTCGCATTGCTTTAACTTTTTATGATCACCTGCGAATCTGCTTGAGGATGTGATCTCTGCGGATGTACTTGATGTTCTCATCGATAACGGAGCGAGCGCCCTCTTCTTCAGCAAGGTGCTTCTCCAGCCATCTGACCACCTCTTCATTATTATCCCATAGATAGGCCTACAATCATAAAGAGAGAAGGAGAATCATATCAAACTGTACTACAATGCAGCGCTGAAATCTTCTTTTATGCCTGTTGGAATAACGATGATGACAACACCATGAAGGTGATGAAGGGGCACAAAGTTGGACCTAAAGTCTTGTTGAATGGACCTTAGAAGAAAATTAGTATTCATGACTGTTGGCATTTCTGATCCCAAACAAAGCAAAGCTGCAGGGCTTAGCAAAGATTTGGGGGTGGAGAGGTTTAATGGGCTTTTGCCTTTATTTTTATGAACAGTCCTGCTTGAAGTCCACAAGAACATTTAATGCCCTTATTAATCATTTTTAATCTGTTTGCTTTTAATTAAGGAACAGCATGTTGCTCTCCTATCAGCATGTGCCAGGGCTGTGATTAATTGCGGCTTAAGACGACCAAACCTGATTAGCGTATTGTATTAGCTAACAAGAGAAGCGGCTTCTTCAGAGATCTCAAACACTGAGATGGCCCCGTCACCCCAGGGCTGGTCCTCTGAGCTGGGGTTTGGATCACAGAGGAACACATGGATCTGTGGGATGTTTCCTTGTGTTGGCTACCTACAGCATTTAATCCTGATGATCTGACAAAAAGGTTCACAAGCAACTACATTACAAACAAACACACACACACAACACCAGGATTTGAGTAAAATAATGTGTTTAGTTAAATGTGCCTCTCAAGAACAAATATAAATTAGCCACAGAACAAAAAAAAGCAGATGAATACTATAAATATTTTCACTTTATAGTAGTAATAGTAAGAATTTTGTAAATTATGTACATATAAGCACATTATTTTATATATTTATTTTAAAACAGTAAATCTCCAGAGTTTGTTTTCTTTGAAGTTGTGAAAAAAATACGTTTCTTTCAAATACCAGTGGCAACATTTGGGTCGCTACGTACTTCAGAAACTCTATTATCTTTAAACTTGTATCAGACATACCATTATTGAATTGAACACATTTTTTTTTATAAACAATTTGCTTATTTTATTGAACTTTGAGACACCTACTGAAATACACGTGATCCTCTGTCTAATTCTGTGCAGTCCCTAAAGTAGACAAACAAAAATGACTTCCAAAAACAAAGCAAAAATCACAGAAAAATATACAAAACGACAACAGAAAGACACACAATGTTCCCAAAAACACACTAAACAACAACAAAAATATACAAAATATCAACACACTAAACCTCTTTGTTCTTTCCTGCTTTTTGTAAACATTGGTCACTATTCTAAATGCTACATGAATGTTGATGTCGCCCTAAGATCAGTTTCTGTGGCCCTTGCTGTGATAAAAAAGTTGCCCATCTCTGCTTTAGACTGAGTAAGACCAACTAGAAATATTTAGTTGTTTTTTTTTTTTTTTTTACCATCACCAGCCTTCCCTATTAGGAAGGGTAAGAAAAGGGAGAATATAAAAAGTGAGGGCAGTGTTACACCTAGGTGAGGGGGAAGGGAACAGGGAAGAGGGAGTCAGGGTAGGAAAATGGAAAGGGTGGGGAAGTGCCGACACTTGTTTTTATTGTTGATTCGTTTGTTTTCTCTGGGGCTTCCTTTGTTTCTGAACAACAGAAAAGTCATTATTCCCTCTTTGTCAAATAGAGTTTACCTTAACGGCGCCTTCGGCCTCCACAAACCATCGGCGCAGCATTGCATGGATCTGCCCGTCAGTCAGCTCGCTATTGGCTTTTAAGATCTTCCTCTTCACCGTCTCCTCCAGAAGCAAACGTCGCAGACGCCAGTAAAAGAACTGACGGGACGTCTGCCACTCCAGGATATCCTGAAATATGCAGAATAAATAAATAACCTACTTAACAATCAACCATTTGCTAGGAAAGGAATCGTAAATAATTAGTTATTAATTTGATAGATATCAAATTCATCTCAATTAGTGAATTACTGCACTGCACTGAAGCTTAAGGCCTTTTCCTTATAGAATCCACCCTAAAATACCTAAAGTGGACATGGACACAGTAGAGTTAACAGTCCTTACCACCATCAGACTGTGTGTAAAAACCTCCCAACAGAAATCCATCTGTAAAGCACCCCTCGAGCCATAGGAGCAGTGTGTGAATGTGTGTGAGCTTGTATGTGAAAGATGGCGCTGTGAACGCACAGAATGAGCCAGGCCTGCCCGAGGCTTCTCTGTAGTTGCTAAGGTGATGGGCCGAGGTCATCAGGAGATAATTGCAGCCTGGTGAGACCAAACATTATTCACTGTGCAGGTGGAGCAGCAGTGGAACCAATGCTCTCCTGTGGCTCTTTCAGCTCATTTACACTTACTGACTGACTCAGTGCCTGCTCAGAGGCTGGTGTCCACGCTTACCGTGATGACGCCCTTTTCCTGCATGCGTCCTGGGGTGTCATGGAGGTCAGCAAACTGCACGGCCACCTGGTGGTAGATGGGTAATAGAAACTCCTCGCGTTCCTTAAGCTTGGTCTCCAACTCTTTTCGATCAGGGGGGCTCAGCTCAGGGGTTCCTTTGGAGTGGGAAAAATATCAACAACAAATATTTCCCCAAAATATGACATTTCCCTTTGCTCTTGGTATGAAAAACATAAACAACTAGAAAAAATGCAAGTAAGGATGCATGTGCTGTTATTTATGGCTGAACCCTCTATGAAATAATGCAGAAGATTTGATGAAAACAGTTGAAATGGATTGAAAAACATGGATATAGACTATAACATGTTGGAAAAGCATTGAAAGTTGAAATGAGCTCAAAAAGTTGCAGAAAGGTAAAAACGGAAAAAGCTAAAGAAAGTAGAATTAAGATGAAAAATATTAACAGGTTAAAGGATCTGAAACATCCAAATAAAAGTAGAAAAAAGGTTAAGAAAGTTGAAAAAAGTAGAAAAATGTAAACATTTTTGGTTAGAGTCGGAATTGCGCCTGCTGGAGGCAAAAAGCAAAATTTTGGAAAATGTGGGAGAAGTTTAAACTAAACGGAAGAGTAATAACTATAATATAAAGGTCACAGATTATCTGTAATTACAATTACAAATAACAATTACATTCAATGCTAACAGAAGCTTAAAAAACAAACAAAAACGATTGGTTGGTCTGTTGTGAAAGAGCCAGTTTTTTTTGTATTCTCAGAGCTTCCCTAAACCTCTCACCGCTGTCAACAATCAGAGATTTATTTCAATTCCAACCTGTAAGCTCTAGAGCGCTCCCCAGTAAACCTCCATTCCACCAGTTTGCCCAAAGCACCAAACCTACGCAGCATCGGACCAAAAGAAAATCAATATTCTGCACAGGACAGACAAGTGAGCTGGTGATTGATCTGAGGCAGTGATTGACACGCCTCCCAAGGGACTGCAGCCAGGACGACACAATCAACACTGAGTAAAGAATGTAGGTGGAAGCACACGTGCACCCCCCTCAAAGGCAGACGAGTCAAAGTGGGAGAAAGATCCAGTAAAGGCTATAATTAGTATTGAAGTGCACTTACCCAATTGTTCGGCCAAGCCCATGTAGACTGGATCGACTCTTCTCATGGTCTTTACCAAGTCCTTCCGGCGAAACTTGATCTCGACGGTTCCTTCGGGCTCCAACACGCCGCCTCTGATGACAAAAAAAATTATGAGTGATCATAGATTTATCAAAGGATTCTTTTGTCTTGGACACTCACCGGCTGTCCTTGTCAGCGTACATCTCCATGTGACGTGGATTGATGGTGGGATCTATCACCACCCAGGAGCCTCCTCTAAGCTCAGCCTGGGGTGGGATATAAACCAGAACCGGCTGCCGGTACTCTCTCAATCCATCAACGATGTAAGCTCCAAACTTCAACACCTGATCATACATATCTAAGAGGAGGATATCATTACAACATGAAAAGAGAACGGGTTCAACTCATGTTGGCTGATTCTTGAAAAAGCAGAGGTACCTTTCATTCCTCCAGAGAAGCCTCTCCAGTTTGCAAACACCATCAGAGGTAACCCTTCACGGTTTAAGTCCTTGATGGCCTGGGCAGTTTTGAAAGCAGAATCTGGGAACCACACCTGCCCTGCCTGCTGGAATGTCTGACACAACGAAGGAAAACACATCACTACATTAGTTTTTCAGCATTTTTTATCAGAATCCGGATCAGGAATCACCACTGGTGGGATCCAATCCAATCAAATCCAACTTTATTTAAAAAGCACCCAGGAAGAGGGGGACAAAGTGCTGTACAAGGTGACAACAGATAAATGAAGTACATACACTATAAGACAAACAATTTCAAATGAAATATAAATAACAGTGTACATAAAAGCAATGCAATAAAAACTATATGCTAAAGTAAAAAGGTGCATTTTTACCTAAAAACAGGCAGAGATGAAGCCTCTCTGATGTGAAATGGCAGTGCGTTCCATAGCTTTGGACTCACAACTGAGATGGGATGTTCTATTGTGGGTAAATCTTACTACTACTTATCTGTGTTAGTATGTCCTATACTGTAATGTTGCACTCCCTGTGGCCATGACCTGTAGCATCTCTCTAAGTACTGTAAATGGCTCCCCACTCAGTGTGCAAACCTCCACCAAGTGCCAAATCTTCTCTTTGTCAGATATTGACGGTTATCTATTCTGGACCACTGATCTTGATCATGGTACCATGATAATTAACACTCTAAAGGCTTGGCAGAAAATTTTATCCCCCTTAATAATGATACAGCAAGTCTAAATTTATGGGCACCCCCATTGTGTTGAAAAACCGTGATGAAATGCGCAATCCGGATACAATCCAGATGAAGAACCAACCCAATGCAACTAAGTTGATTTTAATAAAGATTGGTCAATTACTAACAGATATATGCATTTTCATTTTTCAAAACTGATCCAGAATCAGTATATTGACCTGGATCTCATCCAAAATGTAATGGAATCTTCCATGGCATAAACTCTATCTTTGGTTAAAATGTTGTCAAAATCTGTTAAGTACTTTTGACATAATCCTGCTAATAGACAAAGAGATTAAAGCTGGTGAAAATATTATCTCCTTGTCGGAAGTAAAACACCTTGTTGAAATGATGTATGCAACTATTTGTAATCATGTCTGTTCTTTGCTTTATTTATGTGGATTAGGTGACAATTACCTTTGCATCAGAGTCCAGATTGGCAGGATCTGCTGGGATTGAAAGCTCCACTGACCTGGTTTCCACAGCAACCACTCCAGTAGGTATCCCACCAAGCCTTCAAAGACAATTCACTCAATGTTTAATCTTTCAATTATACTTTGCAGAGGTCATACTTGATTAGTTAGTTTAGGTATTTGATTTGGATCTCACCTGGCTCTGCCTACCACCACGCTCTGAGCCCAGGGGTGCATGATTTCCATGAAAGAGCCTTGGTCAAAGAACCCAGTCTGCCAGGAACCTTTTGGAGCTTTCAGAAGAACAGAGTAAGAACGAAGTGTGAATCACTGACAGGCGGACATGGAAATAACTCAACTCATATCATAATGTATTCTCCAAACTTGGTTCTAAAAGCAAAGCAGCCTTCTAGTGGCAGTCTGAGCCTTTGTATGTTTTCTTGCGTTAGAATCTGTACTCCTGGCAGCAGCAGTGATGGATGACTCCATAAGCACGCTTGCTCAGCTCTTTTCTGCCTGCGCACTCTGAGACACATTCCCAGCCTTAGCCTATGAGGTTACCATTCAATTAAGCCTCGCCACTCATCACTATCAGACGTTGACTAGTTTCCAGCCCAGAGCCTCAAACTCGTTGCTGTCCTAAGCTGTAATTACACTGATGTGGAACCTGCCCAGTCCTGACCCACAGTGTAAACCACAGTGCATCCATTTTAGCGCTTATCTTGCCTCTAGTGCTATGATGCTAGTCTTTACCATTTTTCTTTCTATCAATAACTAATATCTTCCTGGTTGTAATGAATTGTTTCAACCTTTGTTGAACCTTGTGGGATATCAGGCTGATATCATTAACCTTTTTAAATCTAAAACAGATAACACTGGAAATAGTCTGAACTGTATCCAATACGTACTTCTTACGAACTTAATTGTATCAGGTAAGCACATTTTACAACTCAACTTAGAAATAGCACTGGGAATGATTTAGTTGTCAGTCTTATAAAAACAACCATGCCGACATCAATGAAATGAATATTTAATGACAAAGTCATTTGGCCATTAACACTGAGCATTTTGTCAATAATTTGTAATGAATTGAGAATTGTCGCACACACTGCTTACTGCCAAAAAGGCTATTGACATATCTGAATTGTTTGTAATGTTGATCCAGGATGAAATAATGTTGTAATGGTGTCACACAAAGAATAGTATTTAGAAATCTTTAGCTATAAAATGGAAATGAATTGTTCCTATTTTTTAATTGGACAATAAATAACTCAGTGCTTGAACACTCACATTGGCTGGGACGTCCGCCTAACATCCAGCGAGGATCATAAGGACCTTTGGTAGGCACAAAATCTATGTGCCGGTCTATGGGGTCCTTCGCATCCAGGATGGGCACTGGACTGGACTTACACTGCAGAAAGTTAATGAACATGAATATTGAAATATTCAACACAGTAGTTTTAAATACACACAGGATGGGTTTGAACAGGAAAGTTGTGATACTGAACCTTTGGCATGTAGGACAGCCATTGCAAAAGTGCAAAAACTCCTTCAAAGTCATCACAAACAGTACAGTGGGTCACACCGTTGTTGTGCATGATCTGCACACCACCAAGTTGGTTATTGGATGTGTATACTTCCCTGCCCAGCACCTGAAATAATACATACAGTATTAGTGAGTTAGAAAATCTAAAAGAGATACTTTCACTTGCAACCTGATGATGAAACAATGCAAGTATGGCTGGGGGATTAATCAAGTTTTCTATTTTGGCGATATACAAAATGACAATATCAGCTATATCAAGATATATATATATACATACTGTATATATATATATACATACTGTATATATATATATATATATATACTGTATATATATATACATACTGTATATATATATATATATGGCACATATTGTGCAGCTGTTTGTTAATACATGTGTCTGTGTGGCATTTTGTATCATCAATTTTTATCCTGAATTGCTTTCTGGTCAGACTTCTTTTGAATTACAATTATTGAGATTTATAATATTGCATATTGCCATTTTGAGAAAAAATGTCAAGATATGAATTGCGGATCATTTCGCCCACCCCTAAAAGCAAGAAATTTACACCTCTGTTTAACTCAAGTGTGCATCTGTTCAATAAAAGAATGCTTGCACTGTAACTTTGTACTAAGGTTGATGAAGCTCAGGAAAAAGCGTGCAAGGTTACAGCAGATTTATAAACACAGGTGATCATTGATCATCTTCCAGAAATGGCATCATTTAAGTTGACTTTCCTTCAGTTTGGGGTCATCTACAAGTTCTATTCGTTACTTAAAATATAATTATTTCAGTGAGCAAATATCCACATTGTTGTCATGTCAGTTATCTATACCTGTGGGTAGGGCTGGGCAATCTATCAAGATTTCCATTTTGTATCGCCTATATTGATATATATATTTTTTTTCTACAGCTTATTTTGAATTACAATACTTGTTTTATGAGTCGCTGCTTTCACTACTTGTCAGAACAGCATGATAAGTACAGCTAGATGGAATACTTTCTGTGTCCTAACCCAGACCTTCCCCTAAACAAGCCACACTAGTGAACTCACTCACACATGCTGTCCCTTAGAGGATAAAAAGCCTAAAGTGGTGCATATTGTGCAGCTTTTTGTTAATAAATGTGTGTGTGTGGCATTTTGTATTAGCAATCTTAACCCTGAATTGTCTTTCTGGTAAGACTTATTTGAATTTAAATCATTGAGATTTATATATACAGTATATATTATATATATATATTTCCATTTTGAGGAAAAATATCAAGCTATGAGTTTTGGACCATATTGCCCTAAAGGCAAGAGATTATGGTTCTGTTTAACTCAGGTGTGCATCTGTTCAATAAAAAAATGTTTACACTGCAACTTTGTACGAAAAATGCAAGCCTGCAAGGTTACAGCAGATTTATAAACACAGGTGATCATTGATCATCTTCCAGAAATTGCATAATTTAAGTTGACTTTCCTTCAGTTTGGGATCATCTGCAAGTTCTATTCTTTACCAAAAATTAATTTATTTCAATGAGCCAATATCTGCATTGTTGTCATGTCAGTTACCAATGCCTGTAGGTAGACCGAAGAATGTAAATGAGGTCAAATTCTTTTTATCTTCACGTTGCTCTCCAAACCTGAAGCCATAAAAATCCCAGTCCCTGCCCACCCTATTTTCATAAGCCACCCAGAACAGGTGGCAGGGCCCTGACGTGGCTCCATAAAAATCAGAGAGGAGCTCAATCTCTACCCTCAGCTCTCACCTTTTCAGCCATCATTTACTTTCTTTATTACCATTAATGGCTATGTATCTGGCTACAAATCTAGGGCACTCTCCTAAAGCTGTCAGCCGAGCCAGCAGCCCCAAGAAACATTGCAGTCACCTTGACATACACAAAACCCCAGCGCCTCCGGCCAGAGCCTGTTTCATTAAGATTCCACGGCACTGGGAGGACGAGGAACAGGAGGAGGAACAGGAGAGGGAGAAAACGAGGGGCCAAATGGTAGTAACAGCTCACTGGGGTATTTGTGCAAGTAGTTACGATCCAGTCCCCATGAAAATATGAACGATTTCCAGCAGCTAATGAAATGATGATCTCTGGGTGGCAGCCTCCTGCTCTCCATTAAGCTTCAATATAAGCAGGAAACCACATGATGAATGAGCATATAGGAGTAGTACTCTTTCTGATACTGCAACATCAACTCTCTTCTACACTATTTAAAACACACAGATTTACATGAAAACGATGCCTGTTTTGTAATATATTGTAAAATCAATACATCTTTGTACTATGAATATTTGTCCGTCTCCATTTCAATGATTCTGCTTCACAAATGAGTTAAATAATAAGGTCATCTAAAAACAAGTGAGCTTCCATTAAAAAGATAGGCCATCACTGTGCCATTTGCATGGGCTGTCATGTTGCGGTCTGTCATGTCATATAAAATGAAGTCATCTTAATTCACAGACAAGGACTGGGTATGGAAAAAAGACAGGAGAGGGTGGTGGAGCGTGCAGTAGCACACATCCACCCCTCTCCCCTCCCCCCACACATACCAATCAACTGTATGCACAAAACAATCTGCATCAGCAAAACTTTTCATTTTGATTAAAAACAAATGATATGTGTGTCCTGCACTGCAGCCTCCGGCATGTCACTTTATTTCTATGCAAATATAAATTCAGCGCTCGCTTTCAATTATTCCGCCCTGACTGGCAGGCTGAACAGGCTTGGATAGGAAAGACAATCCTGGTTAAACAGAGTCAGGAAAGAGGGAATTGCAAAATAGTGACTTTTTAAAAAATGTGTAGTTAAACAGCAGTGTAACTTCCAGCAAACCAGCAATAATAGGGTATATACAGCAATCCTGGCATTCATTTCAAGACTTTTTAATGACCTTCCATAAAAGCCCTTAAGACCTCATCTCTACTTCAAGCTACCATTAGCAGCAACACATCAACACATCCTTAACTAACTACACGTTTGGGGTTTGCACCAAATCTATAGAGCACAAACATACAACAGAACTCAAAGAATACATTAAACCAGCCCTTCTGAAATACGCACGATGCCAGGGGGGTGGGAGTTGTGTACTGGATTGCTAGTGTTTCTGTACTAGAGTAAAGGGTAATTGCATATCCACTACTATAGGGGGCAGTGGCGCTCTCGTGTGTGAGTGTGCGCTCTATTAGAGATCATAGAGCACGGGTTCACAAATTTTCCGAGGAGCATCCAGCTGCAGCCCTGGAGCAGAAGCCCGACGTGATACAAGCCTCTTGCTTGATGGAAGTGCTCCTGGCATAACGGATGTGACGTAGAATACCAGTAACCCTATCCACTGTTCTGGCAAATTTGGAACTTTGCAATACTCACATTTCTTTTTTACTAACCCAGAGGCTTGTGTCAGTCAGGGGCTTCCACTCAGAGGCTAAAGCAGGATACTATTGAACTTTTCAGCCCACGACACCCAATATATATTCTCTTTGCCCTCGAGTGTAACCCGTACGCTCCGTAAACATTGAACCCGCCTTCCTGCTGAGTACCTGGGGGGCGCGTCGGACGAGGTGACGGTAAACCGGGCCATAGCCTGGCTGGGGGCGGTGCCCAAGCAGCCCCATGAACGCCGGCGCATCCCCCACGAGCGAGCCTGTCGCTTGTTCTCGTTCATTTCATTTCCTCGTGGCAGTTCTTTCATGACTGACACATCACTAGTGCACCAGTAACCAACACACGCTCAGTCAGAGACTAGGACAGTTGACCGTTTGTGACACTCCTTACACATATTCGGCATGTCCACGCGCATCCTTGTGCACAATGATGGTACCACATTTGAATCTGAGTCAAGAAAATGTAATACCTCAAAATTATGATTAAGACTTTTTAATACTTTTTTAAGGGCCTAAATTTCCCAACATTTGATTTATCAATCTCCCCCTCAGCCCTCCCAGTGTCTGGCCTGGGCCCCTCAGTTCACCTGGGCGCCGAACTCCAGGTTGAAACTATTATTTCTCCCCCTTTCTTAGGTTTTTTTCCCCTCTGTTCTCTCAATTTTATTATATCTATTTTGTATACATACTGTATACCGTTCCTTTCCCCCGCGTATTTGTCCATTAATAACTTATTATTGTCTCCTCCCCTGACCCCCTCATAGCAGACTACTAGTACTATAATTATTATATTATCGCACACGCACCCACATGCACACTGTATTATAATATGTACAATTTGTAAGCAACCTGTTTGTCCCCCTCTATTTTTTCTTTAATTGTCTCTGTCTTTGTGTTGTATGTAGTAAAACAAAAAAAATAAAGATAAAAAATTAATTAAAAGAAAAAGAAAAATTCATGCCACTCAAAAAAAAACGTAACATTTAGTACTTCTTAAGTCCTCGCGAACACCCTGAATAAAGTGGAGAAAAGTCAAGATAATGTATAATACAACAATCAATTGAGTAAATTCAGAGATTGCTTAGGTGACCATTTCTCATTTAAATACATACAAATCCATCTTCCCTTAGTTTAAATACAAATATGTGTAGTTAGTCATGTCACCTTGTTTAATGCTCCTGCTCCCGTAAGGATGATGTGAGAGTTGTCGACTTGAATGGTTCTCTGTCCAAGCCTCACCAGATAGGCACCGATACCGATGGCTCTACATGTGACCTAAAGACAAGACAAAGAATCTTTACGCATCACATATGAGCGGAGCCTCATACAAAAATACACCGTCAGCTCATCAGCTGTTCGGTTGTGTGATCTCTCAAGATCACCTGAATGCACAGCTCAAGGCTGAGATTATGGAGGCAAGTGCATGCTTTCGTCTTACCAGATTCATGGTGATGATCTCCTCGTAAGCCAGGGAGGATTCCCCAGCAATCATTCCAGAGCCTTTCAAATTCTCCACACCCAATCCCTCATCTTTTCCTATAATGTCAGTGATCTTGTACCTGCATGACAACACATACACAAGTCACAAATCCTCAGAACTTCGGTTCATTTTTAGAAAATCCAAAAGAAGGGTTTAATATTTTACCTGTGCGCACAGAAAAGGAGCCACATTTTTTTTTTAAATACTGAAAGTTATATTAAAAAAGTACCTGGACTCTCCCTCATCTTCTATGTGCTCACAATGCACAGAGTTCAGAGCAGAGACCTTCTTGTAATCCTGAGGCGTGAGGTAGAGATACTTGAAACCCTGCAGGGAATAAAGGAACGACAGCTTCAACATGATAAATGAGGTTAACAGTGTAAAGAGCTGAGAATAGCATCTAAAAATGCATTGGATGAAAAAAACAATAAGCATAAAATGCTTTGAAAACACTGATATGTGAATTCCAATGACCTATTATCAAAAACAATTATAAATAAACACTTATTGTGCAATGCTGACATATTCATGGGCCTTTCACAGCAGTATTGTCAGGCTGGCTGACCTTGTAAGGATCGACTGGATCTTGCCAGGCAACGTGGAACATGTGCCGGATCTCCTCTGCCAGGCCGATGCGGGCGCCGCTGTTGGCTGCGATGTAGATTCGAGGGATGCCGCTCTCTCGTGCCATCTCTGAGGCTCGCAGGAAGAGCATGTCCTCCTGCGGCCCGAACGAACCGATCTTGTGTGTGATGTCATTGCTTATGACGATGATCTCGCGCCCTGCTGGATATTCTGGCGTACGCAGGGACATCCGCCATGCCACCATGCCAATCTGGTCCAAGGAAAAAAAAATGTGCAAAACATAAGAAACAGAAACCTCTATGTATAATTTAGAACATTTCAACCCGACATGCACTGATTTGCTTATTTACATTAAACACGTTTTTCTCTGTGTTGATTACAATAAAATGAAGCTTTCAAGTGCTGCATTAGAAACTGTAAAAGGGAAAAATAAATTTAAAAAAGGGGAGGGGGAAAACTTGTAAGGGAGAAAAAGAAATCAAAATAAAAGGGAATTTGTAACCAGACAAAGCTGATTTGTGACGAGGAATTATGATTAGTTATAAAGTCTGTATTTGTGTATGTAAAATACAAAGACATCATACCTCATTACCCCCTGGTAGTCGGTTCATTTGCACCAGTTGACCTTGGGCATCGAGAACCAGCTCAGTAAAGGTGAGCAGCTCAGAGGGCAGAGGGCAATTGGGTAATTTAGCAAAGCTCTGAGTAGAGTGCCACAACTTTTTCAGGGCCTAGAAGTTTGTCAAGAAAAACAATAACATTATGTGATGTTTATTACATGTCAATAGATGCAAAGCTTCTCAAAACATTTTGCTGATTTTCTGAGTTTCACCTGTCGGAACATTTCTGGAAAGTCGTAGACATAGGTGGTTCCCAGAGACTGAGCCTGGAAGCGCTTGGACTGCAGCAGGTCCTTGGTAACGTAGGGTGTATTAATGAGCATGCCGTGCAACGGGCCTTGCTTGTCTCCATAGGCTTGGAACATAATCTGGAAAACGAGATCAGGAAGTTACATCACAGGCCAAGTGGCTTCTGCAAAAGCCTTGGCGTTAGGATGAGTGGAATCATGATTGTGAAGATGACAGTTGGGACATCCAACACACTTCGATCTAAAAGAAAATCTGAAATTATTACCAATTGTTCCTTAATTATTCAATAGGCGCACATTTCTTTTTTTGTTTGATCGGATGAATACTTTTTGAGATACGGACAATTTAGCGAGAGGGTTATGTGTTTTTTTGGGCTTGTAGCTTGCCTCTGTGTCTTATAATCAGTTGTTGTTTATTAGTTTTTCACTAGTACCATAAAAAATATTTTCTCTTTTTTTTCCTAACTCATACTTTGTGATGTACAGCTTCTCGTGATGAAAGCATATGGTTGCTTCAAACCTGGTATAGTGATCCAAAAGAACAATTTGCAAGGCTAGCAGCCACGATGATTACTTGACAAACACAAAGTTCAAAACGGACTAAAATATATATGCATTTTATATATGACCATATTTCTCAAACTGATGAGCAGCCCCTTCCTTTTTTTTTGTACCTAATTATTATAGCCGTGAAATTGATTTCTGAAATTTGGTAAAATCTTGGGAAGAACAACTGATACGAAGTTAAATTAGAATAGCTAAGAGATACAGCAGAAAAGAAATCTCCAGAAAACCAATAGTATATTTTAGAAATTAAAATTCCCTACATATATTTTTGTGGTTGGAATTGATTTCTTAAATTATGTTTGCTTATCAAAAAATTATATAAAATTATCACCCCCCCTAAAAAAAAAAAAAAAAATCAAATGTAGAACATGAGACATTTGTTCCTAATTAATATGTTTTCAAAATAAATGTTTTTCTCATGCAATTTTTTTTATATTACGAGTAAAAAACTAATGAACAATAAATGATTATAAAACAGAGGCAAGATACAATGGAATCGTAAAGGATTTTTAATATTCGCTAGTGGTGAAATAACCCAAAGTTGGGGTCCAAAATAAAAATTAAGTTGCATGAAAAAAAATTATGTCCCAAGAAAGAGTAACCTTTATACTATAAATTACAGTAGAGATCAGATGTTTTCTTACAATCCCACATGCAGTTATAGGGGCCAATGAAAATAGTAAAAAATATATTTTTTTCAGATTTCATGAAACCGTCACCCAAGAACCAATGCATATATCTGACTAATCATCAGTGATGTGAACAGTTTATGTACATAGCTCAAAGCTGATTAAATTACAGGGAGCTGAGAGATATGCAAAGTTGTTTACTGAAGGCAAACATGTTCGAGCCTGAAACCCAGGCAAACTTTTTTCCAATTTTTAGAGGCTGACATGTCCACCAGATAGAATATACAAAAAATATCAGCTATACATCCTGAGAGAGTAGGTGGAGCTGAATTATTATACCAAATGTCAGTTTCCTATGTGTTGTATAGCTCCCGAGATATCGGAAGCTGAAAATGGAAGAAAATAAGGACGAGCAAAAATCGACACACACACCCTCACTATATTTGGCTACATCTCCAAAGGCATTCATCCGAACCAACTAAAAATTTAAAGTGTGCCTATTGAATGATCACGGAACAATTGCAAAGTACGTGGACTACAATGAAATGCCATGGAATGACCCATTTATAATGGTCACTACCTCATAATTGACAAAACATTAAAATATAAATAAAAAATAGTTAAATATACTTTAAGACAAGCTTTTAATGTAACCACTATCTGGGCATGCATTTCCAGCTGAACAGATGGTGGTGATGATGGTTTGGATGAATGAATGGGCAGGACAATGAAATCTTACCAGATTTGCTTCAGGCAGAAACATACTACACCAATTGTCCCTGAGGCGAAGGGTGTTTCAACTCCAAATTAATAAACTGTACAAATATTAGTAATTTCTAGGATAACCTTTTCAAATCAAACACTGCATTTGTGGGAGCTGAGGCCCCTGAATGGAGTCTAAGCCTTTTGCTTATGACCAGACAATAAATAGATGAAATGGAGGATGTATGAGTGCCCCACCTGTCGATCTTTGGGCCCCACCTGTCCCGTTCGGGAATCAGTGACCTCCTTGTACAGGCTGATGTCCAGGTAGTAGCCCGACTCATTGGTAAGAAACAGGCGGATGGGGATTTGCTTTCCCGTCGGAGTAAGGCGGATGTTAATTTTCAGCTCAGCTTGCAGGACGCGTAGCTTCCACAGGCGGCTGCCATAGCGCATCACCATGGAGCGTACGGATTCTTCGATCTGAGGCGTATAAAGCAAGATTGATTAGAAAACACACTCAAATTACAAAAAATATCCACTTTGCATTAGATCAGTTGTTGAAATTTGTCCATGAATTTTACCCAGGGTTCCTAGAGCTTCAGTCAAATTGAATTCAAGACTTTTTAATTTCATCTGAAATTCAATTTAGTATCAACTTCACAGTAAACACAATTGGGAAAAAAAAAAAAAAACTAAAAAGTCACACCAATTACATAGGTTAGGGTTTTTTTTTTCAGTGTCTAGTGCAGATGTGCAACTAGCGGCCCCCAAAGAAAACACACAAAAAAACAGACTAAAATACATAAATTCACTCCAAAAAAACGCAAGATGACTACAAAAATAACCAGACATCTACAAAACAACAACAAAAACACAAAAAATAAAAACCATTATGAAAAACCAGTGAAAAAAAATCTTTGTTTACATTTCCCCATGTTGAAAATTGCTACAAGCATGACGCGCATCTGCATGTCACTGTTTTGTTGCTGGTTCTGCTGTTGTGACTGTACAAAGTTACGGAAATTATATGTATTTTTGAAAAACAAATGCTACCATTTATTTTAAAATGTGATACTAATTACAATCATAAAATCATACTTATGTGTTCAAATGTCAGACTTTTGAAAAATTAATTTAAGACATTTTAATGACAATTAAGGCCTTATTTTTTGATTCATGAATTTAATGCCTTTTAAGACTTTAAGGATCCGCGGGAACCCTGTTTACCTATCCTGTTGAGGAATGATATATAATAAAAAATAAAAGAAATCTGTAAGCACACAATCAAACATCTTATTCAGTAAAATCACTCGATTTATTTAATTAATTAGCCGAATGCTGAACTTGAGGGAGTCAGAGTCTTAAATAATTCTCCAAGTCTTCTATATTTTGTTTTCATGTTTTATCAAAGCTGAAGATCCACTACGTGGTGGAAAAGGGCATCAAGCAAGATCGGCTAGTTTGGCTAGCCCAAAAAAAATGTAGCTCTCACCATATTTTTGCTTTTTCAGATTAAGATTGTTTTTCTTTCCCCACTACAGATTAGTTTTACAGCAGCCAATGTAAAATTTGTTCCATGCATGGAGGCTCCTGACTCCTGCTCTATTTATATTCTAGTTTCCAATGTTTTAATGCCATTTTTTATTCTTTCATTATCTATTTTTTATTCATGTACCCCCTATGATAATTTGCGTACCGCACTTTGGGAACCTGGGTATTAGATGATGCGTTTCACAAACCTTTGATGGATCCATGATGACTGTTGGAACAAAGTTGAGGAAGATGTGGTTACAATCAGTTCGTACAGTTGTGTTGTTAAAAGCGACCTCCAGTTCATCCATGGCTTCCAGCAGCAGACGCTCGGCTTCATTGTGAAGATATTCAAAGGAGGCTTCCTGTTAATAAAGCATGGGGGGGAAATAATCACACACGGGAAAGAGTACATCATTTCATTTGATTGTTTTATTTCTTAAGTGATTTTATCATCATACCTTTGTTACCAAATCCGAGTGCCGTATGATAGCTCTGACAAAAAAGCGGTAATCCGTCACCTCTGTGCCCACCTCCACACGGGCTGCACCCAAATACAAGTGCATCTTGTGGTTGGCGCACGGAATGGCGGTTAAGGCAAAATTGCGCATGCGGTTGAGCTCCAACTGGAACGCCAGTGCCGGCTCCAAATGACGGTAGATCCTGTCTTCTTCAAACTATCAAAGCGCAGAGGATTTGAAGTCACAAATCGCCACATTTCACATTAAAGTTCCTAATTAGTTGGTTCCAGAGCTTTCTCTCTAACACTTTGACTTTCCGGTAAGGTCTCACTGCCAAATGATCAAAACAGGCAATTTTACAAGCACTGATTTGGGATGAGTAAAGAGTATATTACCACACTGTATTAAGTAAATGAAATCATGGGCATTCTCAGAAGCTGTTAATGGGTCTCATTTCTCTTAAATGGGGGGACATAATTAAGGAGTTCATTACTTTAATGAGTTTTAATGGTGGTTTTAATGGTGTCATTGTAGTGAAACTATAAGGGAAGGAAGAGAAACTGTCCCTGAATGTGATTGAATGAGATTAAGCATTCAATGGTTGGGGGTTGTGGTCAGTGATATGTGGGGGGTCAATTTAATCTACATTATGATATGCTGTATGATGAAGATTAAAGTGAAGACAATCTATATAATAATCCATATAAATTACCAGATAGAAAGAAGAGGATTTTAGTTGTAGTATACATTTTCATATACAGTACATGTATTGATTGCCATGTGATTTCTGTCTGTACATAACTATAGTATTTCATTGCATTTAAACTCAATTAACAGCAGCAGTTGTGATGCTTCATCTTTCCCAGCCAACACTGCTGAAAAATCAGAAAATAAAACCAACAAAATCTAAATTTCAAGCTCACTTTTTTAAAGCTGATATACAGAGTTTCTGAGAAATGTCTCGATGGCCCGCCCTAAGCAGCCTCACTTCCTCCTACTGCCTCTGCCAATCTACCAGAAGCCACACCTCTACTTTTCTGCATGCGCATCGCGGAACATAAGGTCGCATCGGGTCGCATTGATATAGGTCTATGGGTCAGGTGAGAGCCAAAATCATATTAACCTGTTTACTGTTGTGACGTGCGGTCTTGTTTTCGAGCACAGTTCCGCATTCACTTTGATTGACAGTCTCCGCTACAGGAAGTTGTGCGATGACGGCTCTCGTTTCCATTTGTATAGGGGTCTACAGGAAAAAGGCGGGACTTATATACATTAATGTATATACCGGCGGTAGACCATAGTAAAAGACTAGTTAGGTATTTTTTCGCATTTCAAAAGAATCATAAATAAACGTCAATTTCTCAGAAACTCCGGATATCAGCTTTAACGCTCAGGTATCAAAATGACCCCTTTTATCAATGCAAGCTGCTCTTCCTGGTTCTGCCGCTCCTTAAATCTGTGTCTGCTGTTGGTGGATAAGCAGTTTGATCTTCTCAATGCAGAGGTTTTCCTGTTTGCCTACCGACATTTCACTTGACAAGACTGAACCCAAAGATATCACTAGTGAATGACCTTGGCTGGCAGGTGACATATGAAATAATGGGTGAATAAAACAGAGCAGATTGAGAACACAATGAAGAATAAAATTGTTTAACATAATTAGGACGGACATAAGGTTTACCTTGTCTCTGGCACGGAAAGTGAAGAATTTGGGGAATTCTCTCTGTGTGGAAAAAAAAGGAGAGAATTAACAGCACATAAGAGTCACGTTACAATTACTAATAGTGTATTAGACAATGAATGAGTTTGACAATAGAAAACAAACACAGGCAGTGATACTAATTTAAGAATTGCACAAGATGTAAAAAGCAGAGTCTAAATGAACTCAAACCAGGGTTGGGTCAATTATAATTGTAATCGCGTAAGCGGTAATTCATTAAAATTATGGCGTAATTATCAATGTAATCATAATTGAAAAAAAAGCCTGTTGCTATTGTTATAATTGAATGGATGGTAATTGAGTTCAGATGAATTACTTTGTAATTGTAACACATGCGT
The DNA here is from genome assembly GCF_900634775.1 of Gouania willdenowi. Classification (NCBI taxonomy): domain Eukaryota; kingdom Metazoa; phylum Chordata; class Actinopteri; order Blenniiformes; family Gobiesocidae; genus Gouania; species Gouania willdenowi. The sequence goes on from NC_041057.1 coordinate 19,681,607, forward strand.
AGTTAACAATTATTAAAATATGTTTTATATCAAGTATACCTGTCAGTTCTGTTGAGGATCATTTTACCATTAAAATGAAAAAGAAATTGAGGGCTAAGATGCCCACACCAAAAATATTAATACCAATATTTTCATTAATTAGGAAGCCTAACAAGGTAACTAAAACATGGAAAAAAATGAGATGATATATAATATTTATATGCGTATTTTACAGCTGATTTAAGACATGGGTCAAAACTGACCTGTTATCATAACAGATGCTAACAAAAAGCGAACACAAAAGGAAGATTAAGTTTTTTGAGGTTATTTTTAAAGGCTCTGTAATTATAATTAATTGTAATTGAGAACGTAATTGCAATTGAATTTCTGGGGAAAAATAATAATTGTAAATTTAATTGAAATTTAAAAAAAAAAATGCCAGACAACATAATCGGAATTGAGAACGTAATTGGAATTTTAAAATGTAATTGACCCCAACCCTGACTCAAACAAATAAGAACACATTGTATATTGTGTATACTAGAGTAAGGGTATCTAGGTATGTGGTATAAAGTACCTATTGAAAAATCCCAATGAATTCCGTCAGAGAACTTGTTTTAACAATAGCAGCGTTGGGCTAACAGTACAACCCTGTACATTAAACAAATGAATAAAACATCATCTTTCTTTCAGAGACACGCATCGCACCCTGTGACTGCGTTTGACATTATCAGATGAAGCGCCCCCACTTGTCACAACAATGCCAGAGCGATTGCAGATCCTCTCATCAACTTGCAGTCTATGTGATAATGAGCATGCTGCAATGGTACACGCACTGAAAACCAGCGAGCTTTGTGAAACTGGATGACATATTCACCCTCCACAATGTAGTTAACTGACGACAAAGTATATCTGGGGAGGGTTGACCACATATTAAGTTTCTGTCTACTGAAATGACCCTTCATGTGACGGACTGTGTAATGATGCTGACATCAGTTTGCTTGATGAGCACTTTGTGCATTTGGTGGCGTTGAGTCAAAAATCAAAGCCTATTGTGTGAACGGCAGCAGGGAAATAAAAGTGGTCATTTTTCCAACACTAATCCTGCACTAAGGCCCTATCATTAAAGCTGACATCTGAGTGTAGGTACCATCACGAAGCTGCACTGACTTAGGCAAGATTCACAGTGGAAAAGACGTCTGTTTATACAACACAACTTGGTGTTTTTAGATTGTGTAAACACAGTAGAAAAACCTTTTCTTGAAATCATGTGGGTAAAGATTAACAGACAGCCTTTAGGTAAAGAATTGTGTAGCACATAACTCATATAGGTAATTATTTATCCTGTAGATTATTCATTTTTTAAAAACCTACCGAATCAAGAGCCTGAGTAATTTTGAATTCACTTTCTTTGTTTGCATTGTTTCAACTGTTTCAGAAAAAACCAAGTGACAGAGGTGAAAAGAGTACTGATATATCCTACTCAATTAGAAGTAGTGTTACTTGATTGAAATTGTACTCAAGTACAAGTAAGTCATACATAAAATACTCACGTACAAGTAAAAAGTAGCTCGGTTACTAGTTACTTTCACCCCCACGTTTATTTTTTGGTAATACATTTTGCCACGGTTCCCTTGGATACAGTAAACATCTATATATAAACTTGAAGAGGAAGAGACCAAATCTTGCACAATTGGAACTCTATTTTACACAAATGCATCTGTGTAAAATAAAAGACTTGTCATATTATAGAATTATTTTTTAAATAAAATAACACCAATGATTTCAATTAAAAATTCAAAACAATTCCCAGGCTCCAAGTATAGCTACATTTAATGTGCCATATTGGTAACATCATAATAGGTAGAAACCCCAAACTGAACCTAAGAAAGTGGCTGGATGTTGAAATGGCACAACTAAGAGCATATGGATTATGTGTTTTCATAATACTCATAGTATTGTGGTTTGGGGTACCTTTTTGACAATAAACTCTTACAACAACTGCAACAAATTACTGTTTTTAAAACGTACTTAAGTACAAGTAAAATGACTGATTTAGAAATATACTCAAAAAAAGGACAAGTACCAATAAAAGCAACTCAATTACAGTAACATAAGTACTTGAAATCCATAACTTTCACCTCTGCCTAGCGATACAACCCACTACTTACATGAAACCTTTGGTCCAACTCAGAGTTGATTAGCTTCCTGAAATCCTGTCATCAAGAACGAACCAAAAAGCGAGGCATGCAGAAAAAGATACAAAAGAGACATGCAAAAAGTTAACAACTTTAGACCACATTTTAGGTTGTATAATACATGTATACATTATTGTTATATGTTAAAGAGTTAAAGTGTTATGCAAGTCAGTAAAAACAGAGATTATTTCTAATCAAACACTGCACTTACCTTTTGAGACACAAGGAAAGTTAGCCTTCGGATTCCATGCTCGAATAGCAAAGATTTCTGCATTTAGAAAAAAAAAAGGGTTTTAATCTCCATAAATTACTTATTATTTCATAAATTACAGATTTTTCTAAGGCATGGGACAGAAACCTCAGTCCTCCAAGGCCACATTTGAAGTCTGAGTTTGAGACTTCCATTTAATCATAAAACAAATATGTACTATAAAGGTACCTTTGATTGAGTGAACTCCCGAAACATGGCGGCTAGGCCATCATCCTCGATGTCCATGTCAATTCTAATGGCCACATTTAGGATATGAATGGGTTCGTCCTGGATGCTCTGGATGACAACATAAACCCATATTAAAATCACATATTTAAAAGCATTTAAATCAGTGATGGCTTCTGGGTAACAGAGAGACTCATTACTTTGTTGTCTTCTTCGCCGTACAGGACAGGATTGCCCCCCTCTGAGAACGAGGGGCTTGAGGGAGGCAAGTCAGAGAAACAGCTCAAAACGTCCGTTATGTTCCTGAAAATTTAAAACGTTAAAATTATTCACATATGCAAATATTGTGCAATCTATTTACAGAAATAGAAACTGACTTTGAGAATTCCTGGAAGGAGCTGAAGGCGACCATGGCTCCCATGCGTTGACAGGGGGGTGTGAAAGAAGTGTCAAGCAGAACGTCGCTCACACTGGCCACGTGAACCATGCCGTAGTGATTCAAGTTGGACGAGAAGGACATCCTAGAGCGCACACAGCGAACATTTATATTCAAAATGTAACTGAAACAAGTTGGGCATTGTAACAAGTTCCTCAGGCATCGTTTAGGAACCATTAGATGTGGACCACACATTTTGAGATGCAGAAATAGGAAATAGGTTGCTCAAAAAGTAGCAAAAATTGTTCAGTGCAAGATCTATGTGAAGCTCACGTTAGTAATAGAATGACATCATTAAAAGGGAACATGCTATAAACAGTTTAATTGCAGAAAAAGGTTTTGGTAAAACTTTACTTTTACATTTTATACATAAAGACTGACATTATGCTGTCATTACTATAACATGACACCTGTCATTATCATGATTAAGGTGTCATGAAGGCTGTCATTAATGTCGTTCCTTCATTACTCTAAACCCTTTGCCTTAACCTTAACCGGGGCTGGACGATTTCATCAACTTTTTAAAGAAAAATTTGAATTTCAATTCGATTTTTTATTTTTTTTTAACGCACTTAAAAATGACTGCGACATCAGATATATTGTCAAAAGTGCAATTTTATTGCTGTGATTGTCCTCAAAAGTTAAAATGCATAGAACAATCACAAAATAAAAAAATATTCAACAAGTCATTCAACAATTTCAAGCTTTAACCCAGGTTTAAGCAAAAGTGCAACATCAACTTCACAGTAGCTTCAATTTTCTGTTTAAGAAATCAGATAACTACATTATTTAGAACATATAATATTATAATTAAAAAAAATAATAAACTCTTCCCTAAGCATCTCAGCATAGTGCGAATAAAAAAATGAAATATAGCCTACTCAAAGGTTAAACAAATGTAAACAAAGAGGGGCCTAGCTCACATTGAGCGATGGTAACCCACAAGGACAGAACGTGAAAAAGTCTGAAAAACTGTGATGGGGAAAATTAATAAATAAATAAAATCTAATATTTGCCCAGCCCTAACCCTACCCAACGCCCCGAGATCCCTCCACCTAATCTAAAAAATGCCAACATAGCTCCTAAGGTGTCATAATTTTGCGAATAACACTTAATGACAGCCTTTGTGACACCTTATTAATGCTAATGACAGCCTAATGTCAGCGTTATGTATAACCCTTCAAGTAAAGTGTTACCAGGGTTTTTTCTCTTTTTTTTTTAAAGTGGCAAAATTAATCCACAAGACCCAAAAGAAAAAGTGAAAACCTGAAGCCACCAAAAAGCCACCCTGAAACACAAACTATTTTCATGGCAGTTCATTCCACCATCCTAAGCAGGGCTATCAAAAAATTACACCCAGTGAGAACTGTCAAGTGAATCAAACCTGTCAACAGAATCCGAGTCTGAGGTATTATTCTTCTCAGCATTATCATCCTTAGATTGTAGCTCTTTAGCATCCTGGGCATTTGTTTCCTGCAATTTTGTGTCCAGGGTTTTAACACCGTCCAGGACTGGAGCTGCGACTCTCCTGCCACGACAGTCACAGGTTTTAGCTGAAGATTTCAACTGAGGGGCAACAACGTGCCCCGAAGTATTACTAACATGATGCGTCTTTTTGACATTTTACCAGTTTGTCCTGAACTTCACACAAAACATCACAGATAAACACAGTGAAAAGCAAAACAACTAATTATTTACAAAAAAAGCACATATTAAGACCCTGGCTTTGGTTTAAAACAGGAATACTGTGCTGTTGTCACGCGATATTTGGAAATAGGAGTTATATTTTTGTTAAACTGAGTTAAAAATATGACTTTTAGCATGCGGCTTGGCAGTCTAAAATTACTCAGCAATAGAAAGAATGTTCACAATACCTGTTAAGAGTGGGGATGTTCCCTCTGCAATTAAATGACATTGATTACCAAGTGTTAGAAGCATCAGGAGATAAAGACAGTCAGGGTGTAGGAATGTGTGAATTTACAAATAGCTCCGACTGTGAATCAATAAAGATCTTAATCGTTGATGGTAACATGCTTGCATTGAAGATAAAAAAAACAAAAACATTATTGTTGCAACAAACACATTTCATAGCCCGGCTGCCAATCTCACGACATGCATCATGAGATCCGAAGAAGATCATTTCATGCTCGCATGCTGTCTTTTTATTTGCAATAAGTCACACCTATGTGTTAATGCACAGAGCAGAACAAGATCATGCAGCACCATTTGTAAATGATGGCATTCATACTTGTTCTCCATTTAATCATGTTAACAAAAAACTGCAAATAACTCAATAGCAAATTTACTAAACTACACACACACACAAGACAGAAAATATTACAACTCGGGTTGCGTGGGGGGGATTTGGAAACTTAAGCTCAGGAATTTTGAGAATATAGAAAAATATAAACTTTTCATGGGGATTATTTATTGGAACTAACTGGAAATATAAATATTAGTATCCATTCAAAACAATAGAATAAAAAAAAACCATCACATTTAAACTCGAGTTACAAAATGATGGTAATTTTCAAAGTTGAATACTTTCGATGGGAATTTACGGGACATTTTTAAAATTGAAGGTTATGAAATATAGTTAGGAAAATATATTTCAGCATCATCTAAAACAGGTTTCTCAAATGGGGGTACATGTACCCCTATGTAATGGCACTACAGGGGATACTTGAGAGCAAAAGAGTGGAAATCTAACAAATGAAAGCATTAAAAATATGAAGTTTTATAATGCTTGATTTAAAATGATAATCATTATAACAAAAATGATCTTGATTAGAACATGAATGAAAATACAAGGGTCACTCTTGGTTCAACACCTGATGGAAATAATTCTATTCAATAGGCACTAAATACTGTTTCATTCCACTTAATTACTAAATGGGATTCATCACTTTTTCATTCCACCGTTATGCTCTATAGTTGTTTTTTTCCATAGGATTCAGAATTAAGGGGGGTTTGTGGGGTTAATCATGTAATGCACAAATATTAATCAAAGCAGATATACGCTACCTGTTTGGATGCGAGGATGGAAGCATGAATTGGAACTCGACTACACACGTGTTGTCCTTCAGCTGTCGGTGCTGAACGCTATTGAGCTCGTACGCTATGTACGCTCTACGAACATACACCTGAAATCAAGATAAAGTTGTTCCTTGGGGATGAAAAGGCACCAAATGAATGAGAGGAAAAAAAGTTCAGACATCTACTCCTCTCACCTCAAGGGCGGCCATTCGAACCACCTGATTGTTGTGGTAGAAGAAGTTTGGGAGGACATCAAAAATGGACGTCTCTGAGAGGATCAGTTTCTAAGAGAAGGGAAAACTCTTTAAAACATTAATCAAACTCCTAGATGAAGCTAACATGTTTATTGTTTCCGTTGTTGCTCACCTGAAGGTTCTCAATACAGAACTGGTGCCCATACATATCAATGGCAGAGAGGAAGATTGACTCCACCTGGTTGTGTCTAAGCTCATATGAGGGAAGGTGTGAAGCTATCAACACCTGTGGAGCACAAATGATTGTTTCTTTAGGTTTAATGTACAACGAACATTAAAATATATCCTTCCAGTATATACTTCAGATACTTCCATATCTGAGCTCAGTGGACCTTATTCAGAGGTACACAGTGACATCTGGTGGTTAAATCTTCAACATGCTCCATCCTGATGCTGAGAGCTTATCGCACTTTTCACAGTCAAAGTTTGTTTACAGCCTTGATGGGCTGCCAGCTATAATCGCACCAATAACAGACACTCAACTTTTTGAAGAACATACAAACTTGTTATTGTGCCATTCTCTTTCTTTAAAACCAAGCCATCGCTTTTTTCCATAATAACATTTTTAATTTAATTACAAAAAAGGGGTCTGTTGATGTTTTGAAGCCACGGCACATGAGGTCTAGCCAAGAGGAAGGGTAAAAAGTAGTGATGCACGACGTTATCGGTAGATATTGGCTTTAAAATGAAGTATCGAACGTCGGCCATTCTGCCAATATAATTAACCAATAAAATAACAGGCTTTGCTTCCTTGATCAATCCATAAACATCATATACGTAGAGGCCTCATCGCCCATGGAGAGGTGTGTGTGGAGCAAACTGCAAGAGAGTTTGTAAACCAATGGAGGTAAGCTAAGAGGCACACAACAATCTTAAAGTTGAATTATTCATTGAATTTACCAATTTCCAAACGGTTTGATTCTTTCCTCATATAAAAGCTGTGACACAGAATGTTTGGATCTTGTCAAAATGCTGTTTTTACCACTCAAATATAACATTTAAGTAGGTAAGAATTGACTAGAAGTAACTGTTTTAAGTAGGCTGCAAGTATCATAATTGTTTGGTTTAAGAAACAATTGTCATGAATAAATGACATGTTTTACATAACGACATAAGCTGAAATAATTTTCTTATTTTGCACAAGGAATGATTACTAATGCATCATTTTCAGCTTTGTCTTATGTCTGTATTTTCCAGCAGGCTAACATGACAAAGAGTCTGCAGAATAACTGTATATTAACTCCACTACAGAAACTAGATGATCTCTGTAATTAGGTGTGAGGGGGAAAAAATATCATTGGCCAAACGGGTTGTAAAATATCAGCATATCCTATATTGAATAAAAAAAATTCCAATACCGTGCAATTCCATGTTTAAAGAGTGGGTTTCGCCTTCTTACCTGTCGAGCTCGGAGCGCCACCTTTGCATTGGTCGTCTTGCTGAGCTGAGTGAGCTCCGTCAAAATGGCAACAAGTTCATCTGTGAGTGTGGATTCACGGCCACAAAGCTGGTTCTAGACACAAAAGAGAAAATAAGACAGGACACTGTGATAAATCACTTCAGGGTTAATTTTTAAAAACTTTTTCAGAATAATAATGCTTTTTGGTTTTTTTTTTAACAACAGCTGCAGCACTTGCCAATGTAAAGCATTTTACTGAAACACCAATGAACCCCATAGTAGAGGCTTAATGAAATTAACCAACACATGATCTAACATTAGTTCATAGAAACTAGAGCTGTTTAAGTTCATCTGTATGTCTAAAATAAACAAAATGAAAGTCTGCCATTGTAAATCTGCTTTCTATTTAGATATAAAAGGCACTTACAATCAGCATCTTAACCAGTAGGTTTTTCTTGGTGACTTGAGCGTGGGAGAAGATATAGTTGAGCACATTGGCCAAGTCGCCTTTGTTTTCTTCACGCAGTGCAAAGACACACTTGTCATAGTGTCCTGTTAACAAGTCAGTAAATAAGATTTACAATCGAAATGAAACAAGAGAACTCACAGGAGCAGAGCTCCCCCAAATGGAAAGAAAAATTAAAGCAACAGATTTCATCAAATGTAAACACGACTTTTACATTCACAATAAAAAACAGAAACAAAGTGTGTCGTAGCGGATTCTTACCATTCTGAAACTGGGTCTCTACTTTCAGATACTGCCGGAGCAAGTCCATCACCACTGCCTTCATGTGTCCTCTGATGCCACTGCGATATCTGATAAAGATATATACCGTCATGTCTGATCATAAAGCTCAAGAATGTGTTGGAGATTCAATCAATTCAACCTGGCCTTACTGGGTTGAAAACGTTCGTAAAATGTTATATATTGATTGTAGGCATTAATGCTCACCTCTGCACCAGTTGAACAATGCTTTGGGTGTTCATGAAAAAGACTTCTCTCTCTGACTTCTTGTTAAGAGTTGCAGCATGGCTGTCCAGGATGTTTGCAATCTGGAGACACACGAGATACAAAATGTCAATGTCTGTGGAGACCTTTAAGTATTTAATCCTTTAATCAATATTGCATCTAAATTGTGGATGTTGTCTAAAAAAACACAAGTTAATGTGCATAAAATGTATGCATGAAACAGTATCACAGAAAAACCTTTTAATGCTTTTAATTAGAAAAATAAAATCCTAATATCTATATCTATGGTACGATGGCGTATTAGGGCCACATTAGAATAAAAAGAAGTCTGCGCACTACGAGATTAAAGTTGTAATACTTATAGAATCAAAGTCGTAATTTTATTAGATTAAAGTTGTAATATTTATAGAATAAAGTCGTAATTTTATTAGATTAAGGTTGTAATATTTATAGAATAAGGTTGTAATTTTATTAGATTAAGGTTGTAATATTTTGAGAATGTAGTCTTAATTTTATGAGAATGAAGCCATGAAAAAAAACTAATGATATAGTGCTCAGAATTCCCTGTTGAAGTGAATGTAACTAACACCAATAGCCCTGAAGTCAACCACTTCCAGCCAGCTCCTCCTCCACTAACGAGGCTCTTTGCTCCAAATCATTATGTTTTTTAGTCAGAACAAACGCAAACGTCTGCAAATTTGCTGATAACATTGTGGTGATATTGGGCCAAAGGCTCAGTATTTCACCATGTGTGAAACCTAAAGAGAAGTTTAACCTCACTAAATGCTCCACATTCTCCATAACACGCGTGCCCACAACACAGACAAGATCCTGTTTGTATTTCAATTTTATTCTCATACAATTACAACTTTATCCTCTAAATATTAAAACTTTAATCTTGAAATGTTATGACTATGCTTGGTACATGCATTCCTATTTTTACTGTACTTGTGTGTACTTTCTTTATTATTTATTTCTGTTTTATTGTGTTTATATTGCACCGTTGCCATTAATATTTATTTTCTTGTATGCTGCTGGTCCTGAGAAACAAATTTTTTTTTTATGGAAACATGAAGATGATAAAAAACCTTGAACCTTGACTTTAATATAATGAAATTACAATTTTATTCTGAAACTATTACGACTTTAATCTTGAAATACTATGATATCAATCACAGAAAATTATAATTTCAATAAGATACAACTTTATTCTCATAAAATTACAACTTAATTCTCGAAATAATACGACTTTGATCTTGTAGTGCCCAGATTTTTTATTTTATTTTAATGTGGCCCTAATGTGCCGTCGTACTATGGTACTCTCTAAGCTAACCAATTGTCTAAAACCTTTTACCATGGTAACACAAAAAAGTTGTTAATAAAGACAACAAACAGTTAAGTAAGATGTGCCACTGTGGCAGAAAAGCTAAGATAAGATAAGCATACTGTGAAGTGTGTTCATGTGTTAATGTTGCACCTGTTGACTGGGAAACTGGCAGATTACGGAGGTGATGTTGCTGGCATACTGAGCCATCTCCCTCTTTATGGCCTTCTCCACAGCAGGCGGAATGCGACCGGACACACTTGTCATGATGTCTTGAAGCTCCAGCAGCGGCAGAGAGGGGTCGCGCATGGTCTTCATTAACTTTTCCACCCACTCTTTCAACTACGACAAACACAAGACGTCCATATTTATCAGGAGCTGCCACAGCCACTATGACTGATGAATGCGCTCACTCAGGTATTTATTTATAGGTGCATACCTTGATATTAAAGAATGTCTCTGGAAGGCAGTAGCCATTCATTATGTGTACAAGATGGTCCAGTGTGTTGTGGAAGACTCTGTGCAGCTTCTCTCCTCTCAGAGCTACAGCTTGGATCAATGGAAGAGCTCCAGTGTATAACTCAGCCTGGAGGATCAAAAACACCAGAGAGTAAAATGGTTTAGCGAAAAGCTGCTCACTTGGTCATTATTTGTCTTGAAAAATCTTAATCCAGTAAGCTAGTTAAACACGTTGCTCCATTAATTGTTAGCCAAGTGGTCACACGTTAACCGGAGGTGGATTATTTCTGTCTGCTTTTTTCTAGCATTAGTTAAATGCGTTTTTTTCAGTACGGACATACACTACCGATCAAAAGTTTTAGAACACCACACTTTTTCCAGTTCTTTACTGAAAATTATTCAGTTTATTGTATCATTGCACTCTGAAATGAAAGCATAGAACAAATAAGTAATTTGAGTTGAAAAAGAAATCATGGGATCAATTTATAGACCAAAATGTATTCTAAACTTTTGACTCATCAAAGTACAGTGAGTTCCAACACTGGTTTTATGCAAAGTAACCAATTAAAGTTGGAACACCTGTAGGAAATAGTAGCACCAGCTATCAAAGCTGATTCAACCTTCATTGCTGCAGAACAGCTTTACATTGTTAGCCCACTTCGTGTTCCCTGAAAAAGGCCTATTTGTATAATTCTGAAATGTACATTATTTTTCAGTTTTGGGAAACCAAACCTTTTTTTGAACCCCTGGCTGTTCAGTACTTACCTTTGTACCATTTCAAGCTATTCATTGGACTTGCTCAACTTGAATTGCAATGAATATCTGGCAAAATTAAGGTGTTCTAAAACTTTTGACCGGTAGAGTATATATATATATATATATAAACCTACAAACATGTGAACTAAGGATGTAACGATTCATCCATTAAATCAATAATTTTATGTATATTCAACTATATCGATCTAAACTTAGAGCGTCGTAAACTTTACAAATTCATCAGAGCAAAACGAGCTAAATGGATTGTGGGCGCATTGTGACACGCTGAACACGTGCAGTCCTGATTCCCTGGGGTTTGTACCCCTTATTAGCACGTGGAGTGACGCTTGCACACGTTTTAATACCCCTAAACCTTTAGTGAATCTGCCCCATTGAGTATTGAGGGCAGAAAAAGTGTTGGCTGGACTTTACAAAAATAAAATGTGAATACATTTGTTATTAAATGTTGTTTACCTGTGTGTTTATGTCATTCATTAATTTATAGATGACTCCCTTACAAGAAACAGCAGGAATCCACGAAACCTCACATGCACTGTTCAGTATCAGTAGGTATTTATTTCAGTCACACTGGTTCTAAATTAACCAATAGCATCCTTGAATTGAATCGACAACAACAACAAATCGTGTTTTGAATCAAATCGTTAAATTGGAACGTTTCACTCCTAATGTCAACTGTACCTGTTGTACTCTACTTGGGTCATCCAGTTGTAGTTTGGCGATAACACAACCAGGCTCCAGTGCCGCTCCAGGCCTTTTCACATAGTGAATGCAACCAGAGTCGGAAACGGTCAGGGTCATAACCATCTTCATCACCTGAAATTGAAAACACGAAAGCTTGAATCTACAAATACTACAGCATACTACACACTGCAATGTTTTGATTCATCTCCCCACCCCATTAATTTCTGCACCTCGATTTCAGCGTAGCACTGGCCGGCAAACACATGGCCACCGTCCTCGACCATATACTGAATAAGTTTTCCCGCAGAAGGAGATCTCAGCAGAGAAGGATCATTCTCCTTTTCAAAAACACAAGTCTTGTTCCCGATTGTGATTCTATACCTGTGGAGAAAACACATGGTTAAATAATAATTTACTTATGAAACAATAGTCACCTTTAAATGTTTTTTGTAGTCTTACCTGTCCACCTCTTCCTTCATGTAGGTTGTATAGCTGCTTCCATCATAAGAGAGCAACAGACCTCCATCACTGAGTCGATGGACATCCACTTCAGCAGAGGAGTTGTTCATGATGACCACATAGGAGTTGGGAGACTGACGCGTAACAGTCAGTGCATACTTGGTACCTTCGTAGATCAACTCCACATTCACAGTGTTGAGCAGCGTGTGTGCTGGAAGCACCTGGCCCCTGGTTAAAGCATCAAATCGGTCATATATATATATATATATATATATATATATTTTTTTTTTTTTTTTTTTTGGTATTTAATCAATTACATTTTCATGGTTTGTGCTTACCTTTCAAGAGAATGCAAAAAGTTAGAAACACTGTTCCTGAGATTGACATCTGCGACGTGCAGAGCGCCACTCACTATTCCCAACATGGTATCAGGACGCTCTGCCTGCGTGACACCACAACAGCTTAGTAAGACACTCAAGTTTAAAAACAAACTGTGTGTTAACTTATCACAGGCACAAATTATTTTGAATAGTGCAAAAAATATCAGTGGTTCTCAAACCTTTTTGGCTCAAGTACCCCTTTTTCTTAATTTTGAATGCAAGTACCCCCTTTTTTCCGACTAAAACATTTTGCTCAGAATTCTGTGAAAAAACAACTATAGGGCATAATGATGGAATAAATGAGTGTTAACATTCGTTTTAAATAATTCCATTTTGTAAACAAGTGGAATGAAACCGTATTTATTGCCTCCAGAAAAGATTTAGTTCTGTAGTTTTTTTCATTTACATCTCCCTCCTGACCAAGACTGACTTGTATTTTCAGTTCATGTTCTGATCAAGATCATTTCTATCATCAATTTGTGTATTTTGTTGTTGTCTATTTGTTCTTTCTATTATTCAGCATATTTTTCTCTTATTTTGTGTGCTTTAGTTATAGTTTTTATGTTGTTGGTCAGGTATTATTTAAATTATTTTCTCTCAGTGTGTGGGTTTTTGGTGTCGTCTGGTGGTTTCTAGTGTCGTTTTGTATGTTTCTCTATTATTTTTGTGTATTTTGTACTGGTCTTGTGTATTTATCTCTCAGTGTGTGAGTTTTTGGTGCCATTTTGTTGTTGTTTGTTTTATTATTCAGTATATTTTTCTCTTATTTTGTGTGTTTTTGTTGTCGTTTTGTGAGTTGCTGGTAATATTTAGTATGATTTTTATTTTTAAACTAAAAAATAAACATAAAACAACATATTTTTAATGCTTTCATTTGTTAATTTTCCCTCTCTCACTCTCAAGTACCCCCTGTAGTGCCATCGCACATACCCCCATTTGAAAAACACTGTGCTAATAGACAAAATGTGCACACCTGCATCTTCTCTGAGATGAGCCGGTCCAGCCAGCCTGTGTCGATGCTGTTGTTCTGAAAGCTCTCTGTCTCCAGCAGCTTAATGAGATACTCCACTGTGGTCCTGAAATCTCCTCTGATGGAAAGCTCTTTAAGAGCCACCACCATGTTGCTGGATACAAATAGAAACACAGTCTCTGTTAATACAATAAACACCATATATAATCATATTCATATCATAGTTACTGTATATGACAGTGCTGTTAAATCATGTGGAAACTAACGAGATGGCCTCTTCCCGATTCTCTCCCCAAGAGAAGCAGTGACCAAACTGGGAGTCTGCAAACTCGTGCAAACCTCCTGCTGCTGCAACACTGAAGTAGCCCCAGACATTCTTATTGCTACGGAAATTCAACTCTTGCACGGTTCCTGAGCTTGGCTTGAATCCCTGAAATTGAACAATCGTTAACATTAAATGGAAATAAGAACAGACTGTAGTTGCACTAAAGCACCTTCAGGGTTCTCACCAGGAATTTTTCACAGTGTAGGGAATCTCACTGTGCGTGAGTGTTGTAGGGGGTTTTTAATTTTTTTTCCAGCCTTACTTTAAAGCCAAAAGTCATTTGTTGGATTGGTGAAAGGTCATGACGAATTTAGTTAGAGTTACTCATGCTTGATATAGGTCATCCATTAATAAATAATCACAGACACTGTATAGACAAGAAAAAACATTTTATTCAAAAGACTGATTCGAAGATGCGCTTTTCAAATATATATGAAGTAGTATGTGATATGGGACTTGCGGTAATATTGGGACAATTATGGACAGGCCCCCACTCAACTCATTAATTTTGATTAGTTAATTATGAAGCACACCATTTATATTGGATGGTGATTATGGGTCACAAAACAAAAGATGCACAGAGTAGAGCTTTAATTTGGCCTAAAAAGAAGACCTGAGCCCGACAGAACATGGACCGAATCGTCCCGATTTATTTGTTTCTTGGTTATGCAGATTAAAAAAAGTTTAAATAACATGGGCTTGCCTGGAAGTCCAAGTCTGCAACAATTATTAGGATCAATCTGATTAAAAAAAGAAAAAAAAAAAAAAAAAAAAAATCAGAAAAGCCTCCCTACACTGGTCAAAATACACGGGGCAACATCAATCCGTAGGGGATCAAATTTACATCGTAGGGGGCCACTACGCTCAATGGCGCTGGTGAGAACCCTGACTTTACATACTGAGATGAGGCAAATCATATAAACACGATAATATTGTGGGCTTTTGAACTTACTTCATCAGGATTTTCACTTGTGATTCTAGCTGCAATGACATGACCCCGTGGAGAGGGGGAGGTGGACAGAGTCTCAAAGTCTATGGGGCAGTCTCCCCAGGGCTGGACCCCATAAAGCATCCGAATGTCCTTTATCCGATAAAGTGGAATTCCCATAGCAATCTGGCAAAAGAAGGAATGATGGACGGTGGTCAAACAATAACACATTAGGATAATTATGGAGAGTGGCACTCGAGTCCAAGTGGAATGGGATTATCCAAACAATACATTTTATTCTAAATTTTAAGCAGTTTGCAAGTCCTGTAGTAATCTTCAAAAAAGAGAATCATTTGTAATTTCAGAGAAGCTCGTCCACCCCTTTGTCTCCTCCAGGCTGGACTACTGTAATGCACTCATCATCGGGATCCCTTGCAGGAGCCTCTAAAAGCTCCAGTATGTTCACAACAGTACTGCCAGGGTCCTGATGAGGAATGTGAAAACATGAGCACATCAGCCCCATCCTCCCTACACTGCACAGGCTCACCATTCTGTACCGCACAGAGTACAAGATCCTCCTGCACACCCATCAATGTCTGCATGGTGCGGCCACCACGTACCTAACTGAACTGCTCACACCACGCACCTCAACCAGGACACGGTCAGGCCAACAGCACCGTCTGGTGATGCCCAGGACACAGCCCAAAACAATGGGCGACGGGGCCTTTGAAGCCGCTGCTCCCCGCCTGTGCAATACCCTCACAGACCACCTCAGGACCCAGCCGATGGTGGACGCATTTAAGAAAGGACTTAAAACCCACCTTTTTACACAAGCTTATTTTAACAGCTAATGCTTGTTTTTAGTCTTGTCTTTTTAATATATGTTGTGTTGTATTGTTTTAATTCTCTCGTCCATTGTAGCACTTTGAGATTTGGTGTCAAATGTAAAGTGTAATAAAATATATTATTATTATCTACGTTGGTGAGAACATAATTCCCACAGTAACACCTACTGAGCTTAACAACAGAGCTTCGCTGGTCCTTCAGCTTGACTGCTTCTACCTATTTAAACACAATCCCAAAGACTACAGAGCAAACCACATGATACCTATGCTGCTACAAACCCTGCATCTTCTACTACAATGTTTCTGCCTCTCTTTCTTTGCAGTTGGTTTCCAAGGAAACCAGAGGCCATTGTGCTGGTGGTGGTGTTGGTGAAGCATGCTAAATTTGACTAATACAGGACAAAGTGGAGGTGACGCAACAGAGTGTGCGAGAGATGCACCTGTAGCTGGGCGGCCGGGAGGTTGACATCAGCCACCATCTCAGTGCAGGGATGCTCCACCTGCAGGCGGGGGTTAAGTTCAAGGAAGTAGAAGCTGCCGTCCTGGCTGTAGAGGTACTCCACTGTCCCGGCACTGACGTAACCCACCATCTTGGCCAGCTTTACTGCACACTGAGGAGGAAATTGATATTTTGTTTTACTTTATGACAAAAACTCGAGGCCCGGGGGCCAATAATCAAGAGAGAGAAAGAGGGAGGGAGGGGGAGAGAGAGAGAGACAGAGAGAGAGAGAGACAGAAAGAGAGAGTACAAAATTGAGAAATAACGACAGTCTTGGTTCCACACCAGGCGTGAGATGACCGGCAATGATAAAAACTATAGAAACCAATCTATTCAGGAGCCACTAAATCAGCGTTTTTCAACCTTGGGGTCGGGGCCTCATGTGGGAGTTTACATGTGGTTGCCTAAAATTTCTGAAAAATTAAAATAGATTTTGGAATTTTTAAATTATTATTCTCTTTTAAAATTAAAACCCAATTTTAAACAACTTTATTTCTATACTTTTACTTTGTGAAATATTGATCTAGTTCAACTAAAATTCAGTAAAAAATAAAAAATAAATCTGAGTTCAAACATGATCAAAAAATAATTCTAGAAAAAATATGTCTTTGGGGTCACCAGTCACGATCCAATAAAGGTTGGGAACCACTGCACTAAATACTGTTTCTTTCCACTTATTTACAAAATGAGATTATTCTTAATGTGTTTTATTACTAGTTTATTCCATCTATAGTTGTTTTTAAATAGTTTTCTAAGCAAAATATACTAACGAACGAAGGGGGTACTCGGATTCAGAAATAATAGAAAGGGGGCATCCAATTTGGCCTGCAGGAGAAAGCAAAAAAAAAAGAAGATAGAAAATCATGAATCAATGTGTAAATTACCAACTAATTTGTTGTTTTTATGCCTAAATTCTGCAGCCCACCAATTACAAAGAAAAACCTGATTGGTAGGAGTTTTTGTATTGCTGCAACTATATGATTTACTTGGGACACGAAAGTAGCATATTCACTGATGATTTGGCTGCTTTAACTAGAAGCAATCAGTTCTTTAAGCCTGACCAGCACCACTGACCTGTTCCATATCTTCAAAGATATCAGAGGTAGCTATGGTAGCAGGAGCCTCCTCAATGATTTTCTGGTGACGTCGCTGCACGGAGCAGTCTCGGCCAAACAGGGAAATAGCATTTCCGTACTGATCAGCTAAAATCTGAACCTCCAAGTGGCGGGCATGTTTGGCCAGCTCCATGACAAAAATTGGTGATCCAGGAACCTCTGTTTGGACCTGAACAATCCAAAAAAGACAAAAAAAAAAAATACTTTAAAGTGTGTTTTCTAAGGAGGTGATTTGATCAAACATGTTAACGTACCTGTCTAAAGAGGTTCGGAAAGTCCTCTGCGGAGTTGACTTTACGGATCCCTTTTCCTCCACCTCCTTCTGAGGCCTTTATCATAACAGGATAGCCAATTTTTTCAGCAGCCTGGCAACAAAAAAACCATCAGGTATTTAATAGTCATTTATACAAAAGCATACATGTTGTGACTTAATCAGGTAAATGGCCTACCTTCATGCCATCCTCGAAATCTTGGATGCACCCGAGCTCATATACGTCGTGAGGAACGCTGATAAGTTTCTTCTTTTGATTGTTCTCGCTCCATTCTACCGTCAGACCTGACACGGAAAATAGAAGTGAATATTTGCGTCCTCATTTCACAGGATATCAACCTGTATTTTCATAAACATGATCCGAGACATTTGGAAATGAAAATATAAATATAATAAACTTTCAGGCTATATTTGACCTACCAGAACCGCTCCAGGGCAGCGTTGGAATTCCAGCTGTCTGGGCCACAATCGACGAAGCAATTTTGTCTCCGAGAGCCCACATAGCCTGACTTGGAGGACCTAAAGAGACGGTAACACATTTTTATGAAGTATCTTTTCAGTTAAAAGAAAATACTTTTAAGCAAGGAGGCAATGTGCTCTTACCCATGAAAGCAATGCCATGTTTGCAGAGTAACTCTGGCAATTTGGGGTTCTCTGAGGCGTGACCCCATCCAGCCCACACAGCCTAACATGCATCATGCAAATGTTGTCAATGTGAGAAATTGTTAATAACAGTAAAGTCCAACTAAAAACAAAGTTGGTACCTGAACAGGAATCCGTTTAGCGATGTCCAGAATCAGTTCCACGTTGGCATAGTTGTTGTTGTTTGTCCCTCCTGGTACAGGCACATAGTGGTCTGCAATTTTGATGTACTCTAAAACAAAATTAAGAAGCCAATAATCAATTCAGTACAAGAAAAAACATGTTCTACAAGGTAGAAACCTGCAGTTTCTAAAATTCTTAACTCTCAGATAGATTAGTGGTAGAAGAGAAACCACTGTTAAAGGGATAGTTCGCCTATTTAAGACATGGCGTATGCAATCCTCACCAGCACTATAGTGCATACACATTGTTTCACTCAGTGGTCACCTCCCTGGTCCGAGTTCTGGCCGTTTGAAGTTGGTCAAGAAAGTAGTCCCGGTTAGTTTCCGGGGCCACAAAACTGTGCGTTTTTAATAGAAAAAAAGATATGCGTTTGAAAGCTTGATTCATTTACATCACAAAACCGCCCATAAAAAAAATTCATACCTCCAGTTTTAATCGGCACTATTTTCTCTTCCGTTTCCATCAATCCGCGCTGCCGTCAACGTCATCGGTTGCCGATGGCAACCCTCTGGCTGGTAACCGGAGTCAGACATGTTGTCCGCGAGTCGCGCTATCAACAGCTGATGGGATTAGGCGCACCGATGACGTTGACGGCAGCGCGGATTGATGGAAACGGAAGAGAAAATAGTGCCGATTAAAACTGGAGGTATGAATTTTTTTTATGGGCGGTTTTGTGATGTAAATGAATCAAGCTTTCTAACGCATATCTTTTCTTTTATTAAAAACGCACAGTTTTGTGGCCCCGGAAACTAACCGGGACTACTTTCTTGACCAACTTCAAACGGCCAGAACTCGGACCAGGGAGGTGACCACTGAGTGAAACAATGTGTATGCACTATAGTGCTGGTGAGGATTGCATACAACGTCATGTCTTAAATAGGCGAACTATCCCTTTAAGCCTTATTAAGCTGTTAATGCATTTCCTCACTCGTTTTTTTCCTACATTGACAGATATCATGCAAATCCTCACCTGCATTGGCTTTCAGGTCCTCTGGGGTTACCATGACGACAAAACGTATTGCCTTTTCATTGCGAAACATTTCGTAGGCCCAGCGGCGGATGGAGCGCATGCATTTAACTGCTGCAATTCCATTGTTGGCAATCAACACCTGAAAAAGCAAAAGGTTCGAGTTACTATTGTTGATTAATTTACTCGTGTTAGAGAAACAGGTACATGCAAGGAGGTGCAGTCAATTAGCAGGTAAGAGGTTACTCCTAAAATGTAAGAAAAATAAAAAATGAAGATGAAATTATTGTGTTTTTGATGTTATGACAGAACAAGTAGTAGTAGCTTTAGCAGTGCATTTAATATGATTCAATGTTGGGATTTTACTGTTTATTTGGGCTGCAGATAAACACTTGAATACAATATAACTGATCGGTGTCCCAGCACCTTTTTTGTTAAAAAAAAAAAAGGAAGAAGAAAAATACCTTTTCAATGACTTTATTACCACCAAAACGGGTGACAAACTCAGCAGGTGAGGCCACAGTGAAGTCCCTTTGGAGCTCAATGCGCCTGCGATCCCGTCCTTGTTTCACCAGGTGCAAACCAGACATGCTGGATCTGCTTTAGTGATAACAAAAAGCAAAAATGAAGTCCACTATAGTCTACTAAGTCTTTGATGAAGATGGACACAAAATCTTCAAGTGGTTCAGCAGCTGCAAATGTCTTTTAAAAGCAGCCTGCTCATACAAATACACCATTAGTGGCCCTTTAATTGACCTTACTAGTATGCAGGTGAGTTACAGAGATGGCAAACACTATAAATACTAAATCCAAAAAAAGGTACATCCATTAAATACAGAAAAAGGTAAAACATCTGGCATGAAAAGAAGAAAAGCAGGACAAGATTTGTAAAGTCTTAAACAAGTCAACTTGTTAAAACAAGTGTTGTCAATAGGGTTTTTAGGCTCCACCCATTATCAACCGTATGGGGATTGGACGGTACAGAGGGAGTGAGAGAATGCTGTGGCCTGAGTGACACTATTATTGCAACACTGCCTTGATCATTGGGAGAACACAATATGTCAATGCAAATTGTAAGACCTGGTTTCACTTCAGCCGAGGTTAGCAACGTTGTTCTGTGACAGAAGTTTCTTCAGAAAGGGAAAAGTAGACAACTCCCTATTGAGATTTTCCAGTTTTACACGTGCCAATCTCATCAATTCACCTCCATTCAAACCCTCTTAATTTATGCCCCTTTATGCCTGTTACTTAAAACCTCATATAAATTCTAAGCCTGGATACCCACCTCCTGCAGAAGTTGGGTGCCCGTTTTTTTCTACACACGCCAGACTAGAAGTCTGAGCAGGGTAAGCGAGTTTGATCAGCACTCGAGGCTCCTTTTGACAAACTACAACATTTTTACCATTGCAAAACCAACATTCTGTAGCCAAACCTCCTCTCAAGGGCAGCCCCACACACATGGGACAGAGAAATCCTTATACCAGAATGGAACAAGAGAAACCACATTTTTCACGTTTGCTGTAAAAAAGAAGCTAATCAGGAAAGAGTCGACTCCATGGAGTAAGCATCATGGTGTGCTAAACACACATAAGATTGTATGTAGGGCTGTTATACTTGATCCAATACTCGGTTACAATGTGTGCACAGTTCTAATGTGCTTCTGAAATCCTAAGAAAATTTAGAACTGCAGAAACCAATTATTTAGGTTCACCTTTGTTTAAAGTGGAAATTACCCACCAAAAATTTGAGAACCACTGGCTTACACACACGGCTTCAGACACAGCACATCACAGACCCAAGACAAATGGAGAACAGGGACTTTTCTTGTAGTCCCATTGTTAATGCATGCAGTTTTAATTAACAGTAAAATCACTGCTAAACAAGCTTAAGCCAAAAAAGAAGTACACAACTTAAAACAAATTGACAAGTACAAAACAATAACACACACTCTTATTCTGACCTTAAATTTTGCATTGGACCATTAACATGATCGAAACCCATTTCATAAGCACTGTCTGAGCTCCCTGAGGATGGTGAGATGGATCGGCTATCCTTTTCCTCTTGCTGCAGGTCCCCCTTCCCCTGGATTTCATCTTCTGAGTTGTCCTCCGACACCGATCCCACAATGAAGTGGGAGTGCAGTGCTGCGATGGAGGGGTTCTTCTGGGCAGCGCTGTCCTGCTGTGCCATGGCTGGATGACACGAACAGGCTGCAAAAACTGAAACAAAACAAAAAGGAAAACAGAAAAGATCTCAAATAAGTCCAACAATAGGGTACACAATGACAAAATAGGATTATATAAATGTAGGCCCTTGATAATACAGATGTCACTGTAAAGCACAGGGAGCCTAAAACCAAGAGGACAGTCAGAGGGTTGGGCAAAGTGTCAGTTACCAATAAATAAAAAGAGCCGACAACACTTGTTGAATCAACTAAGGTAGAGCCTGGGGGCCACATGCAGCCCTTGATCTAATAGCGTGCGGCCCCCAAAGTAAAAACAAAACCAAACTCCAAAAAAAAACACACAAAATGACAAATAAATACACAGAATGATGGTGTAAAAATACACAAAAGGACAACAAAAATAAAGATGACTACAAACATTTTCAAAAACAAAGAAAAAATATATAAATGACAGTGAACATAAACATACAGTGGATATAAAAAGTCTACACACCCCTGTTCAAATGCCAGGTTTTTGTGATGTAAAAAAATGACACCTAGATAAATAATTTCACAACTTTTTCCACCTTTAATGTGACCAATAACCTGTACAATGCAATTGAAAAACAAACTGAAACCTTTCAGGGAGGTGCAGTAAAAATAATAAACAGAGAATGAGGTTGCAAAAGTGTGCACACCCTCTTATAAGTGGGGACGGGGCTGTGTTTGGATTTAACCAATTAGAGTGGCAAGACAGAAGCCTTATCTCACGAAGAAAAACATCCAAGTCCAGCTTTATTTTGCAACAACAACACTGCTCATCACCAAAAGAACACCGTACCTCGAGTAAAGCATGGTGGTGGCAGCATCATGCTTTGGGGCTGTTTTTCTTCAGCTGGAACTGGGGCCTTAGTCAGGGTGGAGGGAATTATGAACAGTTCCAAATACCAAGCAATGTTTATCTTTCAACACAACAATGACCCTAAGCACACAACCAAATCAACAAAAGAATGGTTTTACCAGAATAAGATTGAGGTTATGGAATGACCTTGCCAGAGTCCAGACCTGAATTCGATTGAACATCTGTGGGGTGATTTGAAGAGGGCTGTGCACAGGAGATGCCCTCGCAATCTGTCAGATTTGGAGCGGTTTTGTAAAGAAGAGTGGGCAAATATTGCCTCATCAAGATGTGCAACACTGATAGACTCTTACCCAAAAAGACTGAGTGCTGTAATAAAAGCCAAAAGTGCTGCAACAAAGTATTAGTTTAAGGGTGTTCATGTTTATGCAACCACGTTTTTTAAGGTTTCAGTTTGTTTTTCAATTGCATTGTAGAGGTTGTAGGTCACATTAAAGGTGGAAAAAGTTGTGAAATTGTTTATCTTGGTGTCATGTTTTTACATCACAAAAACCTTGCATTTGAACAGGGGTGTGTAGACTTTTTATAACCACTGTAGCAACATCATGAATGCAGAAAACTAGGGATGGGAACCTCTGAGTACCTCACGATACGATACACAATACAAAGCTCACGATAACCATTATCTCACGATATGAAGATACTGCAATTATCGATATATCGGTCAGAAATCAATCTACGATAATCTACATAACAAGAAAAAAAAAGATTAAGTGAAAAAAATAAAAATTTTATTTTATGTCTCTGAAAGACAATAAATTTAAAAAGCCTCCTATGAACAGTTACACTATTTTAGTGCAAAATTTCTGTAAATAAGTGTCAACATACCAATGTAAACAAATAAATATATCCAATAGAGCTTACTGTAAACAAAATACAGGATCTTTCTTACCAGTGACACCATTATAGTGCAATATTCCAGTAAACAATATATTGGTTCCTTCAACAAACAGTGACAAAAATTATGTGAAGATGTACCTGCACGTTTTTGTGAAAAAGCAGACAAGGTTTTGGAGAAAAAAATAAAAAAAAATAAAAAATCAATACTTAGCGCGAGCATATCGATAATCAATTGTGTGAAAAAATATTGCAATATATTGCCGTAGAGATATCATCACACTCCTACACAAACCGACAACAAAAACACACAAAACAACCTCAAAAAATTACTCCAAAACACACAAAACAACTTAAAACCACAAAAAACCCACAACAAGTGAGAGAAAAACAACAAAAATACACAGAACCACAGAAAAATACACAAAATGATTTCAAAAACATTTGGTCATCATTCTAAATGGGTTAACACCAGATTTACAAGACTGGATGCATAACTGCTCTGTAACGTCTCCGCTGCGTAACGTAGGGATGGGCGATATCGAGTCGACCAAAGCTCAAGACATTTTTTTCTCAAAATGGCAATATACAATAAAAATACAATCTCTATAATTCTAATTCAAATGAAGTATCATCATCATATTAAAGACAATTCTAGGTTAAATTTACTGATGAAAAATGCCACACTGCAGCCACACTTATTAACAAACATCTGCACAATATGTGCCACTTTTGACTATTTCTCCTCTATGGGACAGCACGTGTGAGTGAGTTCTGTAGTGTGGCTTACTTGGGGGAAGGCCTGAGTTAGGAGACACTCAGCAATCCATCTACATGTGCTTTACATGCCAAGTAATTTGATAAAAAATTAGCTAAAATATATATATATATATATATATATATATATATATATATATATATATATATATATATATATATAGGCGATATCTAAATTTTCTGTGTCGCCAAAATAGAAAACTCGATATATCGCCCAGCCCTAGTCCGACTTCCTGTCCCACACAAGGTGAGGCTTTGGATAAAAGCGTCTGCTAAACAAAAATGTATTCTCATTATTGTATTAAATGCTGACATACAGTAAATGTTGATAATGTGGCCCTAGGATCACCCTGTGCTATGGTTATCTCTGATTTAGGGTGATTCTTTGAGTAATTAAGTCTCTACTATATATTCCACAAAAAATTAATCAATCACAGAACAGATTTAGCAAGTATTTAAGTGCAAAGGTTAGTAGCAACAGATATCCAAGCTTTGTATGATTGAGATTAAAGCTGCAATGATAATGATATATGTTAATTACGATACACTAAGGTTTACTACTACTACTTTGTTCAAGTTGTGATATTTAATATATTCATGACTTTATTGTGACTTCAATGATATTTTATGTGTTAAATATAACAACTACACTACAAATACATGTTTTATGTCATTGTTTTAATCCCTCTCCGTGAAACATGTTGGCATAGTACAACAGGAACACGTTCACAGGTGGAAGGATTTATAGGGCCCTATAAAATCCATTTTATTTTTTTCCAAATTCTGTAATTTCCACATTATTTTTTTTACAACTGCGTTTTACAAATATTAAAATTTTTTTCAGAAAATATTAGTTTAACTCCTGTGAGGAAACAAAATAAACTCTTAATAAATAAAAAAAAAAAGAAATGAAAAAAAAAGAAAACCATAATTAAACACAAATATATGTCAAAAATAAAAATGTAATTTAAGATAATAAGTGAGATACAATTAAAAGGTAAATATACAGGTACGGTACATTTTTTAAAAAAATTGAATATCATGAAAATTTCATTTTACAGCAGGACTTGGCACCTGGCCCAAACTGGTTCAATGACCATGGTGTTGCTGTACTCGATTGGTAAGCAAACTGGCCTGACCTGAACCAAGAGGAAGGTGAGAGACCCCAGACCCAACAATGCAGATGACCTGAAGGCTTCCATCAAAGCCACCTGGGCTTTCATGACACCTGAGCAGTACCACAGGTTGA
Organism: Gouania willdenowi; assembly: GCF_900634775.1. Taxonomy (NCBI): domain Eukaryota; kingdom Metazoa; phylum Chordata; class Actinopteri; order Blenniiformes; family Gobiesocidae; genus Gouania; species Gouania willdenowi. Next base: position 19,707,086 of record NC_041057.1, read on the forward strand.
TAGCGTCCATGCCACGCCGCATTGATGCAGTAATTCATGCAAAAGGAGCCCCAACCAAGTATTGAGTGCATAGAAATTAACATACTTTTCGAAAGTCTTATATTTTTCATTAAAATATCCTTTTTTTATTGATCTTATATAATACTCTAATGGACACAAGGCTGTATCAGTTATTTCACCACTAGGGGACAGAATACTTTACAGTATCAGAAGTTATCATGAACCTACGATGTTTCAGACTCTACAATCCCTGGCATCGATCGTCTCGTCCACAACAACAGAACAACTTTCCGCAGCACTACACGAGAAACGGGAGGAGCTTCACAGACACATTAAAGTTAAGCGGGAACTGGTGGCTCTGCATTTTTGGAGTGAGGGATGAGTTGCGTAGTTTTTTGGCAGTTTAGACAGCGTTTCGGGTGGTTTAGACCGTGTGTGAAGCGGTGCACCTAATGAGTAGTCCCCGCAAACATTTCCGCATAAAAAAAAAAAAACGGTCCTTTCCTCACGATGATGGCGTTTCATCCACATTCTGTGAATTTTATACGTCAAACAGTAAATTCCATTTTCATTGGTCAATTCCGTCCGCGATTCCGTTAACGTGGATTTTATCGGGCCCTAAATTTAAGCTGGTGTGCTAAAAAAAAACAGTACAAAAATACGTGTTTTAAAACAGAAAAATTATCGACACTAGGGCTGAAAGATTTGGGAAAAAAATCTAAATTTTTTTCCCTCAATATTGCGATTGCGATTTAATATGCAACAATAAAGCAAACAAATCTGTGGCTTTATCTCTCCAACATATCTAACTAAATTCACGTTTCATGAAACAGGTAAACATGTGGACTGCACTTCTTAAACACTCTGAACTTAACAGGACAGTACAAGACAGGACGAGAAAAATAAATTAATTAATATGAAAAATAAATAAAAAATTACAGCCTTTGCGATTAGAAAATCACGATTTTTTTTATGATATCGTGATAATATCGCAAATGCAATTAATCGTTCAGCTCTAATAGAGACTAATCACCTAATAGAAAAAATAATTGATAAATTAGTTGACTATAAAAATAATCATTAGTTGCAGCTCTATTTGAGATCTTTTTCTTTTCTTTTTAAATTTTCTATTGCTCATTCAGTTCAGTTTTGTTACTGCTGCAACAATAAAAATGTAAACAACATGTGAACATAATGTACCTACATGCATACATACATACCCACATATACGTATAAAGACATCTACCTAGAGCAGGGGTCTGCAACCTTTACTCTTAAAGGAGCCATTTTGCCTAATCTTGACTGGATTAAAGTCCTTCCGGAGCCGAAAAAAAAACCTTCTCATGAAAACAATACAGCGTATAAAATTCTATACCGTTAAAATAGTATCGAATAATTTTATGAGTTAATGGATTTGAAGGGCTACAAAAATAACTTGAATTTGATAACACATTATCAACTCCAACTCAAGCTAATTTCTTACAACATATCAAGCATGCATATTAAGCCGGTATGTTAGCAGTTAAATAAATCTTTCCCCACACAAATAAAGTCTGTATTTTTTTCCAGAATAGTCTTTTTTGTTATTTAAGTTATCTTACCAGAGATTTAAAACTGAATGTTAGCCACAGGTGGAAGGAAAGTTAAAGGTCTGTAGATGTTACAGGAGCTGAAGTAGGACGGTGGCAGAGTTATTCATTTTTAGGTTAACCAATTGTTTTATCATCATTTTATTTGAAGTTAATGTCATTAATCACCAGTACCCTCTGTAGGAAATCATTCATTTTCTTATTTTTTTTTAAATCGTCAGAGAGCCATTGCAAAAGAGTCAAAGAGCCACATGAGGCTCCAGAGCCGCAGGTTGCAGACCCCTGACCTAGAGTATTTATACCTACATGTATATACCTACATATAATTCATACATACATTAGAGCTGTCAAAAGCATTGAAAATCAAACATCGGTCAATAGCATCAAAGCCAGACACCCGGCTTGGAAAAAACAGATTTTAAAAAATTATATATATAGTTTCTGAACAATTCCGTGGCACTAGAAAAATAAATAAATAAATAAAATTAATGTAAAAAAATTAATAAAAATAAAATCGTGACCACACAAAAAAAGCACCATTATTTCTTGTAAAGCTCAGAAATGAGCATATGAAAAATCAGTATGATATCAAAATTAGCATCAAGTCCATTCATTAGCATCAAAATCAAGTCTGCAACTCCAGTACCAAGACATACAAACATACTAGTGGGTCTAAGAAAACAAAAAACAAAAAAACAAGTAAATAAAAAATAAACATAAATATAAAAAGTTACATTAAACATTGGCTTCCCCATTTGTGATCATCTAAACTCCAAGAGACGTATGATAGTCTTAAAAGTGTTACTGTGTTAGCTTATAACTGACTGACTTTTCTTCTTCTTTCTTTTCCTTTCCCCCATGTACACCCACCCCACCCACATACTAATTGAGATCTTAATAAAATCAGATTTCATAGCAAAGCATACATTGCATCTCGAAACTTGCAGAGCAACGGACACGTGTGGATCACTTAGCTGGTAAAATAATCTCTTTATTTGTCAGCATACCATATGTCAGACATGTTTATGCTCCCAAATGTGTAGGAAGACATTGATCAATGTCTGACATCACACAAAAAACACTTTTACATAACAAACTGGAAGTCATCCTATCCTCTCCATTTAAAATTAATATTAATAATAATATTGAGATGTTGCACATTCCTATAGTCTGATACAGTTCATCTATAAAACACATTGCTGTCAGTGTGTTTGTGGTTGGAACATCTAATTAAATGCATTGCAGCAGAAGCAGGTCAATGGAGGGTTCACTATATTGTAAGGCACACCAAGCTAACTGACAGATGCTCGTGGGACCAGAAAAACAAGCTGAGCACCACCGCAACAACACGCATGCTGAAAAGATGTGACAAAGTATCAGAGGAATAGCCATTGTTTGGTGTTGGACTGTTGACACACACGAGTTTCTGTTGAAAATGTAGACTACGCAGTAAAATTCAAGTCTCTGTCAAATTGTCTCACTGCACTGGCGACATGCTAAGACGTCGCTAGCTTACCGTCAATAGCTAACACATTATGCACGCCGTTTATTACAGTCGTGACTACATCACTGACCGGTGTACAGTACAGTACACACAGCAGCATGTGTCTGCACACAGCCAACACCAGCACAAAAAACACACACACTTTACTTTAGAACGAGTTCAGACGAACATCTACGACTAGCTTCTTACCAGTGGATATAAATCGACACGTAATCCTGAGGCAGTTTAGTCAGAGAGGTGGATGAATTAACTTGGTTTGACAGACAATATAAAATCACGTCATGATGAGGTCACAGCGCCTCCTCCGAGGCTCCAACAGCAGACCGGTGGGGTGATGTGTGCGAACCGGGGGTTACTCCCGGACAGTGACGCCTGACCGCAGCTTCCGCTATAGACATATGACACATAGAAAAGACATTCCTGAATTGAATATTATTCTGTTTTCCTACTTACGAAAAAAATAAAAATAAAAATAAAAATAAAAATAAATAGAATAATAATAGAATATTTTCTATTAAAAAACTCAAGACAATATCCTCCCATGTCAGTACAAAGTCTTTGTAAAGATGGACAATGATAAACTGACTGAAGTCTGTTAAAAAAGTCCTTGAGTGTGAGTCAATTAGTAACATTGGAAATACACGTCACAGGACATGACGTACGTGGTCACATGACCACTTCTCTCCAGTAAACATAACGCAGCTCGTGTGGACAGAAGAGTAGACGGGGACATTTCTTAGCGCTTTACTTAAAAAAAAAAAAAAAAAAAATACTGCCACATTAGACAGTAAACAAAGGAATTCGGAGGTTCTGAGCGTCCGTTTTCCTGCGCCGCGGGACGAGATTTCACGGGAGTTGCGAGGCCCCAGCCCAAAGCAACTTTTAATGGAAACACGTTCATAGCGCAGTTATGCTTTATCTACATTTAGAAATATCGCTTTTTTTTTTTTTTTTTTTTGCTCAAATCTGTAATGGAAACCCAGCTACTGTCGCTTAGGATCTATAACAACTAGATCTATGAGTGGGCGGAGTTACAACATTAGGGGGCGGGTACCCAAAAAAGGCTCATCCGAGAGATCATGCGAGAAATTATAGGAAACTGTCATTTTAAGTGATGTACAAAGTCCTTTTCTTTAGTTGTTATTTTGTTGATGTTGTGCAGTATCCCCTAATATTTGTAAATATGTATCATTTGTGTCTGTATGCAAGATCACACAATTAAAATTATAACAGTCATGTTTTTTCTGTGTCTAATGTTACGATTTCAAGAGATTTATTTGTCCTTGTGTGTTTCCCCCTATTTTTTTTTTTAAATGTGTTTTTTATACTGTACTATATTGTCTTTTTCTCTTCAATCGGTTTTTCTATTTAATGCGTGTCTACATTTTTAAAGTATTGACCATAAGTCTCCATATGCATTTTATGATGGTGGTAGGAAACCTGAGAACTCAGAAGCAATTTAGAGAAATTTGGGGAGAACATGCAAATTATAGATTATATACTGTATCTATAATATAGTATAGTGGATGTAAAAAAAAGTCTACACACCCATGTTCAAATGTCAGGTTTTTGTGATGTAAAAAAAAATGACACCAAGATAAATAATTTCACAACCTTTTCCACCTTTAATGTGACCTATAACCTGTACAGTGCAATTGAAAAACAAACTGAAACCTTTAAAGAGGAAAAATAAAAATGAAAAACTCATGATTACCTGGTTGCATAAACATGTATCTTTTGTTGCAGCACTTTTGGCTTTTATTACAGCACTCAGTCTTTTTTGGTAAGAGTCCATCAGTGTTGCACATCTTGATGAGGCAATATTTGCACACTCGTCTTTACAAAACCACTCCAAATATGACAGATCGCGAGGGCATCTCCTGTGCACAGCCCTCTTCAGATCACCCCACAGATGTTCAATCGAATTCAGGTCTGGACTCTGGCTAGGTCATTCCATAACCTCAATCTTATTCTGGTGAAACCATTCTTTTGTTGATTTGGTTGTGTGCGTATGGTCATTGTTGTGTTGAAAGATAAAGTTCCTCTACATCTTCAGCTTTCTAACAGAAGCCCGAAGGTTTTATGCCAACACTGCCTGGTATTTGGAACTGTCCATAATTCCCTCCACCCTGACTAAGGTCCCAATTCCAGCTGAAGAAAAACAGCCCCAAAGCATGATGCTGCCACCACCATGCCTCACTGTAGGTATGGTTTTTTTTTTTTTGGTGATGAGCAAGGTTGTTTTTGCGCCAAACATACATTTTGGAATTATGACCAAAAAGTTCAACCGTGGTTTCATCGGATCATAACACATTTTCCCACATGCGTTTGGGAGAGTTCAATTGTGTTTTTGCAAAATGAAGCCGGGCTTGGATGTTTTTCTTCGTACGATTAGGCTTCCGTCTTGCCACCCTACCCCATAGCCCAGACATATGAAGAGGACGGGAGATTGTTGTCACATGTACTACACAGCCAGTACTTGCCAGAAATTCCTGCAGCTCCATCAATGGCCGCCTTCCTGACCAGTTTTCTTCTCGTCTTGTCATCAATTTTGGACGGACGTCCTGTTTTTGCTAAAGTCACTGTTGTGCCATATTTTCTCCACTTGATGATGACTGTCTTCACTGTGTTCCATGTTATATTTATTTTCTGAAAAATTCTTTTCTACCTTTCACCTGACTGATATCTTTGAACAATGAGATCCCTCTGATGCTTTGGAAGCTCTCTGCGGACCATGGCTTCTGCTGGAAGATGTGGCTACAAAATGTCAGGAAAAGCCTACGAGAACAGCTGCACTTTATTTGGGGTTAATCAGAGGCACTTTATATGGTGACAATTTAACATGAGTTTGAATGTAATTGGTTAAATCCGAACACAGCCCCGTCCCCATTTAAAAGAGGGTGTGCACACTTTTGCTACCTCATTATTTGTTTTTAGTTTTACTTCACCTCCCTGACAGATTTCAGTTTGTTTTTCAATTGCATTGTACAGGTTATAGGTCACATTAAAGGTGGAAAAAGTTGTGAAATTATTTATCTAGGTGTCATTTTTTCACATTAAAAAAAAAACCTGGCATTTGAACAGGGGTGTGTAGACATTTTATATCCACTGTATCATATTATAGATAATAATAACACTATGTCTCATCATCATCTTTCTCCTATCACTGAGATAGTAAATTAAATGCAATTTGAAAGTTGCCCGCAAGATGGCAGTCAATCTCCAAGCTGGGTTTTAATGTAATCTACAGTTTTTGACATTTTTTTTTTAAATTTGTGTTGTCACTTTTTATTGAATTTCGATAACAAACAATAAATGTGAATGATTTACAGAAAGATGAAAGAAATATATCAAGATTTTTTTTTTTTTTTTTTTTTTTACCAGGGGTACAAAATACAGTAAAGACTAATCTACAGATGTTGAAGTTGAATTGGTGACGTAACCTGCAAGCCACTCATTGAAGTACATTTGTGTGTCTTTTCTAAAACAATTGGCTTGTATTACAATAATCAAACTTTTGAGTTAAAAATACAGTACAATTTTGAGTTTGCAAAATATCTTTCTGTCAGATTTCAAGGGAATGCATTTGTTTTAATAGAGCTTATAATAAACATTTTTAAACAGTTCATTCTTAACATAGTTTAGGACAAAAATGAAATATACAACTAAAATATATTTTACACAACTGATGCAGTATCTTACAATATTCCCATTATTGTTATTTTTTAACCCAATAACAGTGTTTTTCAACCTTGTGCTCGCCTGAAATGTCTAGCAATTGATAGAAATAAAAAATTAAAATACAGATTTTTTTTAATGATTGTTATTTTTCAAATTAAACAACTGTACTTTATACTTTCACTTTGCCATTATAAATCTAATTCAAATAAATTGCAGTAAAACTTATCACTAATGTATGCAGACCACTCTGTTTTTGTAATACAATATAATAAATGTGATCAAAAACTAGAAAAAATAATGTCTTTGGGATATCTTTGATATCAAAATGGGGTCACGATCCAAAAGAGTGTGTGTGTGTGTGTGTGTGTTCTAGGCTTTTAGATGCTATGCCTGTAAGGTGAATAATTCATAGCACATACTACAAATGACTATCTCATCCCTTTAAGCCATCTGTGATGACATTTTTACACTAGCACTTCACTGGAAATTTAGAGCACCATTACACTTCCAGGGTTGGTGTTCTTCCAGGGTTATGTCAGCCTTGATGCACCGTGTTGCGTTGTACATCATATCATGATGAGTATTATGACTAATTTACAACACCTATTCTAAGCTTACAGATATGAAAATGCTCCATCATATTGTTGCACTAAATATTTAAGTTGCATCGTAGTTGCGATAACTCTGGAATTCCTGCTTTTTTTTTTTGCTACAGGTTTTGAGTTAATGAGTGGATGGGAAACATTCTGAAGGCCTCTACCTGTCCACAGTCCAAACTGCATCAAAGGAATTTGGTTGATGGTTGTCAAACTTTTGCAGTTGACCTCTTCACCACATTTTTGAAGACGGTAGAGATGTTCTTTCAGGATGTGGCCACGCTCAGCCAAGGAGAAAATGTGCACAGCAGAGGTTTGGGAGCAGTAGAGGAGGAGGAGGAGGAGGAGAAGGAGAAGAAGAAGGAGAAGGAGAAGAAGAAGGAGAAGGAGAAGGAGAAAGAGAAGGAGAAGGAGAAGGAGAAGGAGAAGAAGAAGAAGGTGTCTTTTCAGATCAATTGTGGCCCAAAAAGACCTGATTTTCCTTTTTCTTTTAAAACAATTTACCAACGCTGCAGTAAAAAAAGATTGTGACTTCTTTGTCTTACTTTATACAACAGCACGTGTTTCATCTTTACTTTACATTATGTTATTCTATTTCGTTTCAAACAAAGTCAAAGTAAAAAAAAGTCAATTTTTGCATCAATTGAAGTATGTATTGTGAATTTCATGTTGTATTATTGTGAATGCTAATTGAACTGACCCGTGTGGTGTTCATTATTACACGAGAAAACGACATTCATTTTGTACTTTTACATTTTCTTAATCTTTCCAACTCTAAACAACTTTCACGTTCAGTTTAATCTTTAATTTTTAAACCAATAAACTTGCTTCACATAAAAGTCAGACATAAAGGCTCTGCTGTTCTCTTTTGGTGTCATTGTGCCAAGATCTCCAGAGCGTCGGCCTCTAGAGAAAGGATTGTGGAAGCCTCAGAACCTTGCAACGGATTTAAAGAGATCTCCATATGAGTGGCTGTAAGTTCAAGACAAACTGCTTCAACAAATCCGGCACATGAGCAGAGTTTCTATGCATGAAATCCTCTAAAACCAATAACTGTGTCAGAGCATCTCAAACACAATGATATATCACAGAGTTCATGTTTCCGCAACCCAAGAGATTGCAAGATTTTGACTTGCAGAAGGAGTTATTTAGAAAATATAGCTTTCCAAAAGCTAATTTTAAACAAAGAACCCCTTCACATTTACAATTCCAGTTTTTCCACTAGTTTGTTTTACACAAAGTTCCCAAACTGGGGTACGTGGACCCCTAGGGCTACAGGAGTACATTGCAGGGGATTCACGGAAAGATGTAACAATTTATGAATAATCAGGAAATGTTTCTAGCATCTTTTAGGCTATTTTGGGGGGTCAAATTCACCACAAACAAACAGTACTATTGCTCAATAAAATGCTATATTTTCTTGTGATGCACTGAAACAGAATTATTTTATACAATAAGAGGCCATCTTATCACACTTCTGACAATAGAAGACAATATTTAGCTACATTTTGCAAAGGAGACCATTTTTACTTATTAAGTAATCGCATTAAAGTTGCACGCATTTAAAAAAAAAAGATTGAAATTCCACTGATTGTTTTGAATTTGTAAATTAAGCCTTAGCAAACCATTGTTCGATAGACAGTTAGGGGTTTACGAGAGCCCGCTGTTCCATAAGTGAAAAACATATGAAATTATTTAGAGGGTACAAGACATGATTTGACAAAAATGTAAAAGGGGGACGTGGGACAAAAAAGATTGGGAACCACTGTTTTACATGATGAAAGAATGTCCTATTTGAAAAAAAAATGTCAAATTAGTGACTTAACTAGTTACTGGGTGAATGCAGAAATAAAATAAAAGACAAAGTGGGAAAAACTGTCAAAATATTTAATGATTTTGGTCCTGAGAAGATGAGCCGATGTGTCACTTAAATACATTTCCACCCCTCCCGCAGCAGCCTGGGGAATTGTACCAGGCACGGGGATTAGCAACTGAAGTGTAGCTTTGCTGTCAACAGCAGGAATGTTTTGGGAATTGCTTCATCTTGCAGTGACGTGCACTCATGCATATGGAAGGAAGTGGAGATAGCTGCAGAGTTGCTCGTTCACCTTCAGTGTTTCACCACCACCATCATCATCATCATCGCCATTTCCTTGACACGTTAGCCTATTTTATCGTCAGTGAACGCTGCCAAACCCCATTAATTCAGAATTGGAATGATCTGGTTCAGATCATTGTTTGACTCACAAAGCACTTAACAGCTAATACCTTAAAGAGAAGGACATGGAGACGGATGCAGACTTCTCGTGCTACGGACTTTAAAAATAGAAAACTGAAGAAAGCATCAGCCTCACTGGATGCAATCTAAGTTTAGAAATGTGTTATAAAACATTTGGTTTAACCTAATTACTAAAAAATCAACTAAAGGTTCAGTGATTTTAAAGAATTAGAAAAATATCTGCATGAGTACGTACACATGATTTTCATTAACGTTAATAAAATTGTCAGAAATAAACCTAATTCCAATGAAAACAGCTTAAAAATAAATAAATAAATGATTATTAATCGCCTAAAAGACAGAATATTGGAATTATGTAGTATCTAAACAAGATATAAAAAACAAACTAATTCAATTTGCATCCCCTCATAAATAATAATAAAAGTATGATTTAGCTGTGTTTGATCTCTTTTTCATATTGTTCATCATAACCAATTATATTAAATTTACAGAAAAAAAATTAAAAAATTCTGCTTCACTTCCTGAAAGAAGTGAGTTAAATGCGTAAAGCATGATGCAAGTCTATGATTACCGTAGATTGGAAGCTTATGTTCATTTCAATTACCCATTAAGATGTGAATCTGTAAACAAGTTCATAAATGGCTTCCTGCACTTAAGAGAAGCACCAATAATTCTGGCCCACTTTTAAATCATAAACACCATAAAGAAGAAAACACAAAATGTCAACGTCTTCTGATGACAGCTGTAAACTTGGCCATTGTATATTTTCAGTTACAAATTTCCTTCATAAAAACATGAAAAAACAAGTTAAGGACTCCCCACAAAATTGTAAATGTGATTATCAGCTTTATTTAAATAGTAGAAACCAAAATTCTATTAAAAACAAAATTTCTGTATAACGTGGCAGACAACATGTATCCGATGAAGACTATAATCAGATGTGGTGAACCTGAGCTTTCCCTTTTGAGGCCCCTGGTAAAACTTTGGTAAATTCAACAAAATGTGAAGCTGTGCACGTGTGGTAAACAATTTACTCTCATCTCATTGGCGGGTTCGCTCGTGATCAATAAAGTCATCAGTTTCAATGGGATTTCTTAGTCATGTCTCACATAACGTGTTGAAATTGAACTGACATTTGCTATGTACATAAATACAAGGGATAAAGCAGTGCGTGTGTGTTTGTGTGTTGAAAAAAGATTAAATCACAGTGCAGTGTTGTTTTTTCTCAGCACGCTCTGACAAACCAAAACAAATCTTGTCTAAGTCATCTGTTTACTCTGATTGATCTTGTTCATTCAAACTCTGAACGGGTTTAACAGAAACTGCCTATTTATACTAACCTGGGACACATTAAAGTCAATATTTTTGTGAGGTGGGCCAAAGAGGCATATTTGTAAACCTGTATGATTAACGCTTTAGGAATATTTTCCTAATTTTTTATTTTTTTTTTTTTAAATTTACACTTTGCTAATAGAACAATTCTATTGGCTAAAAAAGCACATATTTGGTAAAATGTCTTCATTAAAATAATTATTCTTCAAAGTTTGCCTTTTTTTGTGTGTGTGTGAATGTGGGGACTGTATGTGGGGGACGGTTGGGGGTGATACGTATATAATGAGAAAGTGGAAGTAGACAAAGCTTTGATGAGCATGATATTTTTACTATAACGCCCATAGCGGATTTCCTTGTGTCAAAATAAAAATGACATTTTACTAACTCACTTTGACTCAAATTGTTTAATTTCCTGGAAATTATCCTCAGGAAAATGAGATGCAGTACTTTCTCTATTTCCTGCTCAGTTCTAAGGGTATAAAGAACAGTAGGTCACTTGTTTTTGTATATTTTCTGTATTACATCTATACATATCATCATGATTTTGATATTAATGTACGAGAGTTACTTTGGCCTGTCAATGGACAAATGTTGAGTTGTGATATTATGTCAAGTTACCGTAATTAGCAGCAAAACACACATTAGTTACATGAACATTTGGTGATCATTCAAGCCCAATGATACCCCACGTGAAAGGAAAAACAAGCTATTTTTCCAAAGGAGTCAATTTTTTATGACCCCTAACTTGATTATCAGTGCATCGTAGTCCGTCAATTGATTCCTTTAAAATGTTTTTAGACGTCTTCTGTTTGGTCTTCGAGGTTTGAATGGCAAACACTGGGCTTGACTCTTTGCTGTCGGACTGTAAGGGACACCTGTTGGGTAATCTGGCTGTTAGTACATTTTGGCACGAGTTCACAGGCGTGGGAATCTGATAAGGATTGAACCGGAACCAAGGCCGAGACCTGCCGTACCACTGATTTCTGCTTGGAGATGAGGACGAAGAGCACATTGGCAGAGTTGGAGCCATTGCAGGTGGTGTTGACATGTAGCGGTACGGGTATGACAGCATTCCTCCCAAAGGTGACAATGGTAGGCCCTGTAAAACCAACAGACAGTTAGTGTTATGGTTTTTATGTTGATGACATAGCATTTTTAACATGTGACATGATTTGAAAATAAATATACCTTTTAGAATTCATAAAATGTGTTTGACTGAAGGCTAGTTACTGCATATTAAAACCAGGATTTGGTTAATCACCTGCTTCCAAAGCAGGATGAGTAAATGCTTTCATGCAGTGTTTATTTATTTGTTTGTTAGCAGGATTGTGTCAAAATTTTAAACAAAAATGGACCTTATGTCATTAACAATCCCATTAAATGTAGGAGTTGATCTGGATCAATGTACTGAATCTGGATCAGTTTGAAAAATAAAAAATCTAAAAATCCTCATCTCTCATCATTGGCGAAATTTCTAAATATTTGACTCAATGATGTCGCGTTGGTTCCTCAGTTACCCCATTGAGTTTCAAACGATTCGGATCCGGTTTGCGCATTTCATCGCAATTTTTTCTAAAAAAAAAATGTATCATAAAATGAATGGGAGTGGAAATTTCTTCCAAACCTTTGAAGTGTGAATGATCATTGCACCATGATCAGGATCACTGATCCAGATAACTGAAGGGTGAAATGCAGGACCACCAGACTCCTTCTTTCCCTCTGCCATCAGACTCCTCAACAGCTCATAGAACTGTATATAATTCACTATGTACTTTATATTTGACTTATCTATCTTTTCTACCTTGTACATATTTATCTTTGTTACTTTTTAAATTATTGTAATTACTGTTACAATACTTTTCTCTTTATTTGTTTTTTGAATTTTTTTTTCGTTCTTTATTTAAAATTTTTTTTTTTTTTTTGTTGCATCCAGTGTGGTGAGACATGTTTCTTTACTGTGCACATGATAAGAAACACTTTGAATCTGACAGTATTTGGCAAAGAGGATATTTGGCACTTGCGCTCTCTGAGTGCTCTTGTTAAGTCATGTTTATTTTCTATGTAGAGACAATGTAGAGGAACCCTTATTGTTGGTATAAGTGGGCATGTATTTGGGAATGTAAATACTAGTAAATTTTCCAATTATAGTTCTAAAATATATAAGTTTTGTTTGCACAAGGTGGAAAAAAGTTGGTTTTCACTATGGAAAAGTCAAGAACAAACAGTACGAAGGGCATTCAGTGGAATTTAAGATACTTAAATAATAATCTACAGTTGTGGACATTTTAATCATTAGGTACAAAGATTATTATTAAATCAAACAGGAAACATGACTGTTGTTTCTTTAGAAGCCCCGAAAAGGTAAAATAGCTCACTCATATTAGCGTTGAGATTCATTCCAAGAGTGGACTTGAATATGTATCAGTGCAGAGTTTGCATGTTCTCCCTTATGCTTGCATTGGTGCTCTGGTGTTTTGCAACTAAATCAAGCATGCTTGGATTTTTGGGCTAGGCTTGACCAGGCATAGAATTCTATTACACCAGAATGTGATTAACCCACCCTTAGTTTTTAGATTTTAAGGTTCTGACATTACGTAGGTTTATTCAACAGGAATTTCCCCCTAAATATTTTCAAAACAAACACCTGAATCGGCAGCGTCGATGAATCTGTTTCTCACTTGAGCACAAAACTTTTCATCATGCTCCTCAGGGATGCAGAGAAAGAATTTCATACATGTAGCTCTACATATATGACAACAATAAAGGAAATCTATCACACCTATGATTGATTATATACCATTATGATAGGAAATGAGTAGCTACAATTGACAAATTATTCATGCCTAAATTGGCAACAAAAATTGCCTCTTTTAGCATAAATGTTGACAATGGTAGAGGGTCAAATGAAAGACAGATTTTCTTGTGAAGGAAAATGCTCATACAAATATACTGTAGGGTAAATATGATCTCTGACTTTTGTGTTTGGCCTGTAAACATTTTTTTGTATATATATATATATATTTGTAATATTGCACACCTGAGATGCGAACATGTGCTGGGACAGTTGAAACACAAAGGGAGATGAAGCGGCAATGCTTCGAGAAGTCAGGCCTCCATTTTGTAAGTCACTCATTCCAGGCAAAGATGGAAGAACATGTCCCACACTGGAAAAAGCATCTGGCTTTACTGACAGCTGCCCGGGGTGAAACAATAAAGGTGCCCCAAGCTTGAGAAGAGATTGGCTGTGAACATTTTGGAAATCCACATTGTGCTGTGGTCCAGCAAAGACGGAAGAGGAGCTCTGCAGTGGCACCATAAAAGGCAGGACTCTGTCTCGGAGTTCACTCAACTGCTTCTCTGAAAAGTCAAGTTCCACAGAGTAGCCGCCATCAGGCGACCTGTGTGTTGTCCTTTCTTTGGTTGGATTCTCACTGTTGTTCCTCTTGGTGAGATCAGATTTGTTCCACGGAAACTGGTTCGAAGTTGATGTAAACTCAGTCGTGGAATGAGTGGCTTCTGCAGTGGCATCCTCTTGTAGATCATTATCTGAGTCACATTCAGTATGCTTCTCTTCTGTTAGAGGACAAAAGTAAAAAATAATAATAATAATTTAGATTCTTCACTATTTGTATAAATGTCACTACCTGGAAACGTCTTAAGAAATTGGAAAACAATTGCATTTGTCTAACCCTATCCCTAAAGATCATATGCTTCTTCAAATTTAAGATTAAGATCATTTCTTGATAGTCTTTGAGCGATCCTAAAAGCTGCGGAGTTACACGTTGTTGTATTCATCCATTGAACTGTCCCAATTACAATGTGTCTCATTATATCAGCTTGGTCGAATGCTAGCAATCCCTGCAAACCTGTACCGGCTAAGCGGATACATAAGAAGAGACCTAGAAATAAATCTCTTACAACCAAGTAGCAAAACACAGCTAGGCTTTTACATTTGTGTTTATTAATTTTAAAACCAATTAATGTCAAATTCCTCGTGTGTACAACATACACTTGGCGAATAAAGATGATTCTGATTCTGATTCTGAACATGGACTGTGGACTTTTTTTTTTTTTTTTTTTTTTACATATTTTTGTTTTAATCTTTTCACTTCATCAATAATAGGAAAAATAGAATGACATTCTCCCCAATACATTTGCTGATTAAAATGCTATATTTGTTAAGGACTCAAATACCTTCACAAACACCAGAAACTTGAACACAATAAATAAAAATAGCATTAAAAAAAAAAAAAAAACAAAAAAAAAAAACTTGAAGCTTTAAAAACCATTGAGATGGCAGATTTTTTTTGTTTGTTTGTGAAAACAGCAGTTTTAGAATTAAGTCCAATAAAATCAAACATCCCCCATAAAGTATATAAAGAGAATTTGGTTCAAATGGCATTGTGTCCACAAGTTCCTTCATCCATAAGGAGATTAAAAATAATTGGTAAACCACTATAGTAGATATCTCACCTTTATGTGGTATATTATAATGTTGTGACCAAAAATATTGACGATAATATTGAGATGTAGCACAAACCTGAAAACTACTGTCATAAGAAGTTAAGGTTAAGATGACCGTACTTTGTGTAACCTTTGAACCAAAGCTTGGTAAAGTTACAAATAGCGTAATGAAGACAGGGAGAGTTCTTGGTCTCTGGAAGGTTTTAAATACATTAGACTAAGGAAAGTAATTAGGATCAGCAAACCATTTATTCATTCAGTTCAGTCACTTAACAGTAACGATTTACGACGCCTTTTCAACAGTTGTTTTTGTGTCTGGAACACGTGGAACACATGCTATAGTCATTGCAATGGCTCAATAATGTTTACGGTGTTCATGGAAACCACACAGCAGAACATAATCATTTAGTTCCCCGAGTGCAGTAACACCTCACTATACTTAACTTCTATGTGTTTGGACAGTATGTTGTGAGGTAACTTACCTTGACAGTTGGGGGCAGACATCAGAGGACTGCTCACCACTTCCACAGGGGAATAAAACGGCTCACTGCTGGTACCAGGTTGGTCAGATGAGTCGTCCGAGTCAGCACAGTCTAGGTCCGCTTTATTTTGGTTTTCGTGTAGAAAAGGTACGGTGAACTGTTTATTTCTGCGTGTCACGAAAGGAGACAAGTCAATCGAGGCTGCGTATACCTATTATATGAACACTATGATTTGATTAAGCTGCAAAATCTCTACCTCTTTTCCCGTCGCCCGTTTCCTGTGTCCCTGAAACCTTTGGCAAAAGGGTTGTTGTCGATCTTAAGCTGTGTGATCTTGAGAGAGAGAAAAAAAAAAACAACTTGAAAATCACTTTAATAATTTACATATATAAGGTCTGTTCTCCCCATTTGCTCAATCTCCACAAACAGTAAATAATTCTACAGTGCATGTTGAATTTCACTGAACAATATAGTAAATGTGTGGTGTGTGTGTGAGGGCATCTGAGGGTACCTTTTCATTCTGATACGCAGTGACAGCAATGAACTCTGTCTCTGGGAAGACATAAGTTCTGAAGGTGCTGTATGGCAGCTTCATGATGTCGTTGGCCCTCACAATATGAAATCTCGGTTGGTATTTATGCATAGAGTTCAAAATAGTCTAGAAAGTAAAAAAACAAACACAGCTGGTTAAGATTTCTGACATCAAATATTGATCATGTGTCAATGGGTTCGTTTGTTCAGCAAAAATTAGACATAAGGCAAGAAGAGTAATATTTTTGGTGATTTTACACTTACAAATCCATGCTTGTCTGAGATGTTGTTGGTGAGTTTGAGTTTATGGAAAGCAACGGGCTTGTTCATCCACTGCTCTCCTTTGGAAGGACTGTCGGGGTGGATGTACATGCGTTTTGGCATCTCCGGGTCAGCTTTCCCAGCCACCATCCAGCGAGAGTTGTGAAATTTGTAGCGGCAGTCATCAACAGCGACAATGTCCATGAGCAAGATGTACTTGGCTGTTTCATCCAGGCCATCCACGCGCACTTTGAATGGCGGAAACATCCTCCTGTAGTTGGACACATTTACACATGAATAAAAATGCTGTGGAGTTATTTTAAATACTGGCTACCATGGTGAGGCTTGAATAGAAAGTTGTTGATGACACTCAGTATTTATTAAATGCAATAACAAACACAAACTTTTTTTTTGTTGTTATGTTAAAAAAAATATTACATATTGAGGAATTATTTTGAAAATACTAATAATAAATAAATACATAAAATATATGAAGAGTTAATTTGCAAAGGTAGATGATCATGACTCTTTTTCTAAAATAACATTTCAGAAAACGAGTTTTTGCAGTTCATACTAAACTTAAAATTTGTAACAAAAAGACACGTATTTTGTTTATACAAGCAAATGTTTTTAGATCAGTGCAAAGCCAAGAATTTGATGGTTCGGTGGACATGTGGATGTTGATGTAAATAGGTAGGGCTATGGGTGCTTGTTTTTTCATTGTATTTGTGTATTCTCTTTGTATAAATATATACATGTATTTGCTTAAACGTCAGATTTATTTTGTCCTTTGTGAAATAGCTTGGATGTAGGGGCAGGACTAGAAAAGCGTTAGGCTTTCTGCCCCTTCTCAAACAGTGCTGGGGCTCTTTTTTTTTTTTTTTTAAGTGAGCAAATGATTGCTTTATATGTTGTTTCTTTATGTTTGAGATAAATAAATAAATCCAAATCCAACCCAAATGGTATGTGAGTCAAATCACATTCAGAATGATAGTTTGGTGTTAAAAGCTGGCAGATAAATTTGAAATTGACAGTATCAGGGAAAAGTTCAACACTTGCCTTCCTGATTTGGTAATGACCATCTCAGTTCCTCTTTTGTGAAATTCATTCCACAAACTTTTGGACTCCAGTGTAACTCTGGGATCATCATCCAGCTCTTCTCCCGGTCTCAGACTCTTAGGGACAGGACCAACCTGGCGTCCCACTGCGGCAGAGCCAGGGCGCTCGGTTGGACGCTGGGACAGGGAGGAGACCCCAGTGAAAGTCAGCGCAGGGTAAAGCGAGGGCTGGGCGCCCGTGAGGAAGGCTGACAGTGACAAGGCACTCGGTTGATGAGCCTGGAACGGATGGAAAGCCATGGAAGCCGCTGCGTCGGCGGGGTTTCTCATCGGGAAGTCCGAGCAGTCAGCCACACTTGCTGCAGGAGCACAGGCGCGCGCGCGTCCGAAAGGAAACTAAAGTTTGTGAACTTTCATGCATGACCGAACACTCTTAAAAAAGGATGCAAATATAATCCCAATCGTGGATAAAATACAAAAAAAAGGGAGATCTATCGTCTGGAAGGAACAGCTGTGCACTACAGACCGTGCGTAAAGATGATCCAAAAGACCCGCTGTGGCGGCACTGGGTAGCTGGGACAGAGTGACGCACAGTGAAGTCACACACCCGTCCTCTCCTGCACATGGCACACTAATGAGCCACATTTCACCGACAGCTTCAGTGTCTGTACCAAGTGCCTAGAGCTGGGTGTGGCTCTAAGTGCTCAGGCGATGGGGAGAAAGCTGGATATTCGGGCTAGATGGGGTCATTGCTCTCAAATAGAAACATATACTATGAAGGAGAAAATAGTAAAAACATGTTTAACAGATAGACTGGATTACTTTTCATGTATCATTATGTCAACATCGACATGAACAATACAATCAATTTTAATGGTGTATGCAAGAAGTAGCCTCTTGTGAAGACTCATCTTATTAAACCTATGTAAATATTCTATGCAAATATTATTATTATTATTATTATTATTATTATTATTATTATTATTATTATTATTATTATTATTATTATTGTTCTTATTGATGCTTTGGAGCCAGACTGACTTGCTGACGCTTCCCGGCGTCCCCTTAAAAACCCAGTGTAGCTCTCAGCTGTCGCTTCACATTATCCATATCCTCCAGTTGCCTGTTCCAGTTTTCAGATGGCCCCACAGGCTTCTTTCCTGCAGTGGACCCAAACAATAAAACAATGCACACCAATGGCATTTGAACATCCAGCACTGTTATCCAGGGCCCAAGGACGTGAATGAGGGACCAGTCAATCACCTCCCAGATTGTCTCAGGGCATTGTACAATATCACTTGGACAGCAAATCAATACAAGAAATAACAAAGGGGTTTGTGTCATTTTCAGTGATTTTGTTGTCATTCTGTGTATTTTTGTTGTCATTTTACATATTTTCTATTCTATTTTGTGAATAAGTGTCTTTTTCTTTTCTTTTGTGTAGCTTTGGGTCCTTTTGTGTGTGTTTTTTTTTAGTAATTTTTGTGTGTTTTAGTTGTCATTTTGTGAATTTTTGTTGTCCATAGTGTACTTTCCTTCCATTTTGTATGTTTCTTTGAGTCATTTTATGTATTTATGTGGTCCTTTCTGTGTTCTTTTCTTTTGTTTAGTTTTGTTGACCTTTTCTGTGTTTTTATTTTTGGGGCTGCACAAAATTCGACCAAGAGCTGCCAGTTGTCCATGTATGGAGTAGAGGTTTTGGGAAATCCCTTCGTTGTATGACTACATTAATACAATTGCTTCCGGTTCTGTTTATATTTAAGAAGGAAATAATTCAGTTGTGGAAAAAAACATGAAAAGAGAAAAGTGTAATATGAGATGAATGAAAAGGTTGAGGAGTAGCTTAAATCAGTGGAGCTTTGCGTTTCTGCAAAAGGAATCAGTTTGACAAAAGCACATTTCACTTCACCCAGTGCTGTGCACAGAAGTCCAAATATATGTTTTCTTAGTTTGTTGTGTATGTTGAATGGACTGGGTGACTGGCCAGCCATGGACAATTTGTTTTTGGTTCTACAGTTTCTTAAAGTTCCCTAACATCAGGTACGGACCGTCGAGCACCTCTGGTAACTCTATAATGTAAAACACTTTGAGTGCCTATGAAAAGCGCTGTATAAAATCCAATATATCATTATTACTACTACTACTATTATTATTATTATTATTATTATTATTATTATTATTATAAAACAAGCATGTATTAAAGCAGCTGGAGACATTTAAAAAAAAAAAAAAAATCAGATGCTGAATGCCAAATCAGATTGCTGCTCTAAAGTTTATTTTGATCTCAACAGTAAACACTCTCTAATTGGCATCGTAATAAAAGTTTTGAGCATTGCATTATGGGATGTGGAGTCCTGTATATGGATGCATGGAAGTGTTTTACTTCATTCTCACGGTAATTTATTCTGTTTGCCCCTAAAAAACATATCAAAAGTGACATCCTCATGCTAATAACTGAGCCCCAACCCTCTTTCTTTTTACGTTTTTTTCTTGTATTGTTTAAATGTACTTTATATTATTGATATGCCCTTGACCGTTATGCACTGATAACTGCTCTCCCATGGGTGATACGGGAGGGTGGGAGGGATCGAAGAATGGGTTTGGGAAGAAAAACAAAAAAACAAAAAGGAAGGTTGCGTTTCATTGTTACCTGTGAAACTGCTTACATTAAAAAGAGTTACATAAAAAAAGTGACTTCCCAAAACATTTATTTGGTTTTCACGGAGAGAAAGTGGCAGCATAACATTTGTAGATGTTTACTTTGTGGCTTACACAAAATGCCTCGCAGTGAGGTGATATCACAGGGAATACCGAGAACAATTGAGAACAAAAATAGTGTAAAACCAATCACTGTGATCCTTGCCTGGTGAAGAAATCTGAGTAACCACAGTAAAAATGAAGCAAAAACACTTTTATGCATCCTTTTACGGGACTCTACATCCCACAATGAAATGCACAAAACTTTTCCGACAATGTCAAGAGAGTGTTTCCCGTGGAGATCAAAGCAAACTTTCGAGTGACATCTTTAATTCATTGATTGATGAGGTCTAAACTCTTTGTATCTAATGAAAAATGATGGTTGCAGCAGATTTAATAAAATAAATTAAAATTGTATAATGTATAAGAATGTTTTGGGGTTAATAGAAAACGATTAGCTGCACTTTTAGAATATTACAGCTATTTGGTCAGTCAGTATAAACGGTTTGTTTTCGGATGACAGTCAAAACCTCTTCCTATGAGGAGGTCCAATGTAGAGCCCTGAAAAGAAATCACGGGAATCCCACTCAAACTGGCACATTCTCAGATGGTTCTGTGTGCAATGTCTTTCGCCGATGTTTATTTAGACGGTTTGATCTTCAAAGCTGTACTTCAATGACTGCAGAGTGTTATCTTACAGTCTCGAGCGTCTCAAGAAACATCTCAGAATATAGGAAGTGATATTTCAGGTTCCATAAATGACAAATGACTCCCTAGATAGTGAGCAGTAAGTCGTAATCATAGCTGAGTTCACAGAGGTTTGACCGAGAGAGGAAGGCTAACGTTTTTCAACCCTTGCTGAAAAAATAAAAAAAATCACTAAAAACAGCATGACTGAGGTTGCGTGCATAACACAGCTGTTGACAACACAGTGCAACGAGTTTGGGGATGAAACAGGGAGTGGTGACAGCAATCGGGTCTGCTTTCCTTCACTCAGCACGAGTGTGAGGGATGTGCTGCGATGCACCCCCATTTCTCTGTGGTGCAAGCTTAGGCAGCAGCGTGAGAGAAGCACCAGAACAGGAAAGAGGCAATCAATCAGAGTGATGGTGCATGAATTTCACCTCTGGTCCCAGTCCACACCTGGGACAAATTCAGAGGAATGCTAGGCCACTGAGAGTTCCAGACAAGTCATGTGAAGGGCAATCCAGTAAAGTACGTATCACGTCTGAAGGGTAAAGAGGGCTTTTAAACGACAAACAGGAGGACAAGAGCAGAAGGGAAACTAAGTGGTGACTTAAAGCTGAACACTGAGGTTGGATGATCGGCCTCTGTGTTGTAGAAACTGTGTACTGTTTTCAGAAAGAATGGTATCAGAGTTAAAACGGACACAAATCTGTTAAGCCTGACTTAATCATTCTGATGCAGAGAATCTTTACAGCACCCTACACTGAGGTTGCACTGCAAAACAACTAATTTACCTACCGTATCTTTATAGAACTCTAAAGACTATGATTATCTTCAAATAGTTTAGGATCCAATCTATTCAAACTGAGATTGAGATTCAATGTGAGAGCATGTCAGTTCACACTGTCTACAGATGTCCACTGAAGCTAAGGAAGGCTGGGCCTTGTTAATACTTGGATGCACTAACCAGTGAAGTGGCAGTCGCTCTAGTGCAGGGGTCACCAACGTGGTGCCCAGTGGGCTGCTGGTTGAAACCAATGTGTTGTCGTCAAGCTCTGCAGAAGCATGATAACGAGCCAACCATTTGATTCAGGTGACACATCTAAAAGTCTCAGGAATCCGGCCCTCGAGGACTGGAGTTTGACACCAATGCTCTAAAGTAAAATACAAGATTTCTAAAGTCTTTGAAACAACATTTAGAGATGTCTAAACGTGACCATTTCTCTCTTACTAAAAAAATAGCAATAAGAATAATGTTTTTGTTAACAGATAATATATAACTTTTGAGTGACTCCAATGTATATTTAAAAGAAAAACTTTAAATGTGCCAATTTTTAAAATTTGTTTGTGAAAAAAACCAACAAATAAACAACAACAACACAAACATATTGCAGTGAAGCAAGCCAAATATAAAATTCATAACATAGAAATAGAGACTACGGTATTTTTGTCAACCTAGTGGCTACAACACTAATGCTGGAGCTTCGTGCTTGGCTGAGCAATTCATTTTCCACAGAAATAAGTTCTCTTAAAAGGTTGGGAGACTTAAATGGATCCCTCACACGTTCACTCCAACAATACTGGACTGGAAAAAAAAAAAAAGATTTAAAAGAGCCCGTGGTTCACCAGTGTTTAGATAACTTATGGAGCACACCCCGTCATATACACACACTTTGTTCCTGTGTGAAAGCTGCTAACCTGCTCGAGGCATAGTATGATCGTGTCTGTCTAATGTCATTAACACTGAGGCACACGAGCCTTAGGATATTACTTTTGCGTGACCTCCATTCTTTCATGCAACACTTAGCTTTTGTTCTTTAATGATGTCGTGAAAGTGGAGCTGATGATACAAGATGGTGATGAACATGTGTATCTATGTTTGTAGCATGCTTTTTTCATTATTTATCAAATAATTTGTGGAAAGGTGTGATAGACAAAAAGTTGCTTCACCAGTGAAAAGTAATTGTAGCTTTTAGTCTTTTAGTCAATTTGTCAAACTCAAATAAAAGCAGCCATTGATATTGCTGTTTATAACTCAAAGTAAAGCTGTTTTAGAAAACATTGGATAGAATAGTATGCAGTTTGCCTGCACATTTACTTCATGTTTACCCACAAGACAAATATGGCAATTTTTCAGAGTGACTTTTGTCCAAATATCTATATAAAGACACACATAGTAATGTGGACAAGACCAGTGTCGTATAACACCATTAGTAGGATATCGTAAACTAAAAAAGTTTACGAAAGCACTAAGATAAATAAAATGTTCCAGAGTGCGCGTGTGTTTGTGTGTGTGTGTGCCCACGACCCTGGAGACATAGAGACACTGTGTCTGCCAGATAAAGCTAATGCTGTTGTAATGAATTTTGGGTTGCGTTAACCCATTTACAGTGGTGTTTCAAGCATGGACTCTGAGCGTCTGGGATTCCAAACTAATTTAATGACACAGAAGCAGAGACTCAACTAATTATAAAGAGAGGGCTAGGACATTGTTCTTGCTGCAAGAACTATAAATATATTTACCCCCAAATCGAATCAAGACATGATGGACACGCTGTAAGAGGCGCCAGTCAATTCTAACCATCTTAAATTCTCATGAATTCCTAGTGCAAAGTCAAGTTGGCAACAAAATGTCTAATGTCTGCTGGGGGAAAAAGAAGATCTTTTGTTGAGATTATTGAATTATGTCATATTTTTGCTTCCTAAATGAGTTTATTCATGTCCTATTCATTGACAGGGGGCAGAATTAGGAGGTTGGAGATGAATGCATTTGGAGTTGACTCCTGTTGAGACTCAAAGAATGGTTCTAAAGAAAAATAAATCAGGTAATTATGGGACGAGTCAAACAGGAGTGTGAAAATTACTTGTAACTTTAAACATCTTTACAACAAGTTACAAAACATGAATGTTTTATGTTATGATGTATATTGTATTTATTTACCTTTTTCTTACATAGGAACAAGATCTTACCCATTATCAGAGGTGAAAATAACTGATTACAAGTACTCACGTTACTGTAATTGAGTTGCGTTTATGGGTACTTGTACATTTTTTTTTTAAATTTCTTAAACAGTAATTTTACTACTTCATTATGTTTTAAAAGAAGTAAAGTAATTCATTACATCTCTACACCAAACAGTTACTGAGTAAATTATTATTTTCGGTTTTAAAATGACCAATGGACATTGTGAAACTACAAAAATGAAATGACCAGACAACAATCAAATGCATCACATCATAGCCGATCAATCATATTAAATGTAATGCACCGCACCAAAACAACATTGAATAGAGGTTATTTTCTCAGTTTTAAGGTTCATTTCAGATTCAGTTTCCCCTTTTTTGTCTATTTACACTGTGTATGCATACACAATAAAAAAAAAAAAAAAAATGAGATGAAAACAGTGCAGTGAAAAGTACAACACATTTTATTTAAAGATTTTGACAAACCTTTTATATTCTATAGATCCCTTTGTGTATACATGAGATGTTTACTGTATGCATGGGAACCATGGCAAGATTTATTACCAAAAATAATCGTGGGGGGTGAAAGTAACTTTTACTTTGTAACTTGAACCACTTTTTACTTGTACTTGAGTTATTTTATGTATGACTTACTTGTACTTGTACTTGAGTACAATTTCAATTAAGTAACAGTACTTCTACTTGAGTAGGATATATCAGTACTCTTTACACCTCTGCCCATTAATACGGTAGAACAGTGTTTGGAATAATAGATACTGAAATAAAATAATTCTGAATGTCGTATTAATGAGAACATGCTCTTAAAAAGCCATTAAGCCAACGTTGGGTACCCAGTGTGACATGAACGTGTTAGTAACTTTGAGTGATCCTAAAACAAGTGATGTCTAAGAACATTGTCAGTTACAGAGGTGCAGGGGCCCTTGTCTATGTGATGCTGCAGCAGCTCCTTGGTTTCTTTGGTGCATTAGAAAGACTGTTAAATCATTTAGCTTTTTTTTCATGCCAAAGCTGCCATCGTTAGATTTTTTTGACTCCCAAAGACCCATAAGGTTTTTGTAGAGCTGACTTTCACATGCCTCTACCCTAGCTCACCTTAAAGTTAGTTTTTTTAGATTTTTGTTTTTTAGTTTTCCAAGCAGTAAGAAGTCTGTAAGTGCTTTCTGCGCGTAGCCCTTTCAACACTCAACACTTTCTCTCTTACGTTCCAGAAAGCAGAAGGGACCTTTCATAGCTAAATAAGCCTGTTTTATGCCTGGAGGCATCCGACTACTGGATGGGACCCGAGAGGACAAGAGGTCTCCAGAATGCTCAATATTACATGACATTCAGTGTCGCTGCTCCACTCTCAGGTTTCAAAGTATGACTACAATGTTAAAGCTCCTGATTATTCTGTACATTTTGCAAAATTAATGCATACACAAACTGCTCTCTTTCTTTTTAGTCATTAAAATTACATGACTCTCATTGAAAGTACAACAAATTACAACAGGTGACTTTGAGTGGATACCTGAACAACTGTTAACATGCAGGGGTAGTGACGAGCACTCGGTACGGTGTTCACACTATAGTCTTAAAAATGTAACAAGGTTAATAATTTATCTGGTATGTGTTTTAGATTTTAACTAGAGTGGAGCGATGATTCAGACCATTTTAGTCATCATTAATTACATATTTAATGTGATGATTGGCGAACTTAAAAGTACTGCAATATTCTTTTTCTATGCAAAAGGAACTACACTTTAAAAAAGAAGTCAGCTGTTTGAGAATCCTGCCTCAACGCCACTCCATTTATTTCTGATTGTACTGTATTTCATCCAATGTGAAAATTATAGTGTAGTTTTTAATAGTAAGTAAAATATCAATATATTTTGATACAGAGACCCTTATCCAGTGATGTTTGAGTAAATTAATTGAAGAAGAATTTTTGATGTCATGGTCACTATACACAAGACAAAGGAAGACAATGAAAATATCAGAATCAGATTGTTTTTTACTGCATTTGTTTGCACATACAATACATTTGCTTTGGTGTTTTCATTGCATAAATAATACAAATATCAAAATATCAGGCAGTATGAATATATAATCAATTCACAGTGAAAAGACATTGACTTAAAGGGGTGTGTTCAGGGTGGGGCTGTGGGGGACTTGTGACTGTTGCAGAGGGAAAGAAGCTGTTTTGTGGCGTAAGATTTAAGTTCTAATGGCTCGCAGTGTCTTGCCGTCAGCAAGTCCAGGGTGGGAGGGATCAGCAGCAATCCCGGCTGCATGCTTTAGTGTCCTGGAAGTGTATAGAAAGCATATAGGTCCTGGGGAGATTTACAAGAAGATTACTACTTCATTTAGTATCCAAAGCAAAATCAACACAAACAGTTAAGGTTAAGGGATATCCAAATTGCTCAACATCCCACAGTGATGGCCCAGGTTGGATTCAAACCGGTGACCCTCTGATTACAAGCCCGCTTAATTTACTGTTACATCACCACTCCCCCATGGCAGATTACATGTGATCACCTTAGCACAGTGGTTCCCAATTCAGGGGTCCGAGTGGGGGTCGCAAGATGAAAGATGGAGATGAGGGGAATTTAGGTTTGGGAGTTGGAGAAGTGGTAGCTGAGCCTCATTTGCTGCTTCCTGTCTGACAGGAAGTTAGTGATCCACCTGCAGATGTAGTCAGGCACATTCAGCTAGCTCAGCTTCTCCTCTGGCAGTGCTGGGATATTTGTATTGAAAGGAGAACTGAACTCCACCAAAAGGATCCTCACCTCATCTAGATGTTGAAGGAAAAAGCAGAGGGACTTGTGGATTGCATCATTTACTGACCTGTTGGTTCTACAGCCAAAATGCAAGGGGTCCAAAAACGGGACTTTAGATGGGAAAGCACAAGGGCCTCAAAGGGACTTCATCAGCACAGAGGTCAGGGCCTCTGGCCAGCAGTGATTCCATCCAGTGACTCTTGACTTTTTAGGGACAAGAATGATAGCAGATGTCTTGAAGTATTCTGGCATGTGGCATGTCTCCAGTGATAAATGGTAAATTAACTTGATTTATATAGCGCTTTTATGCCTACTTCAAAGTAGTCCCAAAGCACTTTACAATATCAGCTCATTCACCCATTCACACACCAATGGGACTGAGCTGCCATGCAAGGCACTGGTCAACCACCGGGAGCAACTTAGGATTCAGTGTCTTGCCCAAGGACACTTCGTCGAACCCCCAACCTCTCATCAGAAGACGATCCCTCTGAGCCACGGTCGCCCAGTAGGAGATAGAGATAGATAGAGTAGTTAAGACAGGCATTCATACCCAATTTCAAAAATGTCTCAAAGGTCATAATAAAAACAAATGTGATTACTTTTAGGCCACAAGTACCAAACAAATCGGATATCACTGGTCAAACATTGTGAATCTGTCAACCGGTAAAGCGTTAAAATCCCCATGCATTGCTTTTCACATGATTTAATAAACGGTGCTGTAGAGGAGCTTTGTATCCTTGACCCTAAGATTACATTAGTTATAAGACTTGGTTGTACTGATAACTGAAAACTTAAGTATAGCTAATTAGGTCTAACATCTTGTCCTGAAAAGCCCCTATTAACATTGTTCAGTGTTTCAGGGTGCATCTGTTTTCTGAGGATTGACCACTTGTGACCCATCACACTGCAGAGAGGATTAGTGAACTTTTGGTCTACATACAAAATAAGCTCAAAGTGAATACACCAGTGCTTCGAAATATTGTTTTAATGACATTTGTCTTATAAAACACCTAGTTGGGCAAACAGTGAAACACTTACAAATAACGTTTGTCACAATCACAAAATTAGTTATCAGACATGCAGTTTTAGGGTCCTGTGCTATAATAAAAAAGTCGATATTTCAATATTTCTCAATGGATACATTTAGTTGTGTTCGGATATGTAGAGCTGGAATCAGTTTCTATAAAAGCTTGTTTGTGTTGTTGAGTAATTAAACGTAACTGCAGTAAAAGCAGTCGGCACACTGGTGAAGGAGGAAAAGTGAGTTGACTCGAGGGCCTGCTGCACATCTTCCTGCTTTCACCCTTAGTCTAAGTCAAACTGAAAAGACAACAGTCAAGCGAAATGAATTCAGTCACTTGAGAAGTGCCTCTGCGACCAGCGGGAAATTAAGAGAGAAATGACTCAGAGAGGAGTTTATAAGTTTGTGTGTTTGAATTGTATCACTTCTGTAAGTGTGTGACAGCATGTAGGATTCCAATGAAAAAATACAGAAAAATTAAAAATAACACAAAACTTGAAGCCACCACCATCAACAACAAAAATGCTTCAATTGATTTAAATACTTATGTCTGTCAACTTGGGTCACATTTAAATTGATGGTTGCTGTTGCATTACTCAAACTGGTTTACAGTTTCTTCATCATAAAGCTCAAATTTTAACATTGTACTGTAGTAGATGCTGTAATATGTTTTTATTTACCAATGTTGGCTAATTAAAAAACTAGCTACATTTCCTCAAAGCACGACATTGACCAAAAAACAGTTTAGTAAATCGAATGTGTGTCTTCTCTTCAAATGCTCCAAAAGTATTTACACCAGGTTGTGTGACCTGGTAAGGATTAGGGCCTCACACTGTTCTTTCAGGTCAGTGGGATTACTCATGAACCTTTTCCTAAAACAGTGCCCAAGCTGGGTGTCAACACTTCTCACCTCTGTTTTAAGGCGGTGACCCTCTATGGCGTTATAATCCAAGCTTCAGAGGTTTGATCAAAGTAAGAGCCTTACAAGCTATGGAAGGTCAGTTGGCACTTTAAAGAAAGAACGGCATGCAAGGACACATTAGTGAAAGATTAACAGGTTTTACCTGTTGTATTACATACCAACAAAACTGACTTGAGAAAAAGAGGATTTCTCGCTTCACATTTCTCAGCAGGTCACCTCGGAATCGATTTTCTCACATTGGTATACTGTGCTAAGTACTAGTTCAATTATCCCTAAAATTTTAAATGCATTTGGACATGAAAAATACAGCCAATTTATTTTAGATTTTGTTGCATTCTTAGTTCAAATTAACATCACATGTAGATTTTAGAAAATTTGACAAGCAAATTTGCCCTTTTTAATGTCACCTATAAATAACAAAGTTATCTTCATCTACTGCCAGAACACGATACATTTGATCCATCTTTTACCTTAAAAGATAGATCCATCCTCTTCCTAAAAAGGGACATACATATGTGTGAGGGTCAAGGAATTTACGGGGAAACAACCGCAGGACTTAAAGTCAGCTAAGAACCTTAACCTCACCAAACCTCTAAATCCAGCTCCAAAATGAGAACACACCGATCAGCCACACCATACCGACTGTTGAGGTGAGCAACATTGTTGATCTCATTACAATAGCACCTGTCGAGGGGTTGGAGGTATTTGGTAAAGTGAAAAGTCTGTTAAGAGGGGTTGTTGTTTGGAGGTAGATATAAATATGAACTTGTATTTGCCTGAAACAATCCTCAAACAATCTCCTAAATGCTAGCTCAAGTATGTTGCAGCAATGTGAACCATAATAACTACACTATAGGCCAAACTGCGTTTATTATAATAATGTCATTAATGGAGGCCCACGCAGATAAATCTCAGGGATGATCACAAAATTTGTTGTAAACAGATGCTGAATATGATGGGGTGACATAAGAACAGATGGACAGAGAAACAGTACAGTACTACTGCATTTTGTTGCAATGAATCACTAGGTTAACATGCCTGCAGGATTCACTTGAGAGACCAAAGAAAGGTAGTGGGCGTTTTGTAATTTGTTTTATTCTTTGCTATAAAATCTGAGGTCCTGACATTTGCTGTTACAGAGACTGTGTGTTACACTATAATTGATTAGAAAGTGGGAACACTTCACTATACTTGACTAAAATTTGAGAGCCATAAATTTGCAAATGAAACTATTTGCAGTAGTATCCTCACATCAGGAATTCCCTGGGTTCAATTCCAGGATTGACTTGTTGGGATATTCAAAGAGGCCACTATTAGAGGTCAGAGACCCACCCAGGACCCAGAAGAGCAGCTTGGCATGCAACACTAGAGGAAACAGGGAAGTTTGGACAGCCTCCCAGAGATCGCATATCCTAACTAGATGCCCCACAGACCCCGGGACACACAAAGACACCCGTCCAGCTCTTCCATAGGGCTTTTCCACCAAGAGCACAGAGTTTTCATTTGGATCTATAGTTGGAGCTAGAGCTACTTTAGAGCTACTCCTGTCTAGCTGCAGTTTTCCACTGCAGCCGAGGCAGTACGTCACTGATTACGTAGCAGTTTACCCATGAGCACTTGCGCCATAATGAAGCTCAGGCTTTGACGTCTTTTTTTGACATCGTATGAATGCTATCTTATCCTACGTAAAAACTCAGCCTAACTACCCGTCTTCATTGGAGTCACAGGAGTCTGTGACAACATTCGTGAACACAGGTAATTATCAAGGATGATTTATTTCTTAACAATGACCATGTTAGTGTTAGCCTTTGCTAAGATACTTAGCTTCAACTACGCCTGCATAAGTGCAGCATAGGTTAAAAATATTTTCTGCAACCCTTTTGGAAGTGCACTTTTGCTTGCTTTATAAATCACTAGTACAGTGCCTGTCGGAAGTATGTATTCATACAATAGAGCTGTCAATTATGGCCAAATGAGTATGTGTTTGAAGGTTGGATGTACAAAGAGGTGTACATATTCTGTACTCTGTAGTGTTATAAAGGAATATATTTGCGTGTGCAAAATAAAATAGTGTGTGCAATTGTTTTTTTTTTTTTTACTCATTTTTATATATTTTTTCATTTGGTGTATTTTTCTATAATGTATGTTTTTTGGAGTCATTATGTGTATTTTTGTATCTTTCTGTTGTGTTTTTGTGCATTTTTTGTACAACTAGTTTTTTTTGTTGCCATTGTAGTGTGATTCTGGAGTAATTTTGTGTATTTTTGAATCTTTTTGGTGTAGTTTTGTGCATTTCTGTTGTCATTTTGTTTACATATTGTTTAATTTTTTGTTTTATTTTGTGCATTTTTTGTATAAATATTTAGTTTTGTGTATTTTGTGTATTTTTTGTATAAATATTTAGTTTTGTGTATTTTGAGTAATTTTCATATTTTTGTTGTTTGGTGTATTTTTCGGTAATGTATGTTTTTTGGAGTAATCTTGTGCGTTTTTGTAGCCTTTTTGTATATTTCTGTTGTCATTTTGTGTACTTTTTGTATAAATATTGTTTAGTTTTTTGTTTCATTTTACTAAATAAGTTATTTTTATTATAAATGCTGTGTGTGTGTGTGTGTGTGTGTGTGTGGGTCATCTCTCACACACGCGTGCATCATGCACATAATCTGTAACAGGTTGAGAGATAAAAAAAAAAAAAAGAGAGAACCGGAAGTACCACAAAAAATAAGCGTTTTGCAACACCAAAGTCGCATCTTTCTCTCTAAACAGCTCTGTATGTACATCCTGGCATGCGTATCAGCCGTGTGTGTGTGTTTACATTATAGCTGCAAACATCTTAACACATAGAATAATATAAGAAGAAATACTTACCTTGGCGCAGAACAAACATTAATCATAGTGGAGCCGTGTTGTAGACCCATCCGCTCACAAAAAAGTTACATTCCTCTGTCTTAAGAAGCAGATAGTTTGTGATATGGTCAGCTATTGGCCATTGGCACAACTGCCGCCCACAGTAATGGAGATGGAGGAGGAAGTGATGTCTGTGACCTGCGATTTAAAGGAAGTTTGGGATCACGGGGATAATTTTAAATAACCATGAAATATTAACTTAAATAACTTTTAGCAGTATAAAAACATTTTTAATATTGACCTTCTTTTTTAAAACCAAACAAACTGCAACACAGTGTCGTCATGACCCAGAACCGGAAGTTGCACGCTCAATACCGTGCTTATTACAAAGAGTGCCGTACTCTTAAAATTAATGTTTTGTAACACCAAATTTCTCCAAAATAACAGATGCAGACACTTGTGGTATTTGGAAGCCGTTGACTAAGTTTCAGGTCAAACTCATACCACGTCGGGGAGATATTCGCTCCACACACACACACACACACGCGCGCACACACACACAAGCACACAAACCTTTCTTACTTTTATTAGTAGATTTGGACAGTTTTGAGTTGGATGAGATCTGGGAGTTTTAAATCTGGTGTTTTTAGGAATAATCCATGTCTGTCTCTGTATCCTGTGTTATGTATCAGTCTGATGGATCTTTTTTACATTATGAATAACGGTTGGATGTTCGTCATGTATGTATTTCCCCAAACTTCTAGACAGTAACTCAAATATGGTAAAACAAGTGTACAATAAAGAGTAATACTTTTTGATTAAGAATGTGCCTTGTTTTGTCCAGGAATAGAAAACAAGAATATTAGTTCTTAATAATAGTTTAATTTATTCATGAACAAACAGTAAATGGCGTGTAATGATATTTCAGGATGGACCAACAGATAATATTGTTCATGTTGATGTTTGCATAGAATGAATGAATCTTACTGGAGTTGTTCTGAGATGAACACGAGCTGAGCTACAGATGAACCTCCAAATCCAACTCTGAAATCAGCAAGAAACGTTACCACATAGTTCAGTAATATTATTACATGACCATTGTGTAACAATAAGGGAAGTTCTGAATACAGGTCAGTGAAATATTGCTGCTGCTTTTGGGAATATTAAAGCACTGTTATGGTTTCCTAGCTAACCAGCGGCTAACTGGCTAGCCTGCACCACGTTAGATGTAACAACGTTCATAATATTGATGAGGGAATATTGTAGCAATCAAATTTTGGTAGGAGGCTAACAACGGGGTGAAATAAAACTTACCAGGATTAGTAACGGAGTTCTACGTAACAAGCTCCTCCGTGGCTAAAGTTCTGTTCGGTCCACGGGGCCCCGTCTGTCCATTTCCCCTGAATCTCTTCAAACACCCACAGTACTAGGAAAAAAATGTTCTCCTCCTCTGACCACTGCTCTGTCTTCTTTGACTCACTTTTAAATATGTTTTTTTTGTCGGATTTGCACTAACGTAACCAGCCGCCCGCCACCGAAAAAATGGCTACTTTTCGTTTTTGGAGGACCGTTGATAACCTCGCCTAGCACCCACCCACTTCCGAGCTGAGTTGTAGCCCAGCAGCTATTTGGGGCCAGTGTAGCTCTCATTTTTGTCTCTGAGAGCTGGAGTTATGTTGGTTGAAACAGAATGGCTCGGAGCCAAAACACTCGCTAACTCCAAGTTAGCTCCAGCTCTTGCCCGGTGGAAAAGCGGTACCAAAGCACCCGAGCAAGCCCACGGAACCAAGAGCCCAACAAGACGAGCTGCTTAGGCTTCTGTTAACAGTGTGCTCTCAATGTGATTTATGTTTTGTTAAAGTCACAAATGCGATAATGTGTATTTTGTTTTTTTTGTTTTCTTTACTGATTATTATTTATGAAATGGCACGTGATGTGTAATGTCGGTGTGTACATTTTGTGATTGGTTGAGTAATAAAAATCACCTTGAGTGAGCACAGCTGCTGCTGTGTGTGATGCAAGTCAGATACGTTGTTGCGTTTACTCTGTGAACAGCTTCACTAGTGCCTCTCTGCTCCCTAGTAGAGCCTGTATACATACACCTCTGGACTGATACTTCAGATGTTGCTCCTGGAATCTGCTGGAGACACTTTTCCAGTTTGGGGGTCACTGCCCCGAGTGCTCTTACTACCATGGGGACCATGTGGGCTTTGAACTTCCACATCTGCAGTTGGTCTTTGAGACCTTGGTACTTTTACACTTTCTTTTGTTCTTTCTTCCTGATGTTGCAGTCAGCTGGTATTGTCACGTCTATTACCACTTCCCTCTGCTGGTGTTTGTCAACCCCCACTATGTCTGGTTGGTTAGCGAGCAGCTGTTTGTCAGTCTGGAGGCTGAAGTCTCCCATAACTTTACCCCTGTTCTTTTCAACCACCTTTAGTGGCCATGAGGGTTTGTGAGCTTTCAGTCTACCCGTACAGATTTTCCCTGTATGCTGTCCCAGCCACTTTGATGTGCTTCTTCATGTAAGTGGAAGCTGCCTGCATCTTACAACCTGCGACTATGTGCTGGAGCATCTCATAAGCATCTTTGCAAAGCCTGCACCTTAGGTCTGATGTGTTGTGGTAGAGCCTGGCCTCTATGAATACCGTGCTCATCATCCTGTCATAATTATCTGTGTTGTCTGTCAGTCCAGCCTTTTCAAGCCACTGGTAGGTCTTCTTAAAGCCACTTTCTCTGTCTGGTGGTGGTATGCTCCATGTAGGGGGTTGTCCTTCCATGTTGCATTTAGTGATTATCTGAAGTCTTCACTGAGCAGCTTATCCTTTGGAGATCCTTCTTGATGTACTCCTAGTGTGTGAATGTTTCATCCTTGATAGTGGTTTTGATGCTCACTAGTCCACATCCTCCCTTTTTCCACTTAGCCTTATGGTGCTGGACTTAAAATGGAACCCTCCATGCACGATGAGGAATTTGATATCTGTGAGTTCAATCTCTTCCTTTGGCCAGCTTATGATCCCAGTTGGGTATCTGATGACCGGCAGTGCGTACGTGTTGATGGCTCGGACTTTGCTCTGACTGTTCAGGTGACTTCTCAGGACTTGCATTATTTGCTGTAGGTATTTGGTTGTGGTCGACTTTTTTGCAGCCTCCTCTTGATTTACATTAGCCTGTGGGATCTGAAGGTACTTGTCTTTGATGTCCAATGTTCCGCTCTGGTGGGTCAACTCCCTTGGTCTTAATCAACTGGCCTCTCTTGGATCCCATCTGACCACACTTGTCTAATGCAAATGACATCCTGTTGTCCTTGCTGTATTTCCTGGTGGTGTGGATCAGTGAGTCAATGGCAGCAAGTGGCTAACAAGTGATTGTTACTTAATTTCCAAATTGGTATCAGTAGGTCTGAGATGTCAGACAGAAGGACAGAGCCATAAGTTTTTTTTGGCAGTGTTTAGTGCCTCAGGAAGGGACAGCATGTTGCATTTCCTGGTGCCCCTATATTCACCATTTGGTTCCAGTGCAGCTTTGCTAATTGGCCGACCTCTCTCTGCGTCGCCTTTTTTTTTACCCTCCATGGAGGGTACTGGTTGTTATGTACTGTTCCCAACTTATACACCAGTATTTGTAGAATTACTGTTGCTGTATTGTGGTGTCTGTCAGGATGTATTAAGAGCAGCATTCACATCTTCTTAAATATCTTACGATGGTACTTGCCAACTTAGCTTCAGTAGTTTACAGGGGTGCCAGGATTGAATTGTTCTCATGAACTCCCTTCTTAGGTCAGCAGCTCTTTCACTGAGGCTGTGGTTGATGGCATCCCCCTTGCATACCTGGCACCCTGGCTCCACCTTGCCAAAGCATTTTTGTTGTATTTCATTTCTAAAATTTGGCGATGGAGCTGAAGTGATTTCCCTCTTCTGGTCAATAAGGACTTTGAAAGGTGTTGTTCTACAGTCTGTCGGTATCTTCAGAGTAGATGTCATAAAGTTCTTTAGCTCATCCAGGTTGTATTGAGAATTCTCCTGAATCCCAGAGAAAATGAAATTGTCTATCATGCTCCGAGAGTTGTTAGAGTGAAGAGAAGCTCAATGTTGACCATCAGATCCTTAATCAGTGTCCCCTTTGTTCTTTGGTTATTCCATTTTAAAACCAAATCAAAATAACTAATAAACATTGTGGTTATTTTGTTGTACTGACTTAAAACCAAAACAGAAATACAGAAAAATAAAAAAAACAGATTGGCAGTGTTTTTCTGTTTTAAAATTAAATCTTGTTCTGTTTGTGTGATATTTGGATATTTACGGGAAACTATGACGAGAGCTTCATATTTTCATCTCACCACACAGAACGGACATACAGACAGACTTTTACACTAGGACAAAAAAAGACTATGAATTGAAACGTTATTAATACATCAATAAATCAAAAGAAAAAAAAATGGATGTAATCTACTGGTGCTCCTTGTCTCTTGTGATCAACTCACGTCTGTGTTGACGTTAGTAGTTCACGATATTATGGTATTATAACGTGCAAAATAAACATTTTACTGCCCTCAAAAAAACTGTGTAATGACATGTAACAAAAGTGTTAAATTGAAGAAGTTGTAACACCTATTGTTCTTCACACCAGCCTCACAGTCGATAGTCACCAGTTTATTTGAATACTACTTTGACCATAACACTGTTAAAATTGCCTACACCATAAAACAAAACTACACCGTGAGCAGCTTTTTATGAGCTAAAACATCCACAGACTGCATGAAAACAGGAGCAGGACCAAAAAACTCTTGAAATAAATCCTAAACATTATTATTGAGTGAGGAGACCTGGTCCAGAACCTGAGGAGGGAAACCAGGTGCAGTCTTCTGTTCTCGTACTAATTTGCTGATCTATTAAAAAAGACGGTGTCCACCCTAATTTACATGAAGCACAAATGGTAAAATTAAATCTACGGTCTGTGATTCACAGGTCCACACGCGCATGATTAGCTGAGAATAAACCAGCAGTTACAACAAACACTTCCATAGATAAGCCCTTTATTCAAAGTACAGAGCACCTATACCCATAAACACTGTGCTGAGCAGTACAGAGCAACATGCAATACAAACTAAAGCCCACAATAGAGGAGTTAACATAAAAATCTCATTAAAATTAAAACTACGAGCAGAAAAGAAAACAACAAAAAACTATTAAATGTGGACTATTAAATATTAGATTGCTTTCATCTAAATCTCTTTTAGTAAGTGATCTTATAACTGACCATTAACTAGGTTTATCATTCCTCACTGAGATTTGGCTCAAAAATGAAGATTGTGTTGCTTTTAATGAAGGCAGCCCTGCCAAATATGATAATCACCATATTCCCCGTGAGAGTGGTCGGGGAGGAGGAGTGGCAGCAGTTTTTCATTCAAGCTTATCAGTTACCCAAAAAAAAACTTCAAAATTCATTAGAAAGCCTCTCCCTTGATATTTGTAATCCCAAAAACAAGATAGAAAAACCCACTTTATCGGTTATAGTCTACCGTCCTCCTGGTCCATATTTGGAGTTTCTCTCTGAATTCTCTGACTTTCTCACTGATCTGGTGCTGAGCACTGATAAAGCTATCATAGTAGGTGATTTTAATATTCATGTTGATGATAAAAACCACAGCTAAAAAAATTATTTACCTCACTATTAGATTCAATCGGCTTTACACAAAATGTAAGCAAACCAACTCATTATCTTAATCATGCCCTGGACTTGGTTCTAACATATGGTTTAGATATTGACCACTTGACAATATATCCTCACAATCCTATTCTTTTAGATCACTTCCTGTTATCCTTTGAATTTAGAATATCAGCCTGTTAAACTCTGAGAGAAGAGTACACTATAGTAGATCACAGTCTGAAAAAGCTGTAGCTAGATTTAAAGATTTAGCGCCATCATTGCTTACCTCTGATCCAAATGATATCTCAACGGAGTGTAGCTATTTATGTCCTTCAACAAAGAAAATAGATGATATTATCAACAGTGCAATGTTGTCACTGGACACAGCTGTGGATGCTGTTGCTCCGCTTAAAAAGAAGACGATATTTCATGAAAAGGTCCCCCCCTGGTATAAATCTGAATTGCGTCTTCTAAAACACGCATCGTGAAAGGAAGTGGCTCTCCTCAAACATGGTAGAAGTTCATAATGCATGTAAAGAAAGTTTGTTAGCTTACAAAAAAGCTCTCCGCAAAGCTAGAACCTCTTATTATTCAATTCTAATAGAGGAAAACAAGAAAAATCCTTGGCATCTACTCAACAATAGCCAGGCTCACGAAAAGCCACAGCTCTGTTGAACCCTCTATTCCTGTCAACCTGAGCAGTGACGACTCCATCAATTTCTTTACTGATGAAATTCTAACAATTAGAAACAAAGCTAATGTCTCCCCTGCAGGAGTGTTCAATCATTTCTTAAACAAAGCAGCTCCTGAAATATCCCCAACATGCAGCTTTTAAATGTTTTCTTTTGAATGTTTTCTGTTACACTTTTTGTTCATGTAAAACACATTGAGTTGCCTTGAGTATGAAATGCGTTATACAAATAAATTTGCCTTGCCTTGCCTTTATTTGCATAGTTTCACTCCAATTGTTCTATCTGAACTGACCTCAATAGTTAGTGCTTCTAAACCAACAACCTGTCTTTAATATCCAATCCCAACTCCACTATTTAAAGATGTTCTTCCACTAATTAGCACTAATATGGTGAACTGGATTAACACACCTCTTGTAACAGGTTGTACCACAGGCCTTTAAAACCGCTGTAATCAAACCTCTCCTTAAAAACCTACCCTAGATCCAAGTGACTTGTCCAATTATAGGCCAATATCCAATCTCGACTATGTGATCACCTACATAGGAACAACATACAAGAGCTTTCAGTTTGGCTTTAGAGCCACAGCACAGACACTGCTTTAGTAAAAGTAACCAATGATCTCCTCTTAGCCTCAGACAGATAGTTGATCTCAATTCTGGTGCTTTTAGATCTCAGTGCAGCCTTCAATACAGTGGATCATCATTTATTGCTGCAGAGACAGGAAAGCGTTTTTGGGATTAAAGAAACAGCGCTGGGTTGGTTTAAATCCTATCAGACAGAACCCACTTTGTTCATGTTAATAATCTCTCCTCAGGGCACGCCAAAGTTAATCATGGAGTTCCACAAGATTCAGTTTTGGTTCCAATACTCTTTACATTATATATGCATCTACTAGATAAGAACATGATATTCATTTCCATTGCTGTGCAGTTGATACACAGCTTTATCTCTCAATGAAAT
Source organism: Gouania willdenowi (assembly GCF_900634775.1). Taxonomy (NCBI): domain Eukaryota; kingdom Metazoa; phylum Chordata; class Actinopteri; order Blenniiformes; family Gobiesocidae; genus Gouania; species Gouania willdenowi. Next base: position 19,746,039 of record NC_041057.1, read on the forward strand.
CAGACAAAACTAATCAGTTATTAAAACTCCAGGCCTGTCTTAAAGATATCACATCCTGGCATTACTCTGTCACCCAGTACCACAGTAAAAAACTTAGGTGTTATCTGTGATAGTGACTGATCTTTTAATTCTCATATTAAACAAATCACAAGGACAGCCTTCTTCCACCTCCGTAATATCTCTAAAATCAGGAATAGCTTGACCCAGAGTGATGCTGAAAATCTAATCCATGCATTTGTTACATCTAGATTAGATTATTTTAACTCCCTACTGTCAGGATGTCTTAGAAACTCACTAAAAAGCCTCCAGTTAATTCAGAATGCTGCAGCTAGAATACTAACAGGTACTAACAGGAGAGATCATATTTCTCCAGTATTGGCTTCCCTTCATTGGCTTCCTGTAAAATCTAGAATAGAGTTTAAAAATATCCAGTTAGCCTGCAAAGCTCTACAGGATCAAGCTCCTGTATATCTTAGAAACCTGGTAGTGCCTTATCGTCCCAGCAGAACACTTTGCTCTCAGTTTGTTGGTCTCTGGAAGTTCCTAAAGTGTCTAGAAGTAGAACAGGAGGCAGAGCATTAGGCTACCAGACTCCTCGCCTTTGGAACCAGCTCCCAGTCTTAGTATGGGAAGCTGCTACTCTCTCCACCCTTAAAAATAAACTCAAAACCTACTTATTTGCTAAAGCGTATACCGTATAATAGTGTTAACCTAACCACTAGGAATAAAGCCCTAAACCTAAAAATAGGAACTACAAACTAAGATTATATAGTAGAACGCTAGGGGTGGGAGATATGGGAAAAATATCATATCACGATTTTTTCTTTGTGAAATCACGATCACCATTTTTTTTCATTCAAATCATTTAGACTATTTTAAAGTGATTTACCAAGAAAACAAACCAAATCACCTACTTAAAATCATCACCCTAAATGGATAAAAGGAATAAAAAATAATTTAGGACAAGGTAATTATCAATTTATTTTTTAATCGTATATAAGCAATTCATCAAACTGGTTCCTAGTACAATTAACATCAAACAACAAGGCTGACAAGTTATTTTAGTCACAGTCTTTTTACTTTGTTTAATTAAAGTGGTGTAGCATTAGCAACACTACATAATAAGGCAGCATATCAGTCTCGTGATTTCCATGTTATTGAGGTAACACACTCATGTTAATAAAATCCTACTTTAAGCAGTGTTTGAACCCCTCATTTCACACAGTTTTGACAATCATATCCTTTACAAGATAAAACGTTACTGCTTTGGTTACATTAGGTCTGGGTGATATGGACCAATATTCGTCTCTCTTTATATTTTTCCTCAAAATAGCAATAGGTGATATAAACTCTGTTTATTTCATTTTTTTTTCAATAGTTTTACAAGAAAAACAATAATGGGACAAAGTCAGTGGCGAAAAATGCCACAAAGACAGTTTTATTAATCACTAGCAGCACAAAAACATTTTGTATCACTTTTGACTTTTTCCTTCATTAAGGCTGAAATGTGATTAAATTATGTAGTGTTTTTTTCTCTGAGTTGCTGAAAGTAGTTTTTAAAGTAAAGCACATTCAGAACACTGTCTCTTTAAGAATGTGGAAACAGCCCTGTTAGCTACAGCAGCAGCAGCTATCTGCTACAGCGCAGCAACAGAGAGTTAGTTATAGAAGAGAAACACATGCAGTGTCTTCTCAAACATCTCTCAGTGCTTCAACACTCAGAACTGATAAAGTTTTACAGTACAGACAGACATATGCACTGAGCCTCTGACAGTTGCTAACACGGAGGAAGCAGCACAGCTAAATCTGTGTCCGTGCACTGGGGGGAGGGGGAGCGGAGCGTACTTCTGCCCCATTTAAACGCTTAATAATTTGTAATGTCTGTAATGCTGACATGCTGACAAGCAAATGGTGTGATTTGGCAGATAAAAAAAACCATTGGATGTGCTGTGTATGCACCACAGACATATGACACAGAGTTAAAATGTGAACTACAGACGGTACAAAGATCTCTTTGATTTGGGAGATCTTTGTCATGTTGTAATCCTTAACGATCTAATATCATCAGATCGCACACCCTTATAGAACGCCAACATTATATTCAAACACGATCCACCATCTACACATAGCTCTAATCGGCTGCAATGGGGTGATGTCCAGTTAGACACAGTTGTGCAGGGTTGTAGACAACCCCCATCATACTGCTCACACTGCTTCACACCAATTACAATGATGTCCACCCCATATATCATTTCATGCAACGAGTACAAGACGAAACCTCATCTGTAGCAGTAGCATTTCAGAGGATGGAGGATGCCGCAAGACGGTTAATGTCAACCTAACCACTAGGAACGAGTGTACCATAGTGTATCATGTTTTCCCTGCAATCCGTGCCTTCTCCTCACCCTCTGGGGGCTCTCTTTTCAGTTTCAGGTGTCTCGATGCTGGAGCTGGTGGTTCCTGATCGATGGTTCGCGGCTCAACTATTCTGGGACACTGGTCTATCCTTCTATCCTATTCAGTTTGCCCTTTTGTTCACTAACCCCAACCAGTCAAAGCGGATGGCTGCCACCTCTGAGCCTGGTTCCGCTGGAGATTTCTTCCTATTAAAAGAGGGAGTTTTTTCTTCCCACTGTCACTAAATGCTTATTCATGTGGATCTTGTTGGGTTCTTTGTTTCTTACTATGGACTCTGTATTTTAAGAGCTTTGAGATTACTTTGTTGTAATTTGCGTTACATAAATAAAGTTAAATTGAATTAATTTCAAACAGAAAAATCGCTGCTTATCTTGTTTTTGGTTTTTCTGTATTTCTGTTTTGATTTTAAGTCAGTAAAACAAAATAACCACACTGTTTATTTGTTATTTGGATTTTGTTTTAAAATGGAATAACCAAAGAACGAAATTATCCTTGATCTCCTGGTGCCTAAGTCCAGCTTTTTAATGATGAATTCAAGCCCAAAAACCTGGATATCAGCCGTCTCTAGGTTTGTGTCTGTAAAGTCATCTGTATTTTTCCGCTTGGCCAGCATCAATGAAATGGTGGTGGAAAGCTGGCCAAAATATTCTACAGCACAGTACATCGGTCGATAAATGCTTCCAGGTCCTCTACTCTGCCTGGTGGTATAGTGTGTGGTCGACACTCATTTGATGTGGAAGATTTGACAGAGTCTCACAGAAACACTCATCACACATCTCATAGCATCTTGCATGATCGCCTCTCTGTTGCCTGATCTCGTCTCCATGAATGGCTTTATATTCCAAAGATATTTTTGGTGAACTAGTAGACACTAACTAAACATGTTTGCTGACACTAGTTATGCCACGGTTAATTGATTCTTATAAGTTTTATATATACACTACCGGTCAAAAGTTTTAGAACACCATCATTTTTCCAGTCATTTATTGCAATTCAAGATATGCAAGTCCAATGAATAGCTTGAAATGGTACAAAGGTAAGTACTGAACAGCTGAAAAATAGTGTACATTTCAGAATTATTCTGAATTTTCAGGGATCACAAAATGGGTTAACAATGTAAAGCTGTTCTGCAGCAATGAAGGTTGAATCAGCCTTGCAATGACACCGGTATGTATATTTAAATCTTGTGTAATAAAATATCAATAATGATGCTTTGGTGCGTAACAAGTACCATTGTGAGTTCTTTAAATGATAGCCAAAGTCAGTGAGACAAAAAAAATGCTCAAATCACATGACATCCATAAGATGTCGTAATTCTTCAATAATATAATCATGTTATTCTAATGTCACAATAATTTTGTTTAATGGAGTTTATCAATTCAAACAGGTGGGCTCACTCCATGTTTCCCAAATTTTACACTTGTTCAAGGTTTTAATGTTACACAACTAAAACAATTTGTAAAATTAACAATTTCTAAATGCATCTCATCAAATATAGTTCACAGCTTGTTCTGTAAGGTTTTAAGTATGCACAACTAAGGTGTTGGTGTTCAGCTAAAACCTATTTTGCCATAATATTATACCATTAATTGGGGTTATGTGGTTTGTCGAGCACATTGACACCTGGCTGAGACTTAACTGGATTTAGCGATCAACAGTCAAACCTTCTCTTCAGCAGTTCTCTCACTCTTGGACACATAAGCGTGCTGTGCGAGCTTGAACATAGTGAGTAAGCCGATTGAAGCCATCTGTATCCAGACTCGATGGACCTGTACCACCATACTGGATAAAAACACCTTAGTTCCATCTTTGTCACCTGGGTGCACTAAGGCTAAGCCATCCATCCTCAGTCTGGGTAGGCACTACAATAAAGCCAGATTTAGATTTACAATCCCAATCAAAGATTCCTGCTTCGATCACAGTTTTTTTTTTATGCTATGATGTGTTACAAAGGAATATACTTTAAAATATATACTGTATGTAAACAAAGTAAAAGAACATTGAGCATTGGATATTTTTTATATATGTATTTTTATTTTTCATACTGTAGCATTGTGAGGATTGTAGTAATTATCAAAACCAAAGTTGTTGAAAATGAAACATTGTGCTGTTTTTAACCAATTTAACAGCCTTGTGTGATCAGTAATAAATTCTTAGTAATCAGTACTAAGAATTACATGTAATGTAACAGCCTGTTAACAGCCTTGTGTGATCAGTAATAAATGCCTAATGGGGTAAATATTTAAAACAAAATAAATTCCTAGATTATATTTATTTCCATTGGGAGAAAATATTTTAAATCTGATTAAACCTGAATGTTGTGACAAAACATATGTAATTTTAGTACCAAGACAGTAAAATGGTATGAACCATAGATATATATATATAAACACTAGATGCAAGCGGGATTCGCCAGCGTAGCTTAACAGCCATCTTACCTCAAACAACTAATGTTCTGACATTGTGACGTGCTCTACGGCTCTAAAAATACCCTTAACTCGATAAAATATTGACAAATTTACAAACGGTTTCCCTTATTATACGTAGGTATGACATTGGATGCTTGTACAGGTTGAAAACGCCGCTTTTGCTTTCGAAAATCAACTTAATTGTGCAATATAGTTGTGTATTTACGCAAGTTATCAAGGCTGAGACAACAATCGAGATTTTTTGTCGTTATAACTGCTTTTAATCCATATGGATTATTTTATTCGCTTATACTTGTTGTTGAACTTAGTGATTTACCGCAAGTCTATCCCTCCATGTTTAAGTGTGTCCCCCATATGAAAGCAAATGTATCATGTGTTGTCTGATATATAATGTAGAACATAATAAATAATAACACTTGAGCAACTTTACTCTCTCATTCTTAGTTACAGTGGGGGGCTGAACAGTTCAAGCTGCATTTTGGATTTATTTTGGCAGGTCCATAATGCAGCTATACAGAAATGACAATAATAAAAAACAGTGAGATTGGTAAATTTGTTTTCATTCCTTATTTCATTCCTTACATTCCTTACTACTATATATATATATATATATATATATATATATATATATATATATATATATATATATATATATAGAGAGAGAGAGAGAGAGAGAGAGAGAGAGAGAGAGAGAGAGAGGTATCGTGTCAAGTTTCGCCTCACATATATATATATATATATATATATATATATATATATGTTTGTTTTTATGTTTTTTTTTGCTGCTCCCCCCCTGGCAAGAATATCAAACTCTGCTATGGATCTGGACGGTTGCTTTTTAAAGATGGTCACTCCAAGTACACAATGTGCACAGTTTGTGACCTTATCCACAGAAAAAAGGTGTCTTTTGGCTGCGGGCAAAAGGGTTTAGTGTCCTTGTGAGCTTTTGTCTGTAAGTACCCGAGTAAATATATGATTAGAGTGAGACATCCAGAGGAGAGACCTTGTAAAGGAAAGTGCTGCTCTTTGTGAGCACACTACAAAGTAAAATAAAATGCGGTTACTCTGGTGCGTGAGATTCCCTCGTGTCGGATCAAACATACTTCCCTGTAAAGAAAACCACATATTGGTAACCATCCATAAATAGAAACTGAAACAAAGAAGGGGGATTTGATGTGATATTCAAACACAGGCCCATATTCAAGGTCATCATTCTGGAAATGTGCTGAAACCAAAATTTTGCAAGTCACGAAAACGGAAAACTTTTTTTTTCTATAAATACAGGCTTTCATCTCAGTCCTCCTTGCTTTCTTTGAGACAGTGCAAGGCAAGAAAAAGAGGACACGTCATTTCCTATCATCTGGAAAAGTCTTGCTCGTCACAACACTTACTACAGAGCCTCCCAGGAGTGGCCGAGGGCAAGCCATTAAAGGCCTGTTAAAATACTTCTGATACTGTCGGAGGGAGACAGGAGACATAGAAATAAACAAGATAGTGAGACTTCACCAAAGGAAGTCAAGTGACGCATTCACACTCACAACTCAAACAGCAGGCCTATACTAAGAGTGAAAAGGTGCCAGAAAAGCATTGGTCTGGTTTAGTCATTTTGTGCAGGCTTCTGGTGGAGAAAAAAAAAGGTTTAATAACACATGTAAAACGTCTGATACAGGCACAAAAGAGGCTGTAAAAGCAGTTTGGTGACAAGCGTAAAGATTCAAAGGATGGAAGGTAGCTAAGAAACATGCAACGCATGTTGGACTTTTGAGATTTACTGCGGTAGTAAATGTGTACATAGTGTGTGTTTGCGACTGTCACTGTTGGTTAGCCATGTTGTGGACTTGCAACATAACATTTCAGAAAAAAAAGGCCTTTTTGGAACACACACAAGTCAAGTGCAGATGACATGTTTGGATGATGGTGGTTTAGGTAAACTTTTGTACTTATTTTACTGTTTTTGTGTGTCTTGATGATGTAAACGTGCATGCAGGATGTATATAATAAGTGCTTAAAGGTTTTATGGTTAAACCATGCACTAAACCATCACTAATTTAATGATATGCCACAACCACAATCAATTTGTTCAAATTTACAGAAAGAAATGTCCTAATGTTGCCCAATGATGCAATATTCCGATTGCATCATATGGCAACATTAGGACATTTGAGTGATCAAAGCAGAAAGATTCACAGTGGGTGGCACCAAAAAAGACAAAAACAAAACAAAATAAAGCTAAAAAGAAAAAGACCAAGTTCAGTTAAGAAAAGTTTGCAAAACTGACTCCCATCCTTTGACTATCTCTGAGGTAAACAACACTGACAATTATTGTCCTTTTTTGGGGAAAAAAAAAAGGTACTAAACACCAGCCGTTAGAAATTTTAACAGATAGCACTTTACTCTATTTTTTTTTCATGCAACATAAATATAAAATAACCCCATCATAGATCATTTGACATTTAAATGTTAGTGTATTTGTCATGTCTATTAGCAAGAAAAATTCCAAGTGGGGGTGAAAGATGTGAACTGGTGGATGCTATGATGCTTCAGTGCTTGATGTACATTGACAGACTGTCTGCAGGAAGAGAGGAATGTAGCGTGTAAGGCAGGTCAGCAGATGCTGGGTTGACAGTCAATGAAATATTCAAGGGAAGACACTGCTATCATGGACGTGATGTCTGAGTTTTCCTAAACGGACTACGGTATGGATAAAGAAAAGCCCTGTACATGCCACAGGAACATAGTAGCAATCATATACTGTGTGGGTTAGACATTACCAGACCGAGAGACCACTCTTGGCGTTTATTCACAGGTATTCTTTAAAAAAAAAAAAAAAGAATTATATGTGCTTCACCAAGTAAAATGTGTACAAGCTGCTGCCCAATGTGATGGGGGCATAATGCAGTAGCAGCTGAATGCAGCTTCAAGATGTATAGCAAGGATCTATTGGTTTGTATGGTATGGCATAGCAAGTTTGAAGAGAAAGTGGCCATTTGACATAGAAAAAAAAACACTTCAAAATCTCTCTATTTATTTGAAGCCAAGGGATGACTATAGGCTGTTACGTTGTTATGTTCCGATATGTGTCTTTGGCCTTGTGTGTTTTCGCCACTTAAGTTGAGAGTCCAGAGAGGATCACAGAGAAAACTTTGACTTGTCTCGATGTTTATTTCTGAAGTTAAAAAAAAAGCAGCAAATAGGCTGTTAACCTGAACAGCAATGCTAAAAAAATAAATAAATAAATATATAGTTTACCAAATCTATCTCACATGATTAGACCTTAAAAAACACTGAGTTTAAGTATTTCCTTATCCGCAGTAGTCAGCTTCTGTCAAAACTGGTCCAAAGATGGAAAAGTAATTAATTAGTGATGAATGGGTCTTGGATAGCCAAGACTCATTGATACATGCAGGGGTGTAGCATTAGAACTGGGCCTGATCTGATTAAACCATGATTACTTAGTGTGTTGCATACTTGTGATCCATTTAAATGGTGAACATTAAGAAGTATGAAAAGAGACATTTGTTTAGAAAAAAATAGAACACACTTTAATTCAGATGGAGCGGTTTCAGGGTAACAACCTCACGACAGAGCAATAATTTGGTTTCTAAAATCTCGAGAACACAAAACACTCGACGTCTTCATGAAACGCTGGTAAAAGACAAGTACCGTAAGTTTGATCAACGTAGGCCTTTATCTGCATATCAAGAATTAGCAGCTGATTTCTAGTGGCCAGGTATCACTGCCCACATTCAGAGGTTAGTGCATCTAATCCATTTTGAATAGTCTTAGAATAATGCGTCATATACTGAAGAAAGTCCATTGTACTACCTTAAAAATGGAGTTTCCAATCATGACATTTTCATGGTTTTTAGATGCTGTGAAATTATCCAGTAATTTTTTTCAACAATTGTTTTTAGAAAATGATAACAATACAAACTATTAGAATTAATGTTATTAGATTTCAGCAATTTTCACCTAGGAATGAATGCAAACAATAAAAGAGAAAAACAAGTACATAAATACTAAGTTGTCTGACATTTTGATCAACAAATAAGAAACTAACTAAACTGTTTATGTCTAAATGATATCAAAACACGTTTAATCCAGTTAGATGGTTATATATTCAGAGGATGATGTTATGTTAAATGATCAGAAAAAAAAGGCTTACTGGCAATAAGATAATAAAGAATTAAAATAAGAAAAAATAAGGGTATTTTAGTCAAACAAACCTACGACATAATAATATATTTGTGAAATATAAATAACTTAAACTCATCCAAAAGAAGGAAGACTATAAAAAGGACTAAAACTACTTACATTTTCTCTAGCTTACATCCAAATTTGCATTTATGATTACAATAGAAATAGTTAAATTTGTTATTTTGTTTTAGTTTATAAATAAAAACGTAAAGAGTGAAGTTCTACGGTTGGAATAAAGACATTGTATTCATGGAATACTGTATTGACAAACATTATTGTTTAATCCTTCAACAACACTGCCCTCTTCTGGAAAGTATTACACTCATACGTTAAAAACACTACCAAAAAAATAAAAAATCAATTAAATAACATACAATAAGTAAATATTTCATGCAAAATGTGTGTGTTTTAAATAGTGTAGAAGAGAATTGATGCTGCAGTATCAGAAAGAAGGGTACTACACCTTTATGCTCAGAATCAGAAGTCTTTTATTTATGCTAGGGGAAAATTACTTTAGTTACAGCCGCTCAAGAAATATTACAAATAAAAGAATAAACGTTAAACAAAGAAGAAAGAAAGTGCATAACTAAGTAAAAGACTGTTAAAAATAAAGATGAGACACACACACATTACAGTAGTAAAACATAAAATAAGATAAATAGTAATAATATAATACAGATATTTACAACAATCAAAGCTGTGAGGTTACAGCGATGAATTGTAAAGTTTGATCACCTCAGGCAGGAATGATTTCCTGTGGCGTTCTGTGGAGCACCGTGGTCGGATCAGCCTGGTGCTGAAGGTGCTTCTGTGATTGACCAGCACATCATGGAGTGGGTGGGACTCATTGACCAAGATGGCCTTCACCTTGGACAGGGTCCTCCTCTCTGTCACCACAGTCAGAGAGTCCAGTTTTACCCCCACCCTCAGTCTGCTCCCCCAGCAAACAACAGCGTAGAGGATCGCACTCGCCACCACAGACTCATAAAACATCTTCAACATTTTCCTGCAGACGTTGAAGGACCTCAGCCGTCTCAGAAAATAGAGGCGGCTTTGGCCCTTCCCGTAGAGGGAGTCAGTGTTCTTTCCCCAGTCCAGTTTATTGTCAATCACCACTCCCAGGTATTTGTACTCCTTCACAGTGTCCACACTGACCCCCTGGATGGAGACAGGGCTGAATGGCCTCTTGGTTCTCCTCAGATCCACATTCAGCTCCTTGGTCATTGTCACATTGAGCTAAAGATTGTTCCACTCACTCCATGTGACAAAGCTGTCTACAGCAGCCCTCGTCCCCCTCCGATACATCCAACCACTGCAGAGTCATCCGAGAACTTCTGGAGATGATAGGTTTCAGTGCAGTAGTTGAAGTCCGTGGTGTAGGTGGTGAAGAGGAAGGGAGAGAGGACCATCCCTTGAGGGGCCCCAGTGTAGATGGCATCCTCAACTCCAACCTTGGGCTGGTAGGCAAACTGTAGCAGGTCCATGTGTGGTCTGATAGATGGTCAGAATTGTACCAGGATGAGTCTCTCCAGGGTCTTCATGATGTCAATGATGAGGTCAATGCAACCGGTCTGTAGTCATTGAAGCCACTGTGATGTGGCATCTTTGGAACAAGAACCAGGCACGATGTCTTCCACAGCACAGGGACTGACACCATCAGGTCCTGCAGCTTTGCCAGTGTGGAGCTTCACCAGTTGCCATTTTACATGGTCAGCTGCGATGTTAATCGTTTTGGTAGGAGACAGTGTGGGTGGAGAGGTGTCGCCACAGTCCAATTAAGTGTAGGTATTCGGGGAGCCAGGGGAGGAGGTGAGAGGATGGTTCCCACATTATTCTTCATCATGTGGTTTCCTGCTTATACAGAAGCTTAATGGAGAGAAGGAGGTCTGCCACCCAGAGATCATCATTTCATTAGTTGCTGGAAGTCGTTCATATTTTCATGTGGATTGGATCATAATTACTTGCACAAATACGCCAGTGAGATTTTTTGGGTCTTTTGTGTGGAGTCTGCATGTTCTCCCCGTGCTGCGTGGGTTTCCTCTGGATACTTCCTCCCACAATCCAAAAAAAGAAAACATGACTGTTAGGTTGATTGGAGTTTTTAAATTGCCCATAGGAGTGAATGTGAGTGTGAGTGGCTGTTTGTGTCTGTGTTGCCCTGTGATGAACTGGCGCCGTGTCCATGGTGTACATCCGCCTAGCGCCAAGTGTGAACCGGAGATATGCACCAGCAGACCCCAGCGACCCTGAAAAACTGGAACAAGCGGGTCTGAAAATGGATGGATGGATAGATGATAGATGGGAGCATCTACACAAAGTTCATCACAACAATGATGTCATTGATCGAAAAAAGAAAAAAACAAAAAAAAAAAAATGACAACTTCAGACCAAATTTGACAACTGAAACACAATCGACACTAGGCATGACAACGCTGTAAAAAAGACAAACACTTTATTATAACATACACACACGCACACATAACCAGTCACTGTCAAAATACGCCATTACATGGTTAGCTGTGAAAACTGACTGCAGTGGTTACAAAGTCAGACCGGAGTATTGCAACTGTCACAACACTCTACATGCCCATTACTGTAACATCTCTGAACAACTCACAACATACAGAGTAAAACTGAGCATGCCAGAATCCTGAAAAAGCTCAAGTAGTTTGCATAAAGTACTGTACAAAATGTTCCATTGCATATCGACCTACTGTACAAAAATGCACAGAAAGAAACAACCTATGTCAAGCTGATTTAGTGTCCAAATTTAAAATAAAATCTAGAACTAAATGTGCAGAAAAGATGGGGAAATATTTAATATACCTCAGCTATGCCTAATCCGACAAAACCTTTAGATTCTCACTTGTTTGGGTCCCATTTGTTAAAAGCACTTGATTTAACTGTGCATTAAGGCAACCATGACACCATTCAATGTTAAAACAAGGTAACAAGCTTGAGTTTTAACTGAACTGCCACAATGAAACAAGTTAGATCTTCGTACATGTGGCACTTAATGTGTAATTAGCAAACATAAGGTTAATGGGAGTTCTGAGTGAATTTATTCAAAATCTTAGATGTGAGCTACTCTAAAATCAAACATTGGACAAGAACAAATAGGAAGACATCATGAAATCATAAACGCTATGAATCCAAATTTATATATAATTAAATCACAGCTCTCAGATGACAGGAAATTGACCTAATTCATAGATGGGCCTACTATTTAGAGAACTTGATGAAGTAGTTCATTATGTATCCTAAAAATACATGAAAAACCCGATACAAGCACATTTATAATAATTACCCCCGGACTCATCGCTCAAACCCTCCTGTGGAATCACTTCTCATAGCTTATATGCAAATGTAGGAAAAAGCCCCATTAACAAAGATATTCAAGAAGACAAAACCCAATCTATTATTCTGAGGTAGAACTCCCACACAAGTTAATAAAAAAAGCCAAAAAAACATATTTGCAATTAAGTTAAAATAATCCACATTTATTTGCCACAACTTAAGCAAAAATATCTATTGGGTCACGAGATGGTCATTAGTGTTTGTCAAAACAGGTTTTCTGAATAAATTGTTGGGATAAGTATGAAAATAGTGTCAATAGAATAATTTAACATTTCCAATCTTTAAAATTTAATAAGAGATGGAGAAAAGGAGAATGGATAAAACAACAGGTGAACAAAAATCAAATCATTACAAACTCTAATATGACCATATTTACAAAAACAAACTGTATAAAAACTACCATCTCCACCTGTGGCGCACCTTTAGCATCAGGCGATACATTTTCAATAGGCTCATGTTCAACACACACATAAGGCAGCGTTGTGTTGCTGCGGAAGAATACTGCTTTCCTCAGACGAGCCTCTCTCTCCGTTTGCAGTTTGCTCGGACAATTTGCTTTGTTTTTTGATGTGGGGCGTCGGCTTGGGCGGTTGCCTTCCACGCCGGCGAGGAGGACCTTTCATTTGCACGGGAGTGTGCGTGTGTGGACAGCGGCAAGGCCTTTTCGATGTTGGTGGAGGAGGAGTCGAGAGACAGTTTGTTTGAGTTGTCTGATCTTGCTTTTCAAAAATAATGACCGAAGTGTCTGCTGGGGAGTCGACGTTTGGCCCCAGCTGTGTGCTGGCACAGAACGAGGCTTCGTACAGCCCCAGCGCTCGCTCCAGAGAGGTGGAACTTTCTCCTGGGAATGGCGAGCAAGTGTTCCCTGCATCGCTCTGCTGAAACGTAGCAAAGATAAAGATCACGTTTTACACAGTAACATAAACGCATGCACAAGCTTTGGTATTTTTGTTAATATTGTTGAAAAAATGATAATTGAACAGCTGTAACTGACACACTGTATCACTGTGGACGAGACACAACAATGGAAGTCAGTACAAATGATAAAAGAGTAAACTCACAGGAATGAATGCGCTTAAAATCATATTGGAATTTAATAGGGTATTCTGAATGGATTAAAGAAGCACAGGGCAGGATCAAGAAATAAGACTCCATAGTGACATGATGGTTGCTAGGGTAACTGCGTGCGTGAACTCTTCATAGTAGAGCAGCTGATGCTGTGACATTTATCGACTTGCCGTTCACGTTACTGTTTACTGCAAGTAGAGTAAGAATAACCAACCGAATCCCGACGGGATCTGACGGATCGGGTTTGCACGGATATAGAACTGGCTGATCTGTTCCGTTGACATTTACAGTTGTTTGTTAATAAAATAACAATAATAATAATTCATTTTATCATTTACCCAAAGATACTTAGGGGGTACGGTACAAATCTAGATTACCTCTTCTCGCGCTAACTTCCAGGATTTAATCCATATGTGCTGGCCTACAAAGCTTGATGAAACTGAATCACTATGGCAACTAGTCTTTCACAACTAACCTGATCCCGACCAAGTTTTTCTCTGGCTTAAATGTTAGCTAGTGATAAAGTCACGCCTCCTGACCAATCAGATCAAGCTGTCCAATAAAAGGTGATGTGTGATCATGTCACTGTGTGGATCTGATGTGACAGCTGACCATAAACTGTAAAAAAAAAAAAAAAAAAAAGACACCGACAGGAGAGAGATGCAATCCTTTCATTCACCAATGAAAGATTTATATCTGATGAACTAATAAAATAAAATAAGTCAGCTGATAACACCCGTGTGCATCAGGCGCTTTCACACCAATAAATTAATTAAATAATTCATAATGCTGACAGCCTCAGTCCTGTAGATAATATAAAATAATATCTTCCACCTTGTGATGTAGGCTGATCTGTATGAAAGCAGGATCACAGCCACAGTGGACATGTTAAAAAAAGAAGAGAAAGTGAAACTTATCAGAATGTCCGTTTATTCGCCGTTTATAATCTCACAAATGTAAACATTAACATTCATCAATTCCTGCATTAATAACTTTCTGCTTTTGCTGCAGCACCAGTGGTGTTTTTGCTCTGAATTATGAATTTTAATTCTTCATATTTTTAACCTTAGGCAACACGTAACCGATTGGACCCAGGTTATGAAATGGATCAGGTCTGATAGCGAGTATAAAAGCTCCGCCTCCTGCACTACTGTTGCTCTTCCCTGTCATCATGGATTTATATTCATCATATTTAAGATCATAAGCTGTTCCTCCTGTGAAGACGCTCTCTGCCAGTTTTCTCCATTGATGGTCAGACGCTGCAATCTCCACCCCTTTCACGTGAGCACGCACAAACGAAAGTGAAATCACTTGGCTTAAATTAGTGTGTTTTGATCGACGTTCGTAGTCCAGCACCTATCTGGAAAGGAATGTCTGGTTTGTTCAAGCCAGCTAACGGAGCTTAATCCAATCTAGATTCATAGTATACCCCCTTAAAGTTAAAACAATTACATCCAAGTCAAAACAGAAACTAACAACAACAAAGATAAATACAGAAAATACATAACAATCACAAGTTGTTTAAAAGGGTGATTTTTGATGAGTGATTTGAACGTTGGAGGGTTGGTGCGGTGTTTGTGTAAGAAGAAGGATTTTGAAAAAGCAGGCTTACCACAACAACATAAAAACAATGTAAATGTGTCATTTTTTATGAGGAAAAAATTTGATTTTCAACTGAAGGGTTTGAGTCAGACTCAGACGAAAAAATGTGGCCCGACCCGCACTGCAAGAGTTTCGCGCATGCCTCCGCGGAACCAAACAGTAGTTTGGTCCTCCGTGCTTGTCTTCTTTCAGTCTCCAAGACGTCGTCGTCTTCTTTAATTCAGGCAGAGTGGCCATCGAGAACGCGCATCAGCATCATGTTATGTCACGTCCGCAGGACTACACGGGAAATTCGGGCCCAGAATGACGATACGAAATACATCACAAATCCTGCCCTGTTCTCCTTTAAATGGATTTACATTATTTGTTATGAATATGAGTATGAGTTGTATTAACAGTGGACAGTAGATGGACAGATTTGAACACAATGTTTTCCTTCCTTGTTTGTATTTAATAGATTTTTTTTAAACAGTTCTCATTTAAATACATTTTCAGTCTTATATCAAGTTTTGTTAAATATAATTATTTGATGATTTTTAGTCTATAAATGGAACAAACTCAAAGTCACTACAAAAGGTGATTTTATTTTTAGGTAATAATAACTAAACCAGTCATTTCAAGTCATTAAAAGACAAGAAGAAAAACATTTTTTTAAATCTTTTGAAAAGATCTGAAATCTTGACTGACACACACAATAATTTTTTATAGTCAAATTCTACCTGCACAGTAAAAAAAAAACAAACATATATTTTATATAATATAGTATTTAATGTAGTTACTTTTCTAACTGTAGATCATTTGGGGGGAGGAGGTTATATTTAATTCCAAAACTAGCCTTGATCTTGTTATTTTATAATTGGTTGGCTATTTTAAACATTTTTATCACGGTGCAGTCACCTCACTACCACTCCAGGCATGTCCATCCCTCATGTTCTTCTTCATACATTTCTTCTTCATAAAATATGCCATCCTCATGCTCCGCCTGTTGGCCCCGGAAACAAAGAGTAATGTGGTGAAGTCATGTGGTGAAGCCTGACAGACACTGGACTTCAGCTTTACCAACATATTCCCAAATGAGCGCATGACTTTGAATAGAATTAATGGACAATACGGTGAACAGCTGACAACAAACACACAGAGAAAGAATAGCCTGCACTTTTTCATCATGTCAGAGAAATATTGAGTATAGAATGCTGTTCGGGCATAAATTACATATGTCAGTGTTATCAACCTCAGTTAAGCTTTACTAGTGCTCAAATTTGGAGCACATGTACTTTATTTTGGTTTAATATTGGCTTCACTTTACCAGTGACAAAATTTCACTAGTAAGCCTTATATGCTAATAAGGCGGCCGGAAAAAGCAAATTCAGGCTCGTCATTTACTTATATTACAACCAATCATTGGGCTGGATTTAGTTCTAATCCCTTCTACTTCATTTGCATTAGCTTTACTTAGAGGGGACTATATATAAACAGTCAACTAGTACTACTTGTGAGATTTTAAATGTACTGGTAAACAAAAAATGTTGTGTTACAAGGAAAATGTTTTTGGCTCACTAGAGAGAAAGTAGACTTTACCCGTAAAGCAAAAATAAATATGTCAAAAATAAAGTAAGATACAATTCAAAGGTAGATATAAGCTGTACTGTGAGGAAACAAAACATATACTAATAAAAAGAAAACTATAATTAAACAAAAATGTATGTCAAAAATAAAAATGTCATTTAAAATAATGAGTAAAACACAATTAAAAGTTGTACTGACATGGATTATTCTGACTGCTCCTTTTTAATTATTCATGTCATATATGTATGAGCGCAGCATTGTCACCCAATTTCCCCTCAGGGATCAATGGTTTATTGAATCTGAGCAAGTTTATTGATTAAGTTTTGATCAACTTAATTTAAATGAACCTAATTTAAATCATCCTGATGACATCATTCCAGACCGTAAAGATTAAACAAAACAAAAAAAAAAAAACTTATCAGAAGTTATTATTATCCTACGATGTCTCAGACTCTACAATCCAAGAATCAATGGTCTCGTCCACAACAATAGAACAACTGTATCCGCAGATTTTCTGTGGCTCTGATGAGATGTTTAAACACTGAGCAGGAGAAGCTGATTAAAGCTGATCATGTTTTCACGGAGCACAGCAGCACTACACAAGAAACGGTCGGAGCTCCACAGACACGTTACAGTTAAGCGGGCACTGGTGGCTCTGTATTTAGGAGTCAGTGATTATTTCTGTCGTTTTTTGACAGTTTAGACAGGGTTTAGACTGTGTTTGAAGCAGCTAGGACGGGAGGGGGGCGGGCGGTGCACCATAATGAGCGGTCCCCGAAACATTTCCCCATTAAAAAAGTAATTTTCCTCACGGTGACGCCGTTTCAACCCGAATCTGTCCATTTCCGCGCTCAATGGTAGATTCCGTTTTCATTGGTTGATTCCATGCTTCTGTTAACGTGAATTTTATAGGGCCCTAGTGTAGTTGTTGTTAGCGCACTCAACTGAGGGGTAACTGAGAGGCTCGCTGCAGCGCATACAAGCTTGTGTCCTGTAACCATCTCTGATTGACCAGCAGCCCAGGAAGGCGGTTCTCGGCATTTCTGATTGGTGAACATATATATTTCACTCAAATGATGGAGACGAAAGAAAAAACCTCAGCATCTGAGGTTACGTTATCGAAGTAGTGAAAACCTTAGTATCGATGCCATTAGGGTTAATCATTCAGCCTTACCGAGTAGGAGGGATTATAACCAAATCCAGCTCCCTGATTGGTTGTGATATTTTTGAAAGCCAATGACAAGAATGAACTAGCTTTCCCCACCCCTTATTAGCATATATGGCTAACTAGTGACACTGCTTCACTCGTAGAATTATGCTGCGTTCACACCGGACGCGGCGCAAATTTCGAGATGCGGGCACCGTGCGAAAGCTTCTGCAATATTGAAAAAAAAGAAAAGAAAAAAGAATATTCGCTTTCTTTTCACCATCAACTATGGAGGACTCCAGTAAAATCGATGCTCTTAACCTTCGGTGGAAGCTGTAGAGCCGTCAAAACGCTCAACGCCGGCGTTCCTGGCTTCACCAGGTTAACCAGCGACACATCCAACTCGGTGAGTTTCACTGTTTTCTTCAGGAGTTGCAGCAAATCCTTCCTGGTCCAGTCCTGGTTAAAAAAAAAAAACTAGCGAGCCACGTCATAGAGCTCCGTGTGGTCACACACCACCACGATTATTTTCTCCCCCATGCTAAAATGGGTGAAAAGACCGGTGTCCATGTTGACGGTCTGACGTCATTGAAAACAAGGGCTCTCATTGGCTTTCGCGCATCACACGAAACATTTGCTGCAGTTCAATATTATCAACTCAGACAAACATCACAGAAAATCGGGGGCGCGCATGCCGCGGCCAATGCTTTTGCTGCGTGGATCAAACCACGCCTCCCAACAGGAAAAGACTTTGCCTCTTACTGCGTCTATCCCATTGACTTTGTATGACATCTGGTCGTGCAAACATTTTGTGCCGCGTCCGGCGTGAACGCAGTATTAGTGACATATTTCACTTCACTAGTAAAGTGCATTCACGTTCTAATTAATCAAAATTGTGTACATGTACTGTTAATTGAAGTACTAGTAGAGCTGAACTACGGTGGATATCACTGTTATCAAATTTATGCTCAAACAGCTTTCCATATTTGAGGGATTTTCCTTAGCACTAGCTCAGCATTTAAACACCGTCACATTTCCGTGTGGATTGTAGCGTTTATGCGTTTTGTCCTAACAACACTGACCTTTGGGCCTTCATACGTGTTAAAGGGAGTTCCTGGATATGGAACGTGGTCGATCCCGGTAGCCATGTCAACAACAATCTCATCTAGATGCATAGGAAGAGGAGGTGCTCCACGCTCCTGCAGTGCCAGGACAATGACTGTTGTGTTGTCTGCACGGAGCATGCGTTCCTGCCAAAACAGGAGAGCTGTACATCCCAGTCGGCGGGCACACGAAATTCCTCTGGGACCCTAAAAAAACATTTTGTTTAAAAAAAAAAAAAATGGAGAAGTCAGTTTCTATCATTAGGGTTGGTATAGGAATGCATTTTTAACCTGCAATTACAATATTTCACTGATTGATGAGTCAACTTTTATAACGTCATTGTCGAGTTATAACAGTAGCTACTTAATAAAAGGCGATAAAGCCTAAATATCATCACAATGCAATTGATTGGCATTATTTACAACTGAATAACTGTGCAGAATCTTAGACTTTAATGCAAATAGTTTATAAAGTTTAAAAAAAGTTAGAATATAACCAGGAATATATAAATGCATAATCATATTTATGTCTATTTTTACATACCACTAATTTGTCATGGTTGTGACACATATTAACAGCATTTTTGGGTGGCATCATATTCCATAATCCATCACTGCCAAGAATGATGTAGCGATGTCGTTTGGGGTCAAGGGTCATCACGGTGGTATCGGGCTCTGGAGAGACGACAAACTCCCCACTGTAAAAATCATAGCTCCAGAGATCCCCTGTCGACAAAAAAAAAAGATATGATTAATTTAGGGGTGCTGCATAGTAACCAGTGTAATAATTGTGTTATAATGTTATATTCACCAAGGGAGCGGGCGACAGCCAGAAAAGGGATCTGGTCAATGACGGTGCTCCTCCTTACGGGGCCATTGTGGGTCAGCCTGGGTCTCTTCCACACAACCCGGTTCACACCAGACTTTTTCATTACACTACAGTGGCAATAAAAAACATAGAAAGTGTGTTAAAAGCACTACATGCCTGCAGCCATGATGGATACAACTGCTGTAAAACTGCAATGATGTCTTTGCCTGCTTCTCACCTCCCACCGAGTCGCTCAATCCTTTCCCTTTCCTTAGGAAGCTCAGGTTTATGGTCCTGTGTTATTTCCAGTGCCTTGAGCGTGATATCAGAATCATTTTCTTTCACTCCGACCACTACTGCTGAATCTCCGACATGCGCAACATACATGTGAGAGCCACGGATCACAACAACGCTGGCTGTTGTGCCAGATGTACTTGGCAGGCCTGTGATGGTCTTTGGCCACTCCGCTAAAAGAGGAGACAAATCTTATTCAAACAAATGACAGCTTTGGAATGAGAACTGGGTTTTCATTCTGGAAAAAAATAATTTACAGGATAACGCATTTGCTTGCGATAATTAGATGAACTGCAAGAAAATCCCACCAAACTCATCACATGATTGAGTTATAGTTCGTGCTCAGATTACACAAAGCATGTAGACAACCTTTTTTGTGATATATTATTGGTCCAATATCAGCAAAACTTAGAATCGGATTATATCGGCCAGCATCTAAAATCTCTAATATTATATTTATATGTGTAGTTTTTATTGGATATGTTGATGTTATTTTTCTGGGTCTTCAAATGTACTTTGTATTTATTTTATTCAATTGTAGAATATTTCTATGTTTATTATTAAAATGTAAAGAACCCATTGGTTAATAATAAACGGGTCACTTTTTCTCATACATTAAATACTGTTGCTGACTATTCTGTTGGAATAATATCACTTGATGAAGCATTTTCCAACATTCCATAATACAACACAGGTAATAAAAGTATGTATTTCATGCCAATATCACATTCTATCACAATCGACCGATACCCAAGGCTGCAATATCAGCGTGATATCAGAAGTGAAAAAGTTGTACCAGAAACCCCTACTTCTCAATGGTTGAAAAAGTGCAAGAAGATTGTAAGGTAACAATAAATTAAGTAAAATACATTCAGATTTGCATTTACATCTGGCAAATGAATTAAGAAGACAGAGCTAGAAATTGTTAAACCAAACTACTGTAGTTTTGTGTTTCCCCTCTTCACAAATCTTTTGATTATGTACATTATTCTACTTTGTTTTTCCACCACCAGAAGATCACAATCACAACACAATGGTCTAAAAGTGAAAGAATGATTGGTTAAGCCGTTTCTGATACACTTTGATCTGACCTAAACCTGAAAAATAATTATTGCCAGCTATTTTGTATTATTTCCTTTAAGCATTAGTGGGTGTTCCTATTTTTTTTTCTAAGAAGAAAAGGCATTAAAGTATCGTTTCTAAACTGATGAATGCATGCTTATCTAGGATTGTTAGCAGATGATGAATGGCAGCTTGTCCAGAGGGAACCCCACATTGTGATATGAATAACTTGATAAACACCAGCAGCCTCCATTAATCTGATCAGAATAATTGAGCGTGACAGATGCTAGGAATTTTTATTGATGATCTTTTAAATTTTTCTCTAAAAATAAATTATTACGATTGTAAATTAAAGTATCACAGGCAGACAGCCACAAGATTTTATTTTCTGTATCATAAGGACAATCCATAAAAAGATGTGAGCACTGAAAACACATAAAATTGTTGATGACACACCTTACTTTACATTCAAACCCTGAAAATGATTATACCCAACTTAACAAACATACTACCCAGTTTGATCTCATATGGGCCAGACCAGAAATACACATGTTGGTGTCTTGTTTTTGCACGTTCACATGTAAGAAGTATTGTAAGTAACTTACAATATCCTGCATGTTAAGCAATTGATCAAAATTACTTAAATTTACAAACACATTTTTTCAAAACTTGCCAGAGTTCGGTCGAAAAAATTGTAAGAATATTCCAGGTTTTAGAAATAATTTGCTATTCAATATTAACTGCAAATAATGTAGTAGCTACTACAAGCCCCATCGTACTACTTTTAAGTAAAGGTTTATTAGTATTGCATTTTTGAACAGATATCTAGAAGGGTGATTTTGCTGTATTTTTCATAGCGAACAAAATCTTCCTGTGGGCCAAAGTAGATACTCTGGTTGGCCGAATTTGGCCCAAAGGCCTTGAGTTGAACATGTGTGTTATATAAGGTTTTCACGGCGCATCATCAAACCGGAAGTCGCCATATTGGAGGTACTCAGCAGGTAAACAAAGCAGATCCCGAACATGGAACGAAAGGAAATGGTGAATTATTGCCGTGTTTTTGGCTGTAACAATCGGTCAAACCATGAAAAACATTTGGAGTTTTATAGACTGCCAAAAGTTATAACAAATCAGGGAGAACAAAGTCAAAAGTTATCAGAGGAAAGGAGGGGTTTGTGGTTACCGAAGCTAAACCAGGATTGACAAGGCAAAAAATCTTGTCAGGTAAGTGAATTATTGATAGCAGAGGCTCTTTAACAATTTTCGAGTGTGATGATAATAACATAATTCATGTCAACCTACTGCATGTGGCATTATTGACTTAATATAATCACATTTCATAGCATGCTACAGTAGCAACACAGTTGTTAAAATGTAGAGCTAAAATGTACTGTATATCTAATTGTGTTCCAGGTAAAAGGTCTGACCTTTATCAAAAGGATGACCCAGATTGGGTTAGGGTTAAAACCAGGTAGTTGACGATATTAGGATACGCAATAGATGGAAGACTCTCCGGCTCGTCATTGATCCAAGACGAGGGAGCCAACTCTTGTGCATCTGCACCATCCAATAAACCGTAACTTTTCCAAATATCATTTCCTGCGGACCAAGTCCTTCCCTGTCTGCCTTTGCATCTACAAATGACATGATTGGTGAACATTGTAAACAGTGGCAAGGCTCGAGACTGTGACCAAATTGGTCACATATGCGACTTTTTTCAGGGTGTGCGAGTGAAAAATGTATCTGGCCGCATCCGTGTGAATGTGTATGGATGACTTTTTTTTGGTGCCAACACTGGAAAAGTTAGTGTAGAGCCCTGAGTGTAGTGATACCCGCTGCACATCTCAGCTCTGGAAGCACTGGTATTAGTGCCTTTTATAAATGGCAGTGGCTATTAGTACGGTTGCCGTATCAATATACCGACTTTCTATCCGTACGCAGAGCCCCTCGTTGGCCAGTTTAAGTCACGTGACTAAGAGTAAATCTAACCCTAAAAATTGTTGCGATATAGGGTATAACCTAATTCTAACACGGTACGTATGTGTACTTTGGTAACCGTACCAATAGCACCGGGGGTTGTCCGTACGGCAACCGTACAAATACACTTTCTTTGAAATTTGACTGTTAGACCTTTTTATGTGCTTGTTTTATGGATTTCTTGGACCCCGAGTCTGAAATAAAGCTATCTATGACGCATTTTGAGGAGACATTAATCCATTGCAGTGTTGACTTCCGAGTGCTTCCAATATGGCCGCGCATCCATGTTACTGCCCAAAACATGACGTAGCCTCATAACCCGTAACCCTCATTAAGACAGTGTTTCTCAAATGGGGGTACGCAATGGCACTACAGGGGGTACTTGAGAAAAGGAGATAGTTGAAAATTAATAGATAAAAGCATTAAAACAATAGGGTTTTTTTTCTTCTAAAAATTATAATCATAATAATGATGATGTAATAAGAGAAAGGGGGTACTTCAGTCAAAAAAAGTTTGAGAAAAACTGCTCTAAGACATCAGGACAAACTAGTTAATGGCAAAATTACTGTAAACTATTTCTGATTAACTAAAAGACTAGGATTAGAGTGAAATAATGGTTGTTTTGAAGCCTTCAATTGGTGTCTATGAAGAAAATATTGGTAGATAAAGTTTTAAAACAGTGCTTTTGGGGTTTTTTATTTAAAAACACAGTTGACAGAGAGCATTCGTGATTGGACTGTGGAGCAGGGGGTTGGAATGATCCCACCAGCTCAGAGTGGGACACTGTCTCATGTGACCCAGTTTACATTCTACTCGTGCAGGGATAACAAAGACAGCAGACAAGCACCACACTGCAGTAAACACAATATTCACACAGTGTATGGGACAATATAGCTGATCAACACTTACGCAGTTCTTTCCACATAGCGTGATGGCAGGCGATAAATCCCTTCCGCAAAGCCGCACACACATCATTGTTATCCTTGGACCAGAATCCCCGTTGTCTCTTCAACAAACCCCATAGGTTCTCTCTGGCAAAGTGTGCAGCCTCTCGACCTCCGTGACCATCAAACACAGCGAAAAACGCCATAGATCTCCGCGTGTCGACCACATGCTCTGCGTTGTTTCCGTCCGGTGCGGGCGGACTGATGTTTGGTAAACTCTCTACCCACGCCACGGAGGCTGGACCTGAATCCAAACTGAGCTTATCTTCGGGTGTTTCTTTGTCAGTGTGTTTAATGGGCTCCTCACTCTCAGCTTTCACCGGCTCTCCCGGTCCCTGTGACTTTGGATAATCTTCCTCTGGCGATGTCGGCACGTACTCGATTCTAATGTCGACCACATCCTCCATGTATTTTCTGCCTCCTTGCTCGGAAAATGCACTCATTCGAAAAACTATTGCGTCGTCCATGATTGTAAACGCCAACGGTTAACCGGTTAAAGGAAACACAGCATCTAGCGGCTATCTACGTCCCCCAGCCGAGAAATTTAAACCGTTTTTTGCCGCGATGTGCGGCCCAAGGCTTCCTTCATTTTTGTTTATCTTGTCTCAGACGCCGCGCCGTACGTGATGACGTCACGGCGTGCGCTTTACGGCAGAGGCCTGACGGCTGTGCTGCCCTCATGGATTTGGAAGACTGAAACCGCCCTATTAATATTTACCAGGTCTATCTACAAACACCATATATGTTATTTCAACTACAGGGTGATTTCCTGCCTTGGTTACATTAATTTCAACCATAAAATATACATACATATTTTAGTTATTTATTTTAATTCCATAACCGAGCAACAGTGATTTCCAACCAGGGGTGTGCGTACCCCTTGGGGTACATGAGCACATTGCAGTAGGTACTCGGAAACATTTATCGATACATTTCAAAATAATAGCAAAACATTCCCAGTTTCCTTTAAGACTTTAATTAACGTCATTTAGTACATTTTTAATGAATAATAATTTTAAAAAAATAAATTGACAGTAGTAATAACAGTGCTAATGCTCAATATAATACTGTTCTTGTAAATTATTAAAGCAGGATGATTAATTTATGTGAGATAATGAGTTAGCTTGAAGTTACACAGTATTTACATACTATTGAAGTGTTGAATTAGTCACATGAAAGTTGGTATTTTTTTCCCCGTTTTTTTAAATAGACATATTTTTAGTTTAGGGAAGCCTGCTGATACACAAATGAAACAGCATTTGGAATTTTGGAGACAGTACTAATGATATAAAGCAGCGATTCTCAACTGGTGGGTCAGGACCCAAAAGTGGGTCCCGGACTTGTACTGGGTAGGTCGCGGACAGTTGGTCAAAAATAATAATTTAAAAAAAAACTTAATATCTCTCATGTTGGACTATGTCTTTTATTTTGAAAGAAACTTTTCTTTTAACAGGCATGCTGTGAAATGCATGTTGCACAGGAAAATATATAGATTTATGTATCAAAAACTAGTATAGATGCATGTTTTCAACAGCTATTTTTGAAAAACTCAATTTGGTTGGTTGCCGTGCCTGTCGAGGCACGAGGCAACTCACTTCTACCGGCTGCGTTCAAAGTCAGAATACATTCCGTACGGCACGAGGTCTGGTTGCAGAGCGGGACATCTGTCTCCCGTGAGCATCTGTGTGGTGCCTGGTGTAAATTATTATTTCATAAAATGTACTTATGCTCTAGAACAGGAGTTTTCAAAGTGTGGGTCATGCCTCTGCTGGGGGGTGCCAGAATTCTTCAGGGGAGGCACGGCGTGAAAAATAAACCTGAAGAAATTGTGGTAGTCTTTCTCAGAAAAAGCAAAAGAAGAAAGGGGGAGAGTGTCTGTGACAGCTTGTATCTCGGTATTTCTGAGGCTTTTTGTCTCTTTCTCCTCAGTTCAGCTGTCAGCTGGTTAATGTGTTGTGTCTATGATGGGTTTCTCAAACATCTTACCACAGGCCTAAATGTGAATAGGTGTTGTGGGGGTGTGATGATTATGGTGATCCGCTCTGATTGTGGCAATGTCTACGATTCTATTCTCACCACTCACAATGTTAAAAGTTGATGTCAACAATTCCATTCTCACTCGTGAAAAGTACAATGTAGATATCAATAATTCAGTTCTAAATAGAAGATATGTCAATCGTTGATATCTACAGTTGTTTTTACATTACAGGTATCGTAGATGGAATTTCAGATGTCTAAAATGCAATTCTGACTCGTCAAAATAAAATTACTGCTATGTCAGCTTGGGATTGTAATTTAGGGGGTGCATGGTGGTTTAGAGATTTGCACATCCGATTCACAGCAAGAAGGTCCTGGGTTGAAGCTTTGCGATTCTGTGTGGAGTTAGCATGTTCTCCCCATGCTGCGTGAGCCGGAGATAGGCACCGGCAGACCCCCGTGACCGTGAAATGGGACAAAGTGAGTCTGAAAAATGGATGGATTGATATAAAAAACGGACTAGTCAAAAAACTTATGTGGAATGCAATAGTTGATATCTGAAATTGGACAACTCAAAATGTAATTAAACTCTACTGTTTAAAGGTTAAAACGGTTTGCCATAAGACAACAGCATTTTATCTCATGTTTGTACTTTATATACAACTTTTGCCATTTATTCGTACTCTAACTCTGTTAATTCTGCTGTAACCTTTGTTTTTACACTCATTCTGAAATGTGACTATTAGGCCCTACCAGAGCCGTGTAGAGAGAAAGTTGCAACAACGGAAGTTCGAAATGCTTGACCGTCACATGATTAATGTAGACTCAATTTGTTCCCGGAAGTTATTAGATACGCTGATAATAATTATATCCAATATGGCATGCTATGGTTTTCGTGCTCTTCTGTGACTGTGTTTTTGCTTTGTGCATGTTCAATAAGGAGATTTAGAAGTTTTACACTGACTTCCACAATAGGGAATTCAGTTTAAAACCAGCCTTTTTCCCCTCACCTATCCTGCTGCTGTTACCCCTTTTTTTCATCTAAATATGGGGCGCTGCTCTTTTGGCGACCCACAGTTCTCCCGCTCCTGTGTCCCCACGTTATAAGTGTTATATATGTGATTGTCTTTTCATGTTTTTCTTGGACGGGATTAAACTGAAATGGATTTTGTTGCTCTGTAACGTGTGCAATGACAAATGAAGTTGATTCTGATTCTTACCGTTGAAAAGTACATCACAAACTGTCTAAGCCGCACAGCTTCATTGCACTCCAACAGTCAACTGCTCACTTCCAGGAACAATTGTGAGGCTCCATGGACCGCCATTGGTGTAAAAAAAAAACAAAACAAAAAAACGAACCATTGGAGTATAGGGCTCTTGGCACTACTACTTCACATTTGTTAAATAGAAAAATTGTACATTTTGCGATGCTGCAGTAGTACCAGGTGGAGGCGGTGTTAATCCAGCAGTATCAACTTTTTATTCTTTTCTGTCTTCTTTTGCTTTCTGCAATCATAAAACATGCTTTAGATCCTTATCAGAGCATAATAAAACCACACATGAACATACATTTTATCTAAGTATTACATTAGTATGGACAGTCTGTTTGAGCCTTTCATGCTTATTACCATTCCACAGATGAACCATAGAAACTTCATAAGGTTTCATCCACATGAAAGTGTGCTTTGTATTTTACAAGGAGAAAGCCCATATCTTCATTTTTTTTTAAATGTTGGGAATTCAATGTAGGTATATATTGTCTTTTTAACTGTAACTCCAAGCTTTAATTTGGTTGATGGGTACATAAGGGATGTAATTCACATTTACATGAGTAACGGTGCCTTCTTAAGTGTTTCTCACTGTGGTCTAAAAACAGTGTACGTAGATAATCAATGCATGTCTTTTGATCATTGCTATACGAGCTTGCCTGCTGGATTTATTTTCTTTCAGGAATAACCCTGGCATGTAATGTAGGCTATACCTCTTTTATTGTATGTGTGAGAAGAGAGAGAAGATACATGCTTAAGTGGGAAAAAGGAAATTTCCCACATTACCCATTCTTTCTTGCCTCCACAACCACTTTATCCTTTAATACCTGAAGCTCTGACTTGACTTTAACCCTGAAAACCCAATGTTTTGGATTTCACACAATCCCTTTCTTTCTTTCTTTCTTTCTTTCTTTCTTTCTTTCTTTCTTTCTTTCTTTCTTTCTTTCTTTCTTTCTTTCTTTCTTTCTCACTCTCACTCCCATCAATAGTCCAGCCCTCAGAGAGGTCTCGTTGGCACATCGGCCACTATTTCAGGTGAAGAGGCAAAGTGATTTCCATGTAAATAGTGTCAGAATGTCATTTTCAAGTGAAGCTGTTCAGAAAATGAATTTCTTAAGAAGAGAGAGAGAGAGAGAGAGAGAGAGAGAGAGAGAGAGAGAGAGAGAGAGAGAGAGAGAGAGAGAGAGAGAGAGAGAGAGAGAGAGAGAGCGAGAGAGAGAGCGAAAGAGAGAGAGAGAGATTACTATGGGGCTATGACACCTGGATTGCATTCTCACAGATGATCCCCATGCAGCTCTTGTGTAATGGGCCATCCATAAAAATAGCCTTGTTTGGCTTCCGGGATTGTGTAGATGCTTAGGTGTCAGTCAACGCGACTAAAGAGTGGAAAGAAAAAAGAAGTGATATTACCATATAAATGAATGCTAATTTAGGCACTTGGCAATTCTTTTATATAAGCAAATCACAGGTGAATGTAATGTGACAATGTGTGTATGTCAGTCACCTTTAAAAAGCTATTTGTTTTCTTCATTGGGAGATATTTTGGTCAGATCATATCAGTCTCTAATTTCTGAGAGGCTAAAATATGTTGGAAAAACAGATTTTGTAAGTAACTTTTATGAGTGTTATTTTAGCGCTAATCACAGTTTGGATTTGTGACTTGGATCTTCATGTGTAATATTATTAATTTATTGTTTCTTTAAGACATAGTAAATATCATTATATCAGAGATGTACAGTAAAAAAAGTAGTAGGCTTAAAAAAAAAGTACAAGGCTCAAA
Organism: Gouania willdenowi; assembly: GCF_900634775.1. Lineage (NCBI taxonomy): Eukaryota > Metazoa > Chordata > Actinopteri > Blenniiformes > Gobiesocidae > Gouania > Gouania willdenowi. The sequence goes on from NC_041057.1 coordinate 19,775,036, forward strand.
CTTGCGGCAAGTTGGATGACACGTGACACCTTGGGGCTAGGGGGGTATGGTAATATATTTAGTTGTAACATTTCACATTAATATTCATAATATATCTAACACAAGCACATTGACATTTATATATCTTACATATACCCTTACATTTGTGATTTTCATAACCCAGTACCCTGGATGCATGACTTTAATTCATGATTCATGATGATATTGATCATGAATGTTTAAAAAAATACATATTCAATTCCATAGAGAAGAATTAAAAACCCCTTCAAAATGTACTTTTTTCGAATTTGGTCTCTGAATTATTCTTACCAATGACTCTTTTCTTTGTTGAATCTTTCTTAAAGATAATGTTTATCTAATTTAGTTGAATTCAGTAATGTTGTGAATGTTAAGATTTATTATATTACAGGGGAAATGTTTAGAGAGAATGATTGTTTTCTTTCAGTTGCAGCCGCCAGATATTTGTTTCGACCAGCAGAGGGCGCTGGTAACCCAGTGTTCGGTTGGGACGCAGCTTTTCTGCACAGTGAAGAAGAGATGCTATGTGCTAGCAGACAGAGCTAAGAGAAAAACGTGACTTTTACAGATATTCACGTGATATTACAGATATTCTTTTGGTACTAAAGGGATAAGGAATCATTTATGAACATGTTTAAGAGGAGAAGGTGGCTATTCCGCCCGCCGCCTACGCTTCTGGACATCCCTGCCTTATATTCAATAGCCTTACACTAATTATCCTTATATTAAATATATCCTTACATAAAAGGATATGTAAGGATACAGACCTGTCAGGTCAACTTTTTCGAGGCCTATTTTCTGAGAGAAGCTTGACAAAAAGTTTCAAACATCTGATTTCGATCAAATCTTGTTAGCGATACAAAAAGCTTTACGTAAGCAAACGACACAAGTCAGATATGCCAACCCCAGGGACACTCAGTTTATCACTAAAAAGACAGTTTGAATCCAAGTGCCAAATTAAAAAAAAATAAAACAAAAACAAATAAAAACTCTGCCTTCTCTTTTAATACTGATGCTCATACAACACATAAATCAAATAAGCACACACCTTAGACCCCTCATAATGATGAATAATCACAACAATCTTGTACATAATTGGTATTGCAGTAATTGTCATCTTTAATTAGCTGTAACAGAATGTCTGGCGTAATGTAACGGTGCACATGGCTGAAAAGAAGAAGCTTTGTTCCATGCCAAAAAGAGGAGGGACACAAGGAAACAACTGCTGGATAAAATGCTGAGGAATACTACAATCGAGGCTGGAGATGAAGATAACCGACCCTGGGTCTGTTGGTTCGGACATTGTCAATGTTGTTTTGAAAGGGTGTCCCCTCTAGACCACAGCTGTGTTAGATGAGTGCTTGTTTTCCTATTGACTTTATCTTCATTGTTGATTCATGTTCTGTTTGTTTAAAATCTATTATATAACAGTTCAGTGATGTGCTGTGACCACTAGGGTTGGGTAGGTAGGGCGTTGCAAATCGAGACCACCAAGCTATATCTCATGACACGACAGCACATCCGTTGTTTGTGTTGAAAACAGAAACACGGAGAAAATGACAACAACAACTCGGAACAGCCTCCACAAAGCCAATCCTTCCTTTTGTACCATTCACTGTGAAAAGTACGTACAATTTTCTGACCTTACCTTTGCTGAAGGTCTGGTAGCTCAGATGTTGGTCTCTCATCTTTTAAAAGCTGTCATTTTTCCCCAAAAGAAAGTTTCTCTATCGTCTCTAGTGCTGTCATCCTGACCAGTGTTGGGCGGTAACACGTTTGACAGTAACTAGTACTGTAACGCAATATTTTTCTAAAGAAATAACGCCGTTACTATATGGTGCGTTAGTCCATTACTTTGCGAGCTGCAGTGTACTTCCTGTTTACAGTGGTGCTACATATTTTTGCGGGATGCCGTGCCAAACACGGTAAAACAGTAAAAGAAGAAGCATTGTCAGCGTGTTTCTGTTTACATCACGTGCGCCAATCATGGCGAGTCAATGCGAGAACAGGACGTGCTTCTCAGAGTGGAAACAAACGCATTATTTTTCTCTCCAAAAGATGCATCAGTGAAGCAAAGCTAACGCTGCGGCTGGACTTTAATGGACTGTTATCCGGGGACAGATCAGCCAAACTATTGCACCTTATGTTGTTGTAAATATGCAGCCTGTCGCTACTGCTGAGTCACTGCTAACAGCAGCTCATTAACCTGATATGTTTAGCATTGTGTAGCTGAGAAAAATGCTGTGAATTAGTTTTTCCACATTTATTTTATAAGCATTTTCAACAGCAGAATGTGCACCTGGAATGCGCACAGCTTACTTTACATTACTGTGCTCATGCTGAAAAATTACAGTTTTAATTTTGGAGCAGCTGTTTTGTGCTTTATATGCACAGCATTTATGGTTGTTTTATAGCAGTTGATCAACAGTGGATTATTATATTATTACAGCACTGATATGAAGCTGTATGGACACAAATGACCCAAAATAAATAATACATTCTTTAATTCTAAGTAACTCAAAAGTCACTTTTTCCAGTAATGCATTACTTTTTGGTTTAAGTAATCAAAACAGTAACTGAGTTACTTTGTGAATGAAGTAACTAGTAGCGGTAACTAGTTACTTTTTTTCACTAACTAGCACAACACTGATCCTGACTGTAGTGTTATCCTGCCCACTAGCTAGAGAACGTACCAGCAGCATTGAACATAACAAGGTTGCATCTGGTCGCATTGCTATAGGTCTATGGGTCATGTAAGAGCTAAAATCATATTTACCTGTTTGCTGTTGTGACGCACGGCCTTGTTTCCGTGCACAGTTCCACATTCACTTTGATTGACAGTCTCAAAAACAGGAAGTCGAAGCCTATTGGCTGGGCGCACTTGGCAATCGTTTCCATTTGTATAGGGGTCTATAGGACAAAGGAGGGAGTTATATACATTAATGTATACGAATGACCACCAGTAGAACATAGTGAAGGGCTAGTTAGGTATTTTTTCACATTTCAAAAGAATCATACATAAACAGATTTCTCAGAAACTCCGGATATTAGGTTTAAGGAGACTGAAAAAGACAGATTTATGGCTCTAGCCGTTTGCAGTGTGACGGCTGCTACAACTGTACAACGGAGTGTTTGGATGTGAAGTCGAAGTGAACAGTGAAGCCGTTTCATCTGACGGAGGTTTTGCTGAGAAATGAGTCTGTTTGATCTGACAAATGACAGAGGTTTTCCTGATACCTGATACCCCACTCTGAGACCTGAGGATATCCTAAAATGTACATCGTAGTGGTGGGATAGGGATGTCAGCGGCTATAATGATGCGGAGTTCATCGGAATTATGCTGTCCAGAGTGTCTTCAATAGATCTGATAGAGGTCGCATATGGGCCTCGTGCCTACGACCGAATCCCACCAGTGCTGGTATTTCATCACAACAGCACTGCCTATCGTAAGATATTACTTAATTATTAAACAATTGATTGATTCAAGCTAATCAAAACCTCTGACTATGTCTCTGATCCATATCACGTTTAAACAACTAGCAGATTAACAAGTAATGTGAATAACTGCATGATGCACCAAGATTTCTACTAGAAAAATATGTGTTGGCTGTTTTTCTGTCACTTGAGTTTTATTATAAAGGCACAAATGTCATTGACTTTCACTTGCCCTTGTGCTCATGTGTCTTGCCTCAGGTTCACACCACAAGTTACTTGGTGTTTCTAATCAGCAAAGCACCTCTGTGGCTGGAGTGGACCACGTGTCCTCTTGAGATGATTATCTTTCCAAATGCCGCACTCACAAGTCTGCCCCTGTCAGCGTGATCGATGGCCATGATATTGACTTGCGGTTAATTCAAAACCACACTGCTGAGTTAGATGAAGGATCTTGATAAGAGTGCTCCTCATGATAAGAGTGCAGTTGAAAAGAAAATTGTTTTGGGCCACAGGTTGTTACGCCAAAAGATCTCAGCAAAAAAAGACACTATGTCCCTGTTATTTGGAAGTGCATAACAGAGCACGCCTTTTTGATTTATGCATGACGTTAATGTCAAATAGTTGAGTTTTTTCAGTGTTTACTGATGGTCGTTTTTTCTTAAATTCACAAAGCTGTTAACACAATTGCTTAGGTGGAGAAATTAAGGTGCTGAAATTCCGTTTGCATGGCTCAACTGCTCAGATTCCCTATGGATTTAAAATCTTGCTAAAAGCTCAGAAACACACGGACACACACAAAACATGATTTACTCACGCCCAGTGACTCACAAACTCAGTGTGGTTTTCAACTCAAAACACAAAACGAAAGGATATTAGGAATGTCCCGATACAACTTTTTCATTTCTGATATGAAACCGATATTGCAGTCTCGCGTATCGGCCAATACCGATATTGATCTGATATCAGCATGACTCATATATATTTTTTCTTTAATAAAAAGATTAAGAAAAATGTTAGAAAAGGCTTGATCAAGTGATGTTACTCAAGCAGAGACCAATAGTCAACAACAGTAGGTATGGGAAAAAAGGACCCATTTATTGGTAACAAATTGGCTACATAAATTTTAACCTTCAACATAATATCTACAGTATTCTACAATTGAATAAAATAAATAAAAAATGAATTGGGAAAAAAAATATTGGAAAATCTGGAAATATGAATCTGATTGTTTTCAGGCTAATATCGGACCGATATCCGATATTGATATTGGATCAGGATACCCCTAGAGGATATTTCTTGTCTTTGATAGATGATATTTTGTACTTAAATATTTTTTTGTAATTAAATAAATGTTTCTTTGTGTATGTAAACCATGGTGTATTTGTTTAATAGTCACGGTTCTTATTTGCAAGACAAAATGCATTAGTTTGCGAATTATATTTTGTATATGCAAAACACACTGAGTTTGTTTCTGAATCGTTGAGCGTATGTTTGTGAGATTTTGGCAGTATTTCTTTTAACTCAATATTCCCCTGCTTCCTAATATTTGGATAAGTGCGATTTTAGAAAAATCTCTAAATGTACTTAGTGGTCAAACTGAATTGACTATCTATTAAGATCTTCACCAAATATTTTACATTTATTGTATTTTATGTAGATATCAGCGTCCATCGCAGTAGTGCGTGGTAGACTTGATTGATTGAATATCTGTTGAGCAAAGTTGCAGATCAATTCTCCTTTTGTTACATGCATCATTACACAGAAGAGGCTTTCATCAGTCATTGTGGACATAGTTATTATTAAAATACAAAAAAAATCAATTATTGTAAAATAAAAAAGAACAAAGTGGGAACATATGGAGGAAGGGCTATTTTTTAAAGGCACCAACCTATTTGCTCATCAGGTTAACGCAAAAATTAAAGAAAATATACACATAAATATATGTTTGTGTTTATTATCTTTATGATGAATTGGGTGCTTCCCTGCCTCCTGCAGGCCTAAGAATGCAAAGGTTTCAGAACCCCCCACTACATGAATAAAAATGAGCTCCAGAGGAGAAAATGGGTGAAAAACCTTTCAATACGACTCAGTGAGAGCGAGAGACAGCCTGGCTGGATTTGCTGCAGGTATGCGTGGACCCGGTGGGATAGAGTTTCGCAGACAACAAAACACAAAGCAATGCTTCCTCTTATGCACACAGTAATCCCATCATCAAATTTGCTGGTGCATTAAGATGCACCATATTTAGACATGCAAGACTATATCCTGTAGTTAAGGCTATGCAGTGAATTCCAGTATATGGTAAACTTTGTAATTCTACAACAGGGGAAACTGTGCAAACTTGCATCATGTGAAAAATACTGCAAGAATAGACAATGATGAATAAAATAACATTTTCAAATTGTATTCTTGTGTCAAAAAATCCAACAGACATTGCTTGAGTTTACTATCTTGTCTTTTGTCCTTGGTTGTAGGAGGTGTCAACCTTAATCCATGCATGTAAACCATCTGAGTGTAGAACCTAGGACCCTGAGGATATTGGACCAAGGATGCTGCAGAGGTAGGGTTGTGATTTGTATGCACTCCATCTGATAGCGTCTCTCAGATCACAGATGGATTATTTAGGCTCTTCCTTCGGCATTTACTCTGAAAATCCTTCTCTACTTGTTTTTTAAAATACATTCTGCATATCTTCTGTTTTCTCTCTATTTCATTCTTGTGTTTTTCTTGCATGCCACAAACACTTATTGGTAGAGCTTTGGCTTCAGCTGAGAGGATGGAGCAGTGACACTGAAGGAATAACCTGTGGAGGTAAGTTATGGAGTAGCATTCATTCATTTCAGTTAAGTGTGGAGCATGATTAGCTTTTGCATTATGGTCCCCAGGGGAAAGTTGAATTATTTTGATTGATTTGATTTTGATTGTATTTTATTGCTGATGCAAAGGAAGTCCATGTTGTGTTGTGTTAAAACTTACTCGTGGTTTACAAAAACTTGTCAAATAAGTGATATTTAATGCTACACTTGTGAATGTGATTGTGTAATAAATTAGACTACCTATGAATGGCTGAAGAAATATCCTGTATAACAAAAAGCTCTTATTACGTGCAATTCACAATTTCTAGGGCTGTACTATCTTAAACCTGGTACAATATTGTTGTCTGTTCAAATATAAATACTTAATTGATTTATACATTTCATGGTTAAATACATATTTTTAAAAGTTGCATAGAAGAAGTCAAGTTTTATTTTGAAATATGGAAAAATCAAAGTGTCCTAGCCTCTGCTGTGCCTGTTTCATGCCCCGGTTTCTAAATCTGAATATCTTTTAGACTTGAATGATTCAGAAAATTGCGAGTGGCAGTCATATGATCGAAATTCAAATACACCAATATCCACTGTGGTTGCACAATGTTTGGTGGGTTTGACAAAATAAGAAAAGAAAGGTCCAAAAGCTCACAAAAACTAAAGACACACTTATATTTGTTTAGCTTTCTTGGTCAAATAAGAATTAAAAATAAAATGAATAATTTGTGTGAGGAATGGTAATCATTGAAGTTTATATCATAAATGAATTACTATATTCTATTTGTCCACTTTATCATGAACAATGAAAAGATCACAAATAACACTGAAGAAAATGAAGGAAAAAAGCTTCAGGTAGCTGCATAAAAAACAGGCATTGAACCAACAACTTGAATATTTATGGTCCACAATTTCATATATTAAAAGAATAATCATATAAACAAGTGATTCCCACAGGGTTACTTTTGGGGGGTACGTGAGATTATTGCAGGAGTTTTTGAAACAAAAAAATAATAATTTTCAGATAATACAATGAGAAATCACAATTCAAAAAATGTCAAATTATTAAGAATACACTGTTCAGCTGTATATACAATCATCATTCTAGCTGTGAAAAGCCATTCTGACTTTTACAGTGATTTCAGATGTGAGTAGAGTGTGTAGAGATGTGTGGAGACAAGTGTTATTCTAGTTAGCAGACAAACAGGTTTAAAGCATGCCTGCCTTTCGCAGATGTTCATTTTAGTCTTCCCTTTTCTAGCTGCTTTATCCTACTGTATAGCTGACTATGACTTGTTATACAATAAACCCTGACAGAACATACGTTTCCCTTATAGTTTTAATATCCTTTGTCTTGTGCAGATAGGCCATCTAACGCATTATGTCTGTGCCCTCGTCCATTTCCTCTAAAGATATGTGAGCAATAACAGGCAGGTGTCGATAAAAACTCAGAAAACCTTACTTATCTGAACAAAAGACTGCAAGATTAAATTAAAAAAAAAAAAAAAAAAAAAAAACTGTGAAAAATGCGATGTGCAAAACTTTGTATATAGCATGCCACACTATATATATTTTCCTCCATTTAGACCCCGAACACGTCAGTGTTAGCCATTGATTTCCCTTTGCACCCTGCTGGTGTTGAACCAAGACTTATTTATTAATCCTTTGGATTCAAACAAGTAAAACATGACCATGCTCATAAACAGAGCATTTACATTTATATGATATGATTTACATAACTGAAGCATTCAACAATCTCATTCACGTGAGACATTTAATAATGCATTTTTGCAAAGTGCCACAGGTGAAATATATAAAAGTGCTGAAATAGGGCTGCTTTTTCATTAAAGTATACAGTTTTGCAGGAAATATGCTTCTTCTACGCTACATATCTGGCTTCATGCACTTGGAAACATATTGCATTGCACACGTCAGTCTTCAAGTGCTTAGGATTTGATGTAAGAAGGGGAAGAAATGAACGGATGTCAGTGCGCGCCTGTGTGTGGAGTGCAGAAAGCTCATTTCATTCATGCTCCACTGCTCTGTACAGTATGAGATCTGTCTGCTGGGGAAAAGGGGGAATTCTAGTCTATGTTATTGACAACGTGTTACAGAGTGAGCAGTGATAATAATACCCAGGAAGACTGGCTCCAGCATATTAGCGGCTCCCCACTAGTTTGCAGTGCAGATTTGATCCAATACTGAGCAGGGATGAGCAACTCTATCACAGCGGGGGCCACAAACATGTGACTGTATCTGATCCGAGGGCCACATGATCAATATTCATGACATTTAGAATAATGACCAATCAGAGCATTAATACAGCAGATTTTTTTTTTGTGTGTGTGTGATTTTCATGTTTTGTCAGTTTTTAGTCATTTTGTGTGTTTTTGGAGTCATTTTGTGTGTTTTTGGTGAAATTGTGTGTCTTTTTTGTTGATTTGTGCGTAATATTATGCATTTTTGTTGTTGTTTTCTGTATTTTCCTATCGTTCTGTGTAATTTTGTGAACAGTTTGTGTGTCTTTGGAGCTATTCTATGTGTTTTGTGTGTTTTTGTAGTCATTTTCTTTGTTTTAAGTAGTTTTTTGTCTGTCTTTGTTGTCATTTTGGGTTTTATGAATCATTTTGTGTATTTTTGTATTTTTTTTTTGGTGCATTTGTGTATTATGTTGGGATTCATGTTCCTTCCAACTTCTTGAATTACAATTTTTTTTGGGAATTAGATTACATGTGGCCACCGGGCCGCTAGCTGCCCATGTCTGCCTTAGAACATGTGCAAACAGGGGTGTACTCCACATTTTTTCACTGGTTTTAAGGACGAAAAATTGTTAAAGGAAAATGTTATCCTCGTGTCTCAGGAGGATGTCGATACTGACTCTAAACTCATTCTTTTTTCACGAAGAAAGCAGGAGAGTATTATACCTGACACAAATTCTTGCATATGCACACCAAAAGCACTGCTATCTTAATAGAGCACATCAACTTCAACTTTTCTGTTGTTTCTTGGTGTGACAGCATCTTTGTGCACAAATTAAAAGCTTATTGTCAGCATTTCCTTTCATTCCACTGCTATTTTCCCCATCAGGGATCTGCCTCGACATCTTTTGAAATCACATTATGCTCGTAATATACTTTTCCCACTTCTACATCTCCTCTTTTGCCTGACGCTTTTTGATGTATTCTAAATAATATGTGAGCTAAAACTAAAGTGTAATGTTATTACCATCCACAGTTATTATTGAGCACTCTGCAAAAAACAATTCCCCATACTCATTATATTCATAATATGTTTATGTTTATGCACATTTCAATACAAATGGTTTCAAAATGAAGATTGTATCGTCAAAATTTGATTATTTCTGTCTTATGGCTTTTGAGATTTCCACGTTTTTTGCTAGAGTAGTGGAAATATAGTGCATTATAATCAGGGCTCGGATCAAACACACTTTCCTTTACAACCAACCTTTTTTCAAGAATCTATTATACATTCTCTTAAAGCCATAGCAGTGGAAGTAAACCACAGTTGTTAAGATTCTTTTTTTGTAGTTAATTGCATCATCATCTGTGAGTAACTCAAAAAACCTAGCAAAACTAAATACAAAAAGTACTGCATTGTAGATTGTCCAATTGTCCAATTTTATTAAAAATGCACTGCAGTAAAAACAAAAATGCATTATCTTGAATGGATGCATTATTAGAAAAAAATAAATGCATTTGTATACTGTATATTCAGTTTTTTTAAGGTTTGGTTTTTTGAATACAAAAATTCTGACTAAAGCTGTTAAATGGTGCTGCCAAACAAAAATACTTGTTGTCACCAATAACAATGATAATATCAAACTGTTGTCTTGGTGGATAAACCCATGTTAACATGAGAATATGAGTTAATTCAATATATATAAAATTGTTTATATATTGTCTTGATCTTCTCCATTATCCTACATAGAAAACAGTAGCACTTCGCTTGACGTTTTATTACATAAAGGCTAGCATTACGCTGCCTTATGACAAGACACATCATTAGCATGAATAAGGTGTCATGAAGTGATGTTCATTACCCGAACCTCTAACCCTGCACCCTAACCTAACCCCTAACCCTAACCCTGCACCCTAACCTAACCCTGCACCCAAACCTAACCCCTAACCCTACCTTTCCATCTACTTAAAGCAGCATAGGGCAGGATTTGAGAAAAAATAAACATTCATTTTAATTTTTTTTACTGCTAATGGGTGATGAAGCGCTCTAATCCAAAGAGAATGAGTCCACACATATTTCTACCTATTGCTTTAAAAAGATTGCGATACATTTTCTATTGCTTTTCGGAGTCAGATTTTCCCGCCCAGTTCTGCGGACGTGAAGTCAAATGACACTGATGGTGACATCAAATGACACTGGTACGTTCACGACGGAGAACCGTCCCAATAACCCGGAAATAAAAAAGAATGAAAAAAAAGATGGCTTAGAGACAAGCACAGTGGACTAAATTACTGTTTGGTTCCACAGATGTACGCAGAGGCATGTGCACTGGTCTTGCAGTAAACAGTCAATGAACGGAGAGTAGATAAATAACCGTGTCACAGTTAAAGTGGGGATCGGGCCACATTTTCTCGTCTGAGTCCGACCCAACAGTGAAAACCTAATTTTTTTTCTCAAAGAAATGACATGTGCGTTTACTTAAGTGGTTAGCACCGATTTTATTAACAAACAACTATTAATGTCAATATCAGATCAGCGCACAGGTAACAAGCGAAAGTGAAACAAACAGGGGCGCAGTGCACACAAGACACCCATCAAATATATTTACATATATCCATGTATCAAAGAAAAAGATAATCCATGTTATTGTGCAGTGAAAGGAATGTTTCAACAGTGTATTCCTTTAAAATGGTCCTCTGCTCCATTCTACATCCACCGCGGATTAGCTGTGGCTGCTACTACACTCACTTCAGACTGCGCGCAAACAACATTATGTGACCGAACCCGAACACCAGTTCTAAATATTTGTCCAAACCTGACCCATCTGGTGCCGTCAGGGTTCGATCGGGTGTCCATCCTTTATCCACAGTATCTAATCAGCTGTGCTCCGGTGATCAACAATCAGTTGATGCGCGCCCCCGCGGTGGTTTGGCTGATGGCTGCAGTTCCACTAACCACCCTAGTGTCACTATGGAGTCTGATTTCTGAATCCTGCCCTATGCTCCTTTAACCCATAAAATGCCAACATAGCTCCAAAGGTGTCATAATTTAGCAAAAGTTGTCATAACTTAGCGAATGACACATATTGACACCTTAATGACAGCCTTCATGACACCGTATTCATGCTAATGAGAGCGTAATGTCAGCCTTATGTATAAAAGTCAAGTGAAGTGTGACTGATAACACATTACAGACATTTAATACACCAGTTTCATTGTTAATTGTTTACAAAAAAACAAAGTAACGTTTAAAGAGATAAGCAACACATCACATGAATGCACCTTAGATGATAGGTCTAAAGCTGAATAATACAACTTTGTTACTTATTTGTGTAGGAAATGTCTTTGGAGTTATTTATATAAAGTTTTAGCCAAAAATACTTGTGATATTCCTCAATATGTGGGCATGGCCATTTTGGCGATTTCAGCCAATCAGCATTCACGTATCATCTTCTCAGCTTATAATGATTACCCCTAAGTATTTCTGATCCAGTGTAACATTATGGTGAAATAAAATTTCATTCCAACATTTTAAAGCATAGTTACATATCATCCAGTTACTTGGGCGTAATGACGTTATTCCTAAAAAGACCAAGAACATGATAGGTGGATTTTGTCGTTGCACTTAATTGAAATGAGAAATCAGACTTTACTTCTTTTGGAAGGCCATCTTACTACACATATGCTTTCCAACTGAACAAGGAAGACATCTTAAAATGGGCATGTCGACGCTACGATCAGAACAATTCGATGCCTTTAAACGAGTCTAAAACCAGCTGGAGCTACCTGAATGGCTTACTTACACAGTAACGATTACGTCCCAGTTTGTTAAACATGTTGACCTCCACAAGCATAAATTGAAAAATTCCCATTTGTAAAGCTGACAAATAATAGTCTTTCAGTTTAGCTGTCTTCTGTGGAAAGCAGTTTTATCAGCGATATCAACCATAGTCCTGCTCTACTAGTACTTCATTTTGAAGTATGTGCTTAGTTTTGGTCAACTGGCTTTTACTTATATAAAGGTTATTTGAATCAATCATTCACCTTAGAGGTCATTGGACCATGGCTCAGTGATTGAATTGCTTCAACTGTTTTTATTAAATACAAGTGGGATTTCATTATCAGTGGTTTATCAAATTAGATTGTTTATAACATTTTATTGCCGTGAGTTCCAAAACCATCCCCCCAAAATTAATTGAAAATGTCTATTAGTACAGTTGCTCTATGGACAACCCCTGGTGCTATTTGTACGGTTACCAAAGTACAAGTACGTAGCATCTTAGGGTTAGGTTTAGGCTTCGGGTTAGATTTATGGTTAAGTTTAGGGTTTGGTTATGACCCAAAATTGCAACAATTTTTAGGGTTAGGTTTACGGTAAGGTTTAGTCTTAGTCACTCGACCTAAACTGGCCAATGACTGACCTATCACGTGACCTAAACTGGCTAAATAGGGACGCTGCGTACGGATAGAATGTCAGCATATTGATACGCCAACCGTACCTAACCCATAGCCACCGCCAAAATAATGTTTTGAACGCCAGTTTTCCTGGTGTAAAGTCACACATTTATGAAGTAGATTTTGAGAACTGTATCTCTTGTGTTGCTATCATTTGCTTTGCAACTAAATCACATTTTATATATTTGTAATGTGATATAAAATACTTGAAATTCTTTTGACAAAAATGTTTTGTTTGTATTTGCTCTATCTTAACTGAAGCCAGGTCAATTAGAGGTATTCTCGTCCAACATTTACTGGTACCTAATTCTAAATACAAAAAGATTGTTTTCATTTTTATTTTTGAAAAATCACAAATTAAGGATTTTAGTGTGCAAAGTAAATCTTAACTCATTTCACATCATTGAATAAAGGAAGTTTTTAAAAACATTTTGCTGAAGTGTTGGCAAATGTAGCGGGCTGGCTGTTGGTGGACAGCATTCCCAACAATTAAAGTGGTGCATAGAAGTTGATGGCCACAGGCTGCCAATGCATCCCGGGAATCTGGCTGTCCATCAGACGGCCAGGATGAGTTACAAAGCTGTTTGTAACACAGATGGCTGATCAGTAGAGCTGACTTCCCTTTCCTCCATGCCTGCTGCCATTGAAGCTCATCTGCGAACCCGCTTGAGAGCAAGAGAGCATTTTCTGCCGTGTGTGTGTGTGCGCGTGTGTGTGAAGACGCACAGTTGTTTTGAGGTTCTGATGAGTTGTACAGCAGGTAGATATGAGCATGACTGCACGGTAGACTTGCTTTATGCATGAGCACATCACATTTTGATGGAGTCCTTGATGACAACCAATGAAGATGCACTGTTTGGCACACAAACACACAGAAAGCTACCGTAGTTGAAAGTGCACTCTAAAAACATGACGAGAAAAGCAATCCAGAGACCCCAGAATTCTTAAGAGCAAACTGTGGACTGATGAAGACTATAAGAGGCAGGCCCAGAGTTTGGCTGCCTGCTGGGTGAGTTTCAGAGAAGTCCATCTGCCTGCCTCCTTCTTCTATTGTGGAATCTCACACAAATGCCTCTAAATGCCTGCCAAGCAGAAAGATGGTCGAGAGAGAGAGAGAGAGACAATGTGTGATTTCAAACCGACACAGAGTTTGTTGAAATATCTTTACGTTATGAATCTCAAATGATGAGACTTTTACTGCATTGTTTTCAGAACGACATTTGCACCAAGAAGCAAAAAAATAAATAAATAAAAAATAAAAAATCAGCAGTGGGCATTGATTCTTCATTGTGACAGCATGACAAATCCTATTCAGTGTGGTATATGATGTCCTAACAAGATATTGACAATCTCCCCTTGTCTCTTTGTCCCACATTTATTAGGATCTTTTTTTCCGAAGGCATCCAGAGCCATTTGGGACCATGTTGGCTTTTCAGCAATTCTTTCTTATTGGCCTGCTTTATGTTTGCCAGCTGGACCACTGCCATGGGGTGGACACCTCATCAGGTGAGAAGCCCTGATGGGATACAGAGGGTTGGCTGAAAATAAGTATTTAGACAATAAAACACCATCACCTTCTTTTTCTTATGGGGCGTTCTGCTTCCCTCTTGTGGCCAAACAGGCCTAAAATAAGTAGTATGTGTGTATGTGTGGCATTCAAAAACCTTTGCACAATCCTTTCTTCACTAAACCTCACAAACCTTCACTTCAGCACGTTTTTATGTTTTGGACACAGTTTTTTTTTTAATGTGAAATATATCTGGCTATAATTTGTGTCAGCGTCAGTCCCCCTGCTACCTTTATAATTAAATATATAATGACATTTTTAGTCTTTAATTCTACTAAATTTAAATTATTTCTCTAATCTATGCACACACATTAGATTTTTATGTGATAGCATCCGTGAGGAGTAGCTGGACTTCCGGACTTCCGGCAGCTGAGCTGACAGCAGCAAAAGAGCAGAGCGGAGCTCACAGAGGAATTTATTTACTAAACATGAACTTTTTCTTCTGAGAAATGATACGATACCTCAACATCAAACTCTATCATTTACCATCTGACTCTGGCTCTGAGGTAATCATCTACTGCTTTTTTATTTGCTGGCTCAACTGGAAAGCTAAGTAGCAAGCTAGCTAGCTACAAGTAGCAAGCTAACTAGCAGAAGAATGGCTCTTTCCACAACAGAATACAGCAGTCTTCTCCAAAAGATTACTGAACTGGACACTACCGTGCGAGGAATACAAGTAAACATTGAGGTTAATGGGCACTGTGGATATGATAATGATACGACTGTGCCGCTGTTTCAAAATAGCGGAGTGGATAAAGCTAACTCGCTACCAGCCCGTGCTAACAAAGCTATCAGGCCTAGGGAGGATCCTGTTCCCGTTGATAAGCCAACAGGTGCGAGTCCTCCTTGGATTACCCTGGGAGCTAAGCCTAAGAAAAAGTCATATCCACTTCAAAGGCTAACGGGCCGAGCAAAGCGCCCTGATATCAATAATGAGAGGGACTGGCCTGCACTGGCCTCGCAGACTGCAGCCTCAACATCAACTCCCTTGTCTGCCCAGGCACAAAAGTGGACATCTGCTAAAGGCAGGAGTATCACCAAGTCACAAACCCAGTTTCATGTAGAACTGGGTAATCGATTCGCCCCACTGCTGAATGACCTAGGATCTGGCTCTAATGAGGTCAACACACAACCTTCTGGAACTGCGAAGCCATAGCAATGACACCAACATTGAGTGCTGAGACAGTTGATGATCTTCTGGATGAGTATAATAGAAAAGTCTGTAATGTCATAGATGTGGTGGCTCCAATCAAAACTAAGAGAAAACCAAACACACAGAAAACACCTTGGAGGAGGACTGAGATAATGCAGAATTTGAAATCTGACTGTAGAAGAGCTGAGCATAAATGGAGATCAACAAAACTACAAATTCATCTAGAACTGTACAAAATAAGTCTGCAAAAATTCAATGATGGCTTGTTCAAAGCAAGGCAGCAATATTTTTCTGAAATTATTGCCAAAAATGTCAACAACTCTCGCACGTTGTTTTCTGTAATTGAAAAGCTCACAACCCCCCCAGATCAGATAGCCCCTGAATTACTGTCAGCTGGAAAATGCAATGAATTTGCTGTATATTTCAATGAAAAAATACAATCAATAAGGTCAAACATCAGAACAAACCAGCAAAATCACAAAAAGCTTGAACAGCTTCAACCACTGAGGGATGAGTCAACTACAATGTTAGAGTTTATTACAGTGAACCCAAAAACAATAGAGGAGACTTATCAGCAGCTGAATCCGTCAACGTGTTGCCTTGACACAATACCCTCAAACTTCTTTAAAACTGTTGTAAAGTCAATTGTCACTGATTTGTGTCAGATAATTAACTGCTCATTCCAATCAGGCACCGTACCAAAATCCCTGAAAGTAGCTGCTGTGAAACCTCTGTTAAAAAAGAGAACACTGGATGCCTCTATACTGGCTAACTATAGACCAATCAGCAACCTTCCATTCATGGCCAAGATCATTGAGAAGGTGGTCTTCAACCAACTGAGTAAATTCTTAACATTCAACAAAATATTTGATAAATTTCAGTCAGGTATTCGTTCTCATCACAGCACTGAAACTGCTCTTATCAAAGTGATCAATGACATAAGGTTGAACACTGATTCAGGAAAAGTATCTGCTCTCATTCTGTTGGATCTAAGTGCTGCATTTGACACTGTAGATCATACAATTTTGTTGCACAGATTGCAAACATGGGTTGGACTAAATGGAAAAGTAATGCAATGGTTTAAGTCATACTTGGAGGAGCAAAGCTATTTTGTAAGCATTGGAAACTTTGAATCAGACAGATTACCAATGTCCTGTGGGGTTCCTCAGGGCTCTGTTCTTGGACCTCTTCTGTTTAGTCTTTATATGCTTCCTTTAGAACAAATTTTACAGAACTGTAAGGTTGATTATCAGAGCTACGCAGATGACACACAACTATATCTATCACTGAACCCAGATGACTATGGTCCCATTGAGGTGTTGTGTGACTGTTTAGAAAAAGTAAACTGCTGGATGAGTGAAAACTTCCTTCACCTAAACCATGACAAGATGGAGGTGATTGTCTTTGGTAACAAGGAAAAGAGGACTGCTGTCAGCAATTATCTTGAGTCTCGATCTTTAAAAGCTAAAGACCAAGTCAAAAACCTTGGTGTTCTGATTGACTCAGATCTGACATTCAGCAGTCAGATCAAATCCATCACAAAAACAGCCTTCCACCACCTAAAGAACATCTCCAGAGTGAAAGGTTTAATGGCTCAGAAAGATCAGGAGAAACTGGTCCATGCTTTTATATCCAGCAGACTGGACTATTGTAATGGTCTTCTGACAGGAATCCCCCAAAAGAGCATCAAACAGCTACAGATTCAGAACGCTGCAGCTTGGGTCTTAACCAGAACAAAGAGGTCAGAGCACATTACTCCAGTTTTAAAGTCTTTACACTGGCTCCCAGTCAGCCTCAGAATAGACTTTAAAGTTCTGCTGCTGGTGTATAAATCTGTGAATGGGTTTGGTCCAGAATACATCAGTGACATGTTAGTCAGGTATGAACCCAGCAGGTCTCTCAGATCTATGGACACAGGTCAGATAGTGGAGCCCAGAGCTCACAGTAAACATGGTGATGCTGCTTTTAGTTGTTATGCTGCAAAGAAGTGGAACAAACTGCCAGCAGAGCTGAAGTCAGCATCTAATGTGAACATTTTATAATCAAAGTTAAAGGCACTTTTTTTCTCTACTGCATATGATTGAGAGGGAGATTTTTTGTCATGTTGTTGATGTAATGATGATTTTACTGATGATTTTAATTGATTTTACTGATGATTTTAATTGATTTTACTGATGATTTTAAATGTTATTATTGATTTGAAACAATTGAATGTTTTATCATGTAAAGCACATTGAGGTGCCTTGAGTATGAAATGCGCTATACAAATAAATTTGCCTTGCCTTGCCTTGCCTAACATAAAGCCATTAAGCAAATTATATCTATCTATCTATCTATCTATCTATCTATCTATCTATCTATCTATCTATCTATCTATCTATCTATCTATCTATCTATCTATCTGTTTTGTACATTTGTTGTTTTTTTCTGCTGTTATTGTTGTTTTTCTAATTTATGTATGTCCTACAGTCTTGCATTTTGCACTATTATCCTATGTTAGTATTTATTTTTCTTCTTACTGCCTGCTCTTTTTGCTGCAAATGTGAATATTCTATTCTATTCTATCTAAGAAATACATATATAATTTCCCCCCAAAATAGGAAATATCATAAAAACTTTGTTTTGCATGTAAGGAATTTTATCGATTTCTGTTTACAAAGACTAAACTATGTACCAGCCATTTTCTGAATTAAAGAAATAATGCTTTTTCCTTTAGTTTTAAAAATGAAAAAAAGAGGAAGGAATCCATTTGTTTGCAATAAATTTATTATCTGCACAAACAGTACATTTAGGATCATACTCTCGCTGAATTGTCTATTAACTCACTAACAGTCAAATACATAATGTATTGGTGCCTTAGGCCACAGTGCAACATTTTCAACACTTCTCAATTTTCTATTTTTTATGTACAATCATTGACTTGCTGTATTTTGGATCCACTCAAACAGATGTGGACGCACACAAAGGAACCACCCAACCTTTTGAATTTGAGCGAGAAGTAGGGGGAGACAACGACCCTGGATATAAAGGTAAGGTTCAAGATCATTGACGAAAGTCCCCGATGTTCACTGTCATTTACATAATCCATGTTTTACAAATCCCACTTCTTATGTCAGGCCTTTTGAATCAAAGTAAACGTTTGGAGGTCATCTTTCAACTTGTGTGATGGTGTTTTTTTTTTTTGGTTACTTCTAAAGAGTCTAAGATTGACCTTGAAAGTGTCAACGAGCGTGTGCTGAATCTGTATTTGTCCTGTGAGAGATAAAGCCCATTTCCTGTAATACTTCCTTCTGCTGACAAAGGCACTACTTCACCTTAACACCAGTTCAGCAGCTGCAGAAAAGAGAGTCCAAAGGCAGGAGAGATCAATGCCCCCCTTTTTTTGCTGTGGCTTTTCACTTATAAGAGGGGCCCTCCCAGCACAAGGGAATGGAGGTTACTGATGTCACGTCATCAGAACAAAGTTCATGGTTCAATCCTGGTAGCCAGAAGAACCCCTGTTTTGTATGCCTATGTTTTTTGCTTGTGTGGCTTTTCTATCTGGTTCTTTCAAGGCAGTGGCTATCCGTACAGTTGCCGTATCCATATACCGACATTCTATTCATACGCAGCGCCCCTATTTGGCCAGTTTAGGTCACGTGACTGAGACTGAACCTTACCCTAAACCTAACCCTAACCCTAAACCTAAAAATTGTTATGATATTGGGTTATAACCTAAGCCTAACTCTAACCCTAAGACTAACCCTAACACTAACCCTAAGACACTATGTACTTGTACTTCGGTAACTGTACCAATAGACACTGTCTGCCCTCAACAAGTCTCTATACCATGTGCATCAAAACTGGCCACATGTATGACCAAAGTTTTATTCCACCTTTCAAATTAAAATAGGTTTCCTGCTATACTTTGAAATGCCAATTAAATATTAACCCTCCTTTTATCCTCAGATATATGAACATATTTTACCCTTGGGGTCAATCTGACCCCAGGGATATTTGCCTCCAGAAAATGACTTTCAGAAAATTGTTACCTATGTTTTTCTGTCAGGCACTTTGTTTATTTGTTGAATACATAAATAAACCCTTGATAATGAAACCTTGACATGTTATCTAGTGCTACCATCAGGCCAAACTTTCGAAGTTCCAGTCTCACTCCCAACTCGTCATATATCGACGTACCCTTGGCGATGCTAAGGGTGCGTAAGCTTTTTTTCACCACAACTTTTCAAAATAAGACTTCTAACCCTAAACCTAACCCTAGCCATAAGTTATGGGTAAATTTCTCACTAGAAATATCATAAAAACAATTGTTTCCACGGGCCGAACCTTAACGTCACATAGTGACGCCAAAGACTGAGAATGTGTTGCAACTTAAATAGTTTTTATCCAAATGTTCTCAAATTAACTGAAAACTTTAATGACCACAAAAGTATGAACCCTATTGGTTGTGTCAATGATATGACCACCATCAGGTCAAATTTTTAGAGTTAATGTATCTTGAAAATCTTTCCTCCAAATCTTCTCAAATCAACTCAAAAGTATCAACTCTGCACCTGCAGGTGTGGGGATGTTAGGTCACACATGGGCAAGACAAGTTTAACACAGCTAAAACAGCTTAGGGTCAAATTGACCCCAAAGGAACATCAATGTGTGCAATATGTGTTCAGCACATTGAAAAACTATAATCATGATAATTTTATGCTTAATCATTTGTACCCATCAAATTATCAAAAGTCATGAAATATGAAGCAAAAAACTATTATTTTTTGAATGATAAACATTGAAAAGGGTCAAATTGACTCCAAGGATAATAGGAGGGTTAAAGAGAGGGTTATTATTATTCACTGTAGCCCTCTACGTTTTCATAGACAACATGAAACTAGGGATGCAATCCAACACATACAAGATAATCAAATCGTTTTCCCAATTTTTATTTTTATTTTTTTGTCTTCAGTGTTACTGGTTTGGAGTTTCAGGTCTCCATCGTAAATTGGAGCTTCTGCTGTCTCCCAGTGGATGGGACTCGTGTGGCGTGAAGAACGATTTTTGATCTATTTCCTTTTTACCAGTTAAGCCTTTTTCATATTCGAATGTGTTTGTGACACAGCAAGGAATAAAGAAGCAGTTTGTTTGAAGTTGAAAGCAAATCCAACTCACGATAAGGCCATCACTGCTGCCAGTTTTCCCAATTTGTGGGAAGACGGATAAAAACACATGGAGAGCTTCTGCATTTGCAAATTGGACTGTAGTGCTGCAAGGTGAAGGCAAATCTTTTTTTCTCTGTTTTGCCTGCCTGACTGGAGTGATGCTCAGCGAGAGGTGGCAACAAATAAGCAATGATATAAACAAGAAAAAAAAAGAGGGTAAAGCTGGAGCTGTCAGTTGTGCTGGAAAGTGAAATAATAATAGTCACAGATAACAGTAAAATATGACAACAGTAGGTAATGAGTGCTGTTTTATCCACTGTTCATGCTTGACCATCTCAAATGCAACCAAAACAATAGACTGAAATTAATATATGACAAACAGATGCTAAGTTTGTTTTTTTTGTGTGATTAATGTTTTTTTCCAGAATATATAATGTTTTGGTATTTATGCTTTTTCTTTTTTTTTTTTAGGTATTCCTATTTTGGCAGTAAGCAACTGCTCACTAATGCAAAAATAAATCAATAAATAAATAAATAAAAGAAAATAGCTCTGAAAGCTTGGCACACTCCCTTATGAATCGACGCCATTTTCTGTACACTGCTGTTGCAAAGGCCTGTTTGTCATCATGTCATTTTTCACCATCTGTTCGTCGAAATGTTGCGATTGGGAAGTGATGACTGAAATACACAAAAAAATGTGGGGAAAAATAAAAATAAAACTGCACTTATATAACATACAGTATACAACATTACATAACTTCCTTTTGTCGTATTAATACCACGTGGGGACGAAGATTCATTGATGAACCCGAACCGTAGTTACTTGGCCTTCAACTCTCCTCTGTGATTCTTCCAACACAAGTGAAATCCATTGATTGTGTTTGGTCCATAATGGTTCATATGCAGCAGTAGTGATTATTCGTATACACTGGATGAGTAAAACAAATGGAAAAATAGAGTAAAGTAGCAAAAATCATACAGCAAGCAGAATAAAAAGGTTTCTGAAGGGCTTGTGGTGACCCTGAGGCTGTTATTTACTGTATTTCCGTTTAGCAACAATGATGTCTTGTCTCACTGAGATGATGCATTCACCACCAGCAGAGCTGCACAATGAGCAATCAAACAATCTGAGGCGAGGAGGCTATGGATGAGGCTTCTTCTGTAACAGACAGTTGTATTGAAAAGCTGGAGTGTGAAGGGATCTCTTTTTCAATTATTGTGTGACGTAGTCTTGATGCTTCTGGACTTTGTATATAATTATGATTTAAAACTTTTTGGGATGCGAGCAGAACTTTGACCTGTGATGATGCATTTAAAAACCCAACCTAGGCTAAAACACAGCAGAACATGTTAGGGTGTCCCAATCTGACATTTATATCGGATATCGGTCAGACATCTGGAAGAAGAAGAAAAAAAGATCGGATTATATCGGCCAGCATCTAAAATCCGTGATACAAGCACTCAGATAGATAATTCCGTTTTATTGGATTTATTGTTGTTATTTTTCAGGGTCTTATAATTTAATTTATATTTATTCTATTAAATTGTGGAATATGCTTATGTGCAAGCTACTACTGGTTATTTAGTATTGTAAAAATATATATATATATATATATATATATATATATATATATATATATATATATATTCTGTTTTTATTGGATCTTTTAGGATCTAATAATTCATTTTATTCAATTGTAAAATATTTTCATGTTTAAAGTTAAAATGTATGTATATGGGACAGTTTTTCTCACTCCAATTCTTCTCTTGAGCTGGTTCTAACATTCCAAAGAACAAAATAAGTAACAAAAGTACAGTATACTGTATGTATGATTCATGCTGATATCGGATCAGATTGATATTGGTATCGTCATAGAGTATAATTTGTCTTTTTTTCTGTTTTGCTGTGCACGTGCATGCATATTGTGCAGGATCAGCATGCGTGAAGTTAGATAAACGTTGTTGGTATAGGTCCAATAGTTGTAAAAATTGTGGATCTAATACATTTTCATGGTGGAATGCTGGATGCTCCTAATATCAGCTGAGAACACCTCCTGTGGCTAGAGCTCAAACAATCGGCCGTTGGTGAATTAATGCTGCGGCATTTACATGGAAGGGTCAGAAGATAGTGTAACCAGCATGGAAGCATTGATCCACCTTACTCGTAACACTTTACTCTTATCACACACATTCTTCGATGACCACATTGTATTGGCTTAAAGCTATAGATCAAAGGCTTCTGCATTCACAACAGTAGAACACCTTTGGACTGGTGAATCAGAACATTTACATCATGGCTGTCAAACTCATTTTAGTTCAAGGGCCAAATACGGACCAGTTGGATCACAAGTGGGTCGCAGGTTTTAGGCTGGAAAACAAACAATTTCAATATTAATGTGCCCAAGATAGCCCTTTCAGTTATAAATTAGACACAAAGTATGGAAGGCATCAACGATATCTAAGCAATAAGTGACAGAAACTTAAATATCCTATGATTTATTTATTTTTTTCGACCAATTTGTATTTAATTCAGGGAGATTTTGTGGAATAATTTGAGAAAAATTGCAGGATTTTGGTAAAAGTTCCTTCAACAGCAATTTACAACTGAATTATTTGGTAATTATTATTACAAAATGCATCATGTTTTCGCTGTCATTTTTACTTTCTCCTGCTGGCTGAATCGGATGCTCTAAATGGCCAGATTTGGTCCCCGGGCCTCGGGATTGACACATGTTTTACATCATTAACGATCAGCCAATCCATTTGCAGAGACTAGAGAATTCAGTGATAATACATTGTTAGATTATAGAGCGTATATGAACAATCTGACTTACAGCTTCCCAAAATGAGTTTAGTGGTCGAATAACAAAATCAGAGTGGTGATAAAAATATATAAATACAGTACATAAATAAGAATGGCAGTAGATTTTCATCTGTATTACTCAATATAAAAAGTGGCTTCAATCACAAAAAAAAAAAAAAAAAAAAAAAAAAAATTGTATGAAAATTTGGAACTCAGACATGTCAGCACTAAAGAAAACAACAAAAAAAACACTAAACTTTACATCTGAGAAGGCTAGAGGGTGGGTACAGACTATAGAGGAACACGTTTTCCCATTGATGAAAAGTACTTTTAAAAAAATGTACAATAACACTGTTTGTAAATATTATAAACTGTATTGTTTTATGCTTTTGGTACAGTGATTTGTAATTGTCTATCTTGGGCAGTGCAGATAGAAATTCGCTCCAAGAGCTAAAATCTAGTACAAAGCATCTTTTCTATGCTGATTAATGCTCCTGTACATGGTCCCTGTCAAATAAATAAAATAAAATAAAATAAATAAAATAACAACTTAACTCAAACTAAAAACATTTAAGTCAAAGAAACAAGTGTTCTTAAATGTATTGGGGTGTGAAATATTAACTAGCATTTAAACACTTTTTGTCTTTGTTCATTGAAGTGCATTTAAAAAAAATAAATAAAATAAAAATACCTTTTTTGATTGACCAACAAAGACATTTTCCAACATAAAATACTGGAAAATGCCCAAACTCGCAACCCTGAGTGGAATCCTTAAGTGTACTACATTATTTCTACCAGCAGATGGCGTGCTAATATTCTTAGAAAAAAAAACAGCTATCAGAAAATGTGCAAAACTATACAATAAACATAGTCAAAATGTGTAATCCTTTGCTTTTTTTTTTTTTTTTTTTTTAAAGAAAAAAATTGAATTGTCCCTAATTTTAACTGAGGGCTTTTTGTCATTCCTGTAATTAGATGTGAATTGAAGGAATGTGGAGGTAATTTCTTAAACGCACTTTGAAATATCATTTAATTTCCCAGTGGTGTAGTGAGAGGTGAAAGGTGGAGAACATGAAGATCGATTTTCCTACTGCAGCAGTCTCCTCTCCTGCGGATAAAAAGCACGTTGTCTTTACTCACTTTGCTCAGTATGAACGTGGTTGTAATTTTATTTATTTTTTTTGTAACCCTCTGTTTTATTTGAGGACGCAGATCACGTACTTCTCAACCAGGGACTGGAAATGTTATTATTCATTCATCAAGGTCAGCTTTGACTCACTTTGGACAACACACACTCTTCAGTTGGACAATCTGCATTTCATTAGTTGGACTAGAAATTCATACTCTTCTGCTGATTAATTTAAACCACATGTAAATTGGTTTAAGACCCGAAAAAAATACACAAATGCTGTGGTTTTTTTTTTTTTTTGCCTTTTAAAACAAGCTTTACTCAGTTTTTTTGGCAGAACCAATCGCTGAAACTGAATCCTGTGTGTAGTTAACTCACAGGAATCTCCTCTGCACAGCAGAAAAGCCTCTGAATGGGTTGGGAAACCACAGCAGCTCTGTGCGCAAAGACGCACGGCGCCTCATCCAACCAGCGCCAGTCCCACCAAACTGGGCGACGCTCCACATTTTCAAACCGATAAAGTGACTGCAACTGGACGACACTTTTTTCTTCTTCTTCTTCTTCCCCTTCCTTCTATTTTCCACCCTTGCTTTCTGAGCAGGAATCAGTGAATGTGATCACTGATGAATTCCGTGAAGAAGTTCACAGCATTTGGAAGTGCGGAGTCGGACGCTCGGAGCGGAGGAAATCCAAGCGGTGTTGAATGGATTACCCACTTCTTCTTTTTCTTCTCCAGTGTCCTGCAAACATGTGTCAGTCTGATCTGAGCTCTGATTCGGAGAGAAAACTCTGAACCTTATCATCTGTTTTCATCAGAAACTCTGCGCCACTGGGACTCCCAAGTTTTCATTTCGATGAAACACACAGAAAAGTCATTCTAAGTGGATTTTACAGCGCGTCCAGCTGCTCTTATAGAAATGCCTCCCAGTTTCACTGGAATCTGCTGCTGTCTAGCTCTGCTAACCATTTGTTCAGGTATGACTGAGCCTATTCTACTCTTTGTCTTTTCTGCTATGGCACTTTTATATATTTTTTCCCACATATATGTTCTAAATATGAAAAAAAAAGAATATCAGTGATGGGGTGAAACACTTTTAAAGAGTCCAGTAATGTCCCTCAGCTTATGTGGCCCCTGACCTGCTGTTGGGTGGTTGTTCCTCTTACTGATGCTGGGCTCTTTTTATACACTTCTGTGTGTTATAGTTAAATGGGGTAGGTGTACTACATCAGTGGTTCCAAAACAGGGGTATGCGTACCCCTAGGGGTACAGGAGCACATTGCAGGAGGAAAGATTTAACAATAAATTAAAAATAATAATCAGGAAATGCTCCTATTTCCTTTTAAGGCTATTTAAAAAAAAAACAAAAAAAAAAAACAAAAAACAAATTGACCATAAACTAACAGTACTATTGTTTAATAAAATACTGTATTTTCTTGTAATTTATTGAAACAGGATTATTTTATGCTATAGAGGCCATATTTTATCACACTTCTGACAATAGGAGACAATAATTAGCTACATTTTACACAGTAGACCAGGGGTTCTCAACATTTTGCCACGGTTATTAAATTGCGACCCAATTTTTGGTTCAAATTTAACCAACCAAATTTAGTTTTTCAAAATTAACTGTTGAAAACACACATCTATAATCTTTTTATTTTTATTTTGATGCAGCTCTATATTTCTCTATGCTACATGCATTTGACAACATGCCTGTCAAAAGAAAAGCTTCTTTCAAAATAAAAGACAAGTCTGAGTCTGTCAAAATGAGAGACGTTAAGTATTTATTATTTTTGACCAGCTGTCCACGACCCACCCAGTACAGCTCCGCGACCCACATTTGGGTCCCGACCCATCAGTTGAGAATCGCTGCAGTAGACCATATGAACTTACTATTAAAGTAATCAGCCTTAGGGAACAATGTTGGAGACACAGCTAGGGGGTTAGCAGAGCCTGCTGTTCCAGAAAATGATAAAGCATATGAAATTATGGAGAGGGTACTTATGATATGAAGAGGGGGTACTTTGACAAAAATGCTAAGGGGGTAAAAAAGACTGGGAACCACTGTACTACATTAACACCCAGCCTTTATTTCAGTTTGTTGCTTTGTTTTATTTTTTGATGATCAGAAATAAACTTATTCATTCATTCAATCTGTTTATAATACCTCCCAAATGATCCCTCAACATTCCTCCACCTATAATGTGTGTAATTAGGTGAAAATTAGACTAATAGGTGAGTACATGGACGCATGCTTTTGTGCAGATTCTTGAGGAATCAGTTGCACATATCAAGTCTCGGCTAACCCTTACCCAGAAAGGCTCCGTTTCATGTTCACTGTACTTATTTAGTTTGGCTGGAAAAACCTGGAAATCAGCCACCAACCATAGCTAAACCTTGGTTTTTTTAAAGAAGAAATATGAGAGCTATGGAGAAACAACAGTTTGCATTTGGATAAGATGTATCCCCCCTTACTATCCACTTTGTCTAAGGCTTTGTTTGTTGTGGTTAATCTTTGATATCTGTCTTAAAGATGAACTTTCACAAACCTTACGCGCATTGTTTTATTTGGAAAATGGTTTAATAATATCAACAGAAAAATTGCAGTGCCTGCACAAACTGCTGCACCTAACGACGCTCAGACAGCACAGAGACATGATGATGCTCATGATTTGTTCCTCTCTGGGTTTCAGGACAGCCGGTTTATTGCAGTGTTTTTCCTCACATTTTCTTCACATATCTTTGTAGTGTCAGTCGTGTTTGCTCTATGATACAGGCAGCTGTCAGTAACATTAGAATTAGCTGCAGGCTGAGGAAGACGTAATGCTTTCTGCACCAGAGCTTTCACAAGTGTCTGACGTTGATCGATGGGTGTATCTAGTGTGACTTTCCTTCCTAGACAGCGTGCATATATTTCTCTTATGTTTCCACTGCAGTGACAGCTGAAATGCATTTAACAACTTCAGCATTACATGCTTTAACCACATTGTTATGTTTTGGTTTTTTTGTTTTTTTTTTGCTCTGAAATCCTTCATTTTTTTCCCCTAACTTCTGTACCTGCTTCTCCTGTTTGTGGGCGTGCTGGAGTTTATCCCAGTGGATTTATGCCACTTTGTGGGGACAGAAAATGACCATTACAGAGAAAACATACAGGAACAGGCAAACGTTGGGGCCCCCTGTCAATTACTATAGTTGTAATTATAAAACAAGCTCAAAACCAAACTTTCGGTTTTTTGAGTGTACATTGTTAAGGTATTACATAAGTTGCTAATGTAGGATCATTGTGCTAACTTGCTATTTTATCAAATTTGTAATACAGAGGCTTTTATGTATATTAAAGAGCACAAAAGTTAGCATAACATGAAATCTTTGTTTTATAAATTAGTTAAGAAAGTAGTGTAACAGGAGCTAGATATTCACAGTTCTCTCGTTCATTGATCCTCATCATGGTAACATGATCAATCACACTTTAAAGGCTTGGAAGAAATTTCTATCTCCATTAGTAACGATACAGTAGGTCCAAATGTATGGGCACTTTTGGTTAAAAAAAAAAAAAAAACAATAAAATCCCAAGCAATAAAATGTGTAATCCGGATCTGATCGGAATGAAACCCATGCTGTAAATGATGAACCAACCTCACATAACTGAGTCGAATTTCATGAAGATCGGTCAATTATGAACCAAGATTTGAATTTCTGAAATTTCGCCAATGATGAGAGATAGGTAGGAGTGTGACGATATCTCGATACGGCGATATATCGCAATATTTTTTCGCACGATCGATTATCGATATGCTCGCCCTAAGTATTGATTTTTATTTTAATTTTATTTTTTCTAAACCTATTCTGCTTTTTTACTAAAATGTACAAGTAGGTCTTTGCAGAAATGTTGTCACTGTTTGTTGAAGGAACCAATATATTGTTTACTGGAATATTGCACTATACTAGTGTCACTGGTAAGAAAAACCCTATTTTTTTTTTACAATAAGCACTATTGGAGATACTTATTCGTTTACATTGGTATGTTGACACTTATTTACAGAAATGTTGCACTAAAATAGTGTCACTGTTCATAGGACACTTTTTCAATTTGTTGTGGTTAAGAGATATAAAATAAAAATTGTAATTTTACACTTAATCTTTTTTTTCTTCCTTGTTGTCATAGATTATCGTAGATTGATTTCTGACCAATATATCCATAATCGCAGTATCGTCACATCGCGAGATAATCGTCACCGTGAGCTTTGTATCGTGTATCGTATCGTATTGTGAGGTACCCAGAGGTTCCCACCCCTAGAGATAGGTTTTGTAGATGTTTGAAACTGTTTAATTTAATAGAATCTACCATGGTACGAGGTCTTTTGGGTACACTTGTTTTTCCCACTTTTGATGAAATTCTACTAACAGACAAAAAAAATAAATAAACACCTGTGAAAATATTACCTCCTTGGCAGAGCAGAGAGTATTCTAACAGAGAGAGAGAATATTCTGATGACTGTACTCTTGTACTCGGTCCAGAACTATCATAATTGGAATATTTTTGCATATGGAAAAACATCCAAGAACCAGATGAACCTAATGCTTTCTTTCAAACCATTTAAATTGCATCCATTGGTTTTTCGAAACTATAGGAATTTCTTCCTAAAATACGTTATTCTGACATATTAAAAAGGGAAGATGAAAGTCTTAATAAACGCGACGAACTGCAATCAGTTTCTTAACGTGTTGGGCGGGCTCATTTATTTATTTTTCTTGTCTTCGGGGCTGTTTAAATGAGAAACTAATCTTACCACCATGGTCCCAAAGCTGTAAATATACCCCTTGTATTGCTGGGGTTGTAAGTGACTTCACATAAAATAAAACCCAGGAACTCTCATCTGTTGTGAGTGTATTCTCCAAGTAATAAATCTGCCTGTGGTAATTGGATAAAGTGTAATAATCTAAATGATGGTCATTATAAGCACGTGCTTATGGGATGTTCTCTCTCTATTCATATACAGCAGATCTTAATCACGCCATTCCTTGTGTCTGGGCTCACCTTTCTACCTGCTTTGTCTGAGGCAGTGAAAGCCGCGTCTCATGAAGGAACAGAAGAATAATTGGGTTTTTCCCCCCATTACATCATTGTTCTACAGCTGTCCTTTCAGTGGGAGTGGGATCATTTTAATAACTGTATTATTAACTAGGCTAATAGCTAACCTAATTGCTTAAGCAATAAGTAACCAAGACAAGGCCCTCTGAGGGGTGTTTTACTACCCTAATCCCCCCTCCCCTCATCTATGTAGAGAGGTATAAGAAGTGGCTCAGAGACCCCCAGACCACAGTCTCATTTCATCGCTGGTGTTCGGCAGAAACCCCGCTGGGACTGGTTTAACTGACACATCTGGTTTGGTGTGGCAGACGCAGCTGTACAGAGGTCAGAGTTCGCGTGTACTTACGCACGCTGTTCCACTGACCGACACTTATGGCTGCGAGAAGGTCCATTGTTGTGACTCGGAATACCTCACAGCTCTGGTTACTGAACGCACGGGCCTGAACGCAGACAGCTGATTGGAGAGCGCTGCCCTCTGTGTCGTCGCTAAGCTAACAAGGCCCCCTCCAGTCTTTGTGATGGTGACAGTGACGAGCTCAGCCTCACTGCTAATGAGAACTCCCCAGCCATGGATGATAGGGCTGATAAGACATCTGTGTGCGCATACAGAAATTCCTTTGTTTGTTAAAGGAAATTGTGGAATTCCTTCTGTTCTTCCATCGAGATAATGCTGTTAATAATAAGCACCAGTGGAAGTCAACGCTTTCCATTAAGGGTTGTTTTGACACCTTAACGTTGGGATTTTTTCCTCCATCGAAAACAAGATTGTTGGTACATCAAAGCAGGTTATTTTTTTTACAGAGGTGTAAAGAGTACTGATTAGGGCTGGGCGATATGGACCAAAACTCATATCTCAATATTAATTTTCTCAAAATGGTGACATACTATATAAATTTTGATATTCTTAACTCAATAAAGTCTTACCAGAAAGACGGTTCTGGGTTAATTTGCGACTCCTCAAACGAGTATTTTAATACAGGGGTTCTCAACTGGTCTCACCCTGGGACCCACATTTTGCCACGGTCATTAAATTGCGACCCACTTTTTTTTTTAATTCATCCAATCAAATTTAGTTTTTCAAAAGTAGCCATTGAAAACACGCATATATATATATATATATATATATATATATATATATATATATAAGTGGGACCCACTTCTGGGTCCCAACCCACCAGTTGACAATTACTGTTTTAAAATAAAATAAGCTATAAAATATATATCTCAGAAATATGGAAACTTTGTAAAGAAGGACACTGTTTGACTGCACTCTATAATATTAACTACTTATGTGATTTGTACTGTGATTGTATAAATAAAAACAAGTTTAAAAAAAAAGAAAGATATATCATATAGGCAATATTGTCATTTTCTATATAACCAAAATAGAAAACTCGATATATCTTGAATCACGATATATTGCCCAGCCCTAGTACTGATATTTCTTACTCAATTAGAAGTACTGTTACTTAATTAAAAGTGTACTCAAGTACAAGTAAGTCATGTATAAAATACTTAAGTACAAATAAAAAGTAGCTCAATTAAATAGTACTCAAAGTACAAGTTATTTTTGGTAATATATCTTGCCACGTTTCCCTTGCATACAGTAAACATAAAAAGGGAGAGATTAAATTTTGCACAATTGGAACAAAGGCATCTAGATAAAATAAAAGGTTTGTCAAAATGTACAATTCTTTAAAAAAATAAAACAGCACCAAATTTGAATTTTTCGAATGTTTTGGCACCGTGCATTACGTTTAATCTGATTGGTTGGCTATGGTGTGAATCATGTGATTGTTGTCTGGTCATTTGATTTTTTTGTAGTTTCACAATAATCCTTCACTTCTTTTAAAACGTACTTAAGTACAAATAAAATGACTGATTTAGAAATATACTCAAAAAAGTACAAGTACCTACAAAAGCAACTCAATTACAGTAACGTGAGTACTTGTAATCCATTACTTTCACCATTGGTTTTTTAAAGTTAAATGCATGGGGTGTTATTTTCTTTGTGCCCTGGCACACCTTAGTTTCTCATCATTTTTTTCATGTAATTCTGAATTTCTTATTCTTCTTTGGCATCTCTCCGCCTTGCTTTGGGGCTTAACTCCACACTTTGTAGTCCACTGCATAATATTGAACAACTTTGATGTTAAATGATGGATTCATTGCTTTCCACAAAGTCAAACCTCGATCATACCAACTCAAAGGTGGTTTGACATATCTGTGCAACTTTGTCCACCAGGGACTGCTGAGGCAGAATAGCTAACACTGCATCTTAGCTCTTAAATCCCTGCAGATATCGGTGGAATAGTTCTGCCTTAATATCCATAAATACATATGTGATGGGGTTTAAAAACTTTTTTCTATTGTTTATTTCTATGTTGTCTGCTGACAGATTTGCATCATTGTTGCATCCTTTGTTTATCGACCGGTTTCCTGCAGTGCTCTCTTGTTGGGGGGGGTGTGTGTGTGCGAAGACGAGGAGAAGCTACCGAGCTCTGACAAGTGCCTGTAGGGCCTGAGTTCACAGGTCATCTCCC
This sequence comes from Gouania willdenowi, assembly GCF_900634775.1. Taxonomy (NCBI): domain Eukaryota; kingdom Metazoa; phylum Chordata; class Actinopteri; order Blenniiformes; family Gobiesocidae; genus Gouania; species Gouania willdenowi. The sequence continues at coordinate 19,807,381 of NC_041057.1, forward strand.
CTCTACACGAACATGCACAAAGATACCGTGAGGCAGATGTTCCTGCACATACTCCTTATTTTGAAAGTGGGATCGATTTCTCCCTGACTGCCCTACAGCGGGATCAATGACAGAGGATCCACCCTGACATCGACTACTAGTCTTCAGCTTTTTCCACAAATCCATTCCATTATACAAAAAGAATCATAGCGCAAACGTTTCTTTTTGTTTTCCTTCACGTTCACTGTTTTTTTTTTTTTTTACTGAAGCAACAACATTTTAAAACTATTGATTGCATTCATTTATTCATCATCTCCACCCACTTATCCTGAAGATCTGCCAAACTCAATTTTGTGCAGCACCGACACACACATTCATGTGTGTGTTTGTGTGCGTTGAGAAAAAACATTTTTAGAATAATTATTAATATTAAACAAAACAATAAGGCTTAAAATGTGATAATACAATATGATATATGAAATATTAAACTCTAAGTGTGAGTTTTTAACTGAATTGTAAATACAGTATTTATAAGGTTTACCTGTATTTAATATGGGTTTTTGCCATTCCAAATAAGTACAGGTGTATTAGTAACCACATATGGATTACCCTACCTTTAGAGCAGCGATTCTCAACTGGTGGGTCGGGACCCAAAAGTGGGTCATGGACAGCTGGTCAAAAATAAATACTTATTTGTCTCTCATGTTGGACTTGTCTTTTATTTTAAAAGAAACTTTTCTTTTGACATGAATGTTGCACAGGAAAATATATAGATTTATGTTTCAAAAAAGATTATATGTGTGTTTTTGGAAAAACTGAATCTTGGTCGGTTGAATTCTAAAATAAAGTGGGTTGCGATTTAATAAACGTGGCAAAATGTGGGTCCCAGGGTGACACCAGTTGAGAACCCCTGCTTTAGAGGGATTTATATAGTTGTAAATATAATATTCTGCTGATAGATTTGTTGCATTATGTGCGCTTCTGGTATTAAATATCGGCGTACTCCGTATAGTGTCTGGGTGGAAAGAGACTGTTTCATTGATCAAAAGTTCTGCCAAAGTTGAAAAAGACAAAAACAACCATGCGACAAAAAGACGTGATAATAACTAACTCCTTCCAGTATTACCGTTAATATATTATTTAATATGCCTAATACAGATTTGGATTTTTGGTATTTGGAGTATTGGTGATCACCATCAAGGTTTGGATAAAGGTTTAGGTTTAGTCGCCTAAACCTCTTTTGTGGTGCTTTGTAACCACTAGGGGTGTGTATTGCCTGGTATCTGGCGATACGATTCACATCACGATACATAGGTCACGATACGATACGGTACAATATATCCCAATACTAAAGTATAAGGCGATTATTTTCGATTTTTAAAAAATTATATGACTTAAGAAACAACTAATCTGTAAATGTGTACACCTTCATGAAAACATTATGTATGAAATATATTTTATTGACATATTTTACACTCAAAACATTGGCTTTAACATGTCATGTGCCAACAATTTAAAATAAAAAAAATAACATACAATCTGCCTGAGGCTTTTAAACCAACTTTGATTGTAGTGCAACATGACTTTAGTGCAACAACTTATCTGAGGTATATGCCTAGAACAACAAATTAATGTAGAAAGTTAGTACTTTCTTTTTAGATTTTATTGAAAAAACAAGCTGGTTTAACATGCTCAGGTTTCAGCGCACTTGGTAATCATTTTGTTAATAAATCAGCGTATTAGACCCTAAAACAAACAAAATAAAAATCCCTCCAAATGAAGCATTTAAAGATATTGTCATTTTTTGCCTCTGAATCCAATTTTTCCCACAAAATTCTTCTAAAACAGCGCTGTAACCTTTCACCGTGTCCCTGTAGTAGCAGTGATTGCAGCACTGCAGGGATTGTACTACCTTGAAGAGGTAATACTGTGTCCCATAAGGATTTGGATTTCAAAGTATTTGGTGGAATTAATATTTCGAAAGGGCAGCTTTAAAGGTCACAGCTAAATGACCTCTGAGATGGTTCTCCAGGTCTTCATATATGTGAACCATCTCCTCTCCAGCCATGCGGCTAATAACCAATACAATCAATAAGCTTTTCTGATAGATCTTCACACAGCCTTGTCACGTTTATGCTTGGACACACTCAAAGAAATGCCTGTTTTTTCCTCAAAGTCATCAATTAGGCTAGGCTCTGACTGTTAAAGCTGAGATTAGCTCTAAAAGAAAGACAAATGGCTCACGGTGGCGAAAGGACGCATCAGTGGTGCAGATTATCCCTTTGCCATTTTCTCCGTCCCTCTCATCTTTCTCCTTCATTTGTCTTCTGTCTGTGCCTGTCATTACTGACAGGGTTCAAAGCCCTCTGTGTGAAGACAACAGCATCACAAAGTGTTTCCAACGACAACATCCCCTCAATGAGGAGCCCAAAGCATGCATGCATTGCCTTAATTAGCCCATCTATTATTAGTGAGTGTGAAATGCCATGCTATTGGATTGAATTCCCACATTAACCTGTAATAAGACAAAGATGTTAGAGCAGTAGCATTATGAACAACATTGTTGAGACCCTTTCATTTATTCATTTTCTTTTTAATTGATGGAGTAAATGGAAGTGTAGGCTTTTGTTATTATTGTTAATGCATTGCATTGCAAAATGGCATCTGCATTGGATAGTGCACAAAATGATAGAAAATAGTTTGAGTGGATGTTTCTGTGTCAAGGATTTGAAAGGTGCTCTTTCTGTGTCCATTTACTAAATTGAAGTTGAAAAGCTGCCGAAAGTGTCGGAAAAGGAGCTGAAAAAAAGCCTGTTAGACTAGATATTTTCTACTTCTTGTAATCCCAAGGTTGCAGGTTTGAATCTGCTGTGGGTCATTGCTTTGGGCTCCTGAGCCAAGGACATGAAGCTCAACTGCTCCCTGGGTAAAACACTGCGACTGTATTTTAGGGATGGGTTAGATGCAGAATAAAAATGTACCGGTATGTATACCAGTATACATGACAATCATGTAATCTAACAACATAAAACAGATTGCATTGTGTTAGAGGTCGACTGATATATCGATATACCGATATCTGGACTTTTCTCAATATCCTAAAAAAAAAAAAAAAAAAAAAAAAAATGTATATATATATTATTAAGTCATAATAATAATAGCATGTGCATGGGAGAGTTGGAAGCCAATAGGCTTACTAATAAAAAGCCGATATAATAGGATAAGGATATAATTAAATAGTGCCTGATCAAATATCCTTCTTCTATTATATTCTTAATATGATAAGGATTATTGTTTTACTTGGTTGTGTACATGTATAATTAAAGGTCCCATATTATGCTAAATCAACTTTTCTGTGCTTTAAACATCATAAAAGTGCTATTTAGGCTTCATACACATGCCCAAAGTGTTTTTTTCATTGATTCCCTCAATCGTTAGTTAGAGGGTGATTTGCTCCTTTCTTACTGCAGGGTGAGCCCAAACACCTCACTCCAATTTGATGACGCGATCCCACTTTGATGACGAATTTGACGCGGCACTGAGCTGGAGAAGCCGCGCCTCCAGGAAGCTCTCTGCCGTGATTGACATGTAAACAGACACGCCCACAAAGGTGAGCATTTCAGCGTCCTTCGCGCAGTGCTATGTATGTATTTTCTACAGTCTATGTATGTACCGGCGAACGCCCCGCCCCCACGCTCTGTCTAGTGTTTATAAAGCAGCATGAGCTCAGCTACGGAATGGGTGGGAGGAGGGTGGGCCGTCCTCTGGCCCTACGTCACCGTGCGGAGAGTCATGAACTGACTCATGCACTCATGAATATGCATAAGCAGGCCGCAAATCAGCCCGTTTGTGTAGAGTTGCTCAGAAAGTGACTTTTCAGAGGCTAAAACTCTGGAAAACAGGCAAGTTTGGGAAAATAAACCTCAGCAACTATGTTTCTTAGAACAAATTCATAATTAATGTTCTTTAAAAAAAAGTATATCGGCCTCCGAAATCGGCTTTAGATATCGGCCATCGACTGTAATCGGTATCTGCATCGGCCTATGAAAATCCCATATCTGTCGACCTCTACATTGTGTCAACTTCAAGAGTTTCTATTCTGATTATCAAAGCCTTGATTTAATTACAAACCAATATTTGATTATTGATCTTCTATTGAACATCAGTCAGCTTCTGATTTACTTGACTTCGCTTTTGAGAAACACCTCAGTACCTTCAATACTGTGCAGTGTAATAGAAATATCCAAATACGGAGGACCCGTCTGGTTTGTATCACAAGTTGAAAATTATAAATATTCAATCTTTGGAAAATTAAAATGGATTATAATTAAAAAAAAAACAATTGGGATGAATCTATTATTGATTAACCATCGTTCAAATATACATGTTTCGGTTTATGTAGAATGTTATTCAAAATCTAACCAAACCCAGTTCTGCTCGTCATAAATTATCAGTGAATTATTATGAGAGTGTGAAGATCAGTGGGAATGTATGTGTATGTATGTGTCCTCAGGACTGACCTTGTAATTATGAGGAATGCTTGACGTTACCTTCATTAGCCAGGATCTAATGTCAGAGACCAGACTTTAAAACATCTCACGTATTTTGACTTGTGTTCTCATTAGTTGCTGTTTAAAAAAAAAATGGATTAAATGGTCAAATATTTTGAAATTTCAACTGAGTTAGTATTCCACATTGTATTGATTAATTTGGCACTGAGAGCATTTAACAAATATTTGATAAAGATCCAAATAAATCATATCATTTTCAGTTTAAAAATAAATAAATGTGGACTGAAAATTCCTCCAACTGTTAAAGTTTCACTGTGTGTTTTAAAAGCTCTGCTTAGTAAAAATGATTGATTACAGTTTTTCACACAGTTTCGCGTTTCTTTGCTTTTAAAGGGTCTCAGATTAAACGTCTAAAAGTTCTCAATATAGAAAAGCTGGCATGAAAAGACGCTCTTTCCCACTCCAGCTTCTTGCTTTTGCTCACTTATTTTGCTTGGTGCTGAGTAGAATACAGGTACTCCTTGAGAGTCCTTGATGCTATGCTTGGTTTCAGGTACATCTTCACTACGTCCTTGTAGCCTGTAAAGTTGACTGGAATTGTACAGCTTGAAGCAGGCAAAAAGCCTCAATTTTTGATCAGTCCGTGGTATGATATTCAGAACCTAAAACGTCACCTGTTTGTCTCAAGCAGCAGCTAGCGTAGCATAGGGTTGCTCAACTGATCGAAATTCTATTCCGATTTCGATTATTACAATCAATGATTACAAAAATAACATAATCGAGAAAATAAAATTGTTTGAATAATTGTGAATATTATTTTTTCTATAATCGAGCAGCCCTAGCGTAGCAACAAGCTAATCATTTCCCTCCTCTCACCTGCATTCGATGCCTTTTTCATAAAACTACAGGAGAGATGGGTTCAGTTTTTTAATTCACATTGTATTTATTAAGTCAATCATAGGCTTTTTTAAAGTGTTTTTATTGGAAAAACAAAAAAACAAAAAAGGGGACTACCCGCTCCTGCTCAACACTGAAATCTGCCTGTTTTCGTGAGATATGGTAAGAATGTTGCAATACTTTTCAGGGTCTTGCACATCTGCACTTGTGCGGTTCATGTATCGAGGGAGATGAAATTATTAATCATGCCTATCTTTTATTTGCTGAATTACATTGCGATTTATTGTAAAAAAATAAATAAATAAATAATAATAATAATCCATATTAAAAAAAAATAAGGGGAAAGCAAAGAAATCACGTAAACCATTAATACTTTCACACATTTCTCTCTCCTTTTTCACTGTGCTGCATTCCAGTAGCTTATAGCTGGAAGCTTTCTCTTGGAAGTCCTCACAACTGGCAGTGTGGCACGATGGCCGATGAAATTGCATCACATGAATAACATGCCTGAGGTTAATGAGACGGCAGGGAGCTGCGGCGTGCGGACAGCCAAGGTGTGAGGAAGGAGGACGCACGATGACATGTGCAGGCTTTGGTCACTGTTTTGTGAAGCATGTTAATTAAATTTTGTTTCAAAATCGTTTGAGCTCAGAGATGAAAGGAAACTTCTGACGGTCCGTCTCACAGACGTTGTGGTTCCATTGCTTCTGATTTTATGCTACAGATATAAGCGTTGGCACTAATCAGCTGAGGAACCTGCAGTAGTTTGCTCACTTCAAACAGTGCTTTGATTGAAGATTGAAGTCAGATATGGACTGGAGGGTTATTTTTTATCCCTTATGTGGTGTTACGGTCAAATTCGGCCGATTAAAAGTATATATATATATGAATATGAGTAAAAATATAGTTAATTTGATCAGACTGACCTAAGACTCTTAGTTTTTAACTACTTCAGACCTATCCATATATATAAAATAGGGATGTCCCGATACAACTTTTTCATTTCCAATACGATACTGATATTGCAGCCTTGCGTATCGACCAACACCGATATTGATGCGATATCAGCATGGATCATATATATATATATATATATATGTTTGTTTTTTTTACATATATATTTTTTTTTCTCTCGCTTTTTCCTTTAATAAAAAAATAATAAATTACTCATTTTGTAGTGTGGAATGTTAAAAAATAGAAAAGGCTTGATTAAGTGATGTTACTCAAACAGAGAACAATAGTCAGCAACAGTAGGTATGAGAAAAACTGACCCATTTATTATTAACCAATTGGTTACATCATTTTTAACCTTCAACATAATATCTACAGTATTCTACGATTGAATAAAATGAATAAAAAAATGAATTGAAGGTAAAAAAAAAAAAGGAAAATACGGAAATTTGAATCCGATATTCTTTTTCAGGCTAATATTGGACCAATATCGATATCGAATCGGGACACCCCTAATATGAAATGTATTATACATTTCAAACACTTTTTATGTTTATATGGACCTCTATTTTTTCAGCAGGAAAAACACTAAATATGCAGTATTTCTAAAAATGATGGCCAAAGTCAAATATTTGTGATGCAATTATTATAACCTTGACCGTGTCATTATTTGATAGCAGAATAGAATTTAATGCATTATTATGTTTGGCACAAGGACAGTTTTAAAGAAAAAAAACCCACTAAAACTTCATCCGATGGTCTCTGGTTGGTAGAGGGTCATTACACCTCAAACATGTTTTCCCTTTATTTTGATGGAAAAAAGCATTATATGTCATGATTACAGTATATTAAAAATATGTGATTATAATAGGAGTCAATAGGAAAAATTTGGCCACACAGTCACTAAGTGTCAGTATGATGCATATCTACTTCTCTATACACTTCCAATACACAGAACTTTGGAGTTACGCAAATAAAAATGTAAAAACAATAGTGGCAAAATTTCCTTACAAATTTCCATGCAGCCAGCCTTTAAAATGACAGGAATATTGAGAGCCAAACAAATAAAAACACCCAAAATGTTACTTTTGGTCACAAAGATGCTCTGAAGGTTAAAGAGAGATTTTAACACAGAGATTAAACTGTTTGCGTAAATCTTTGTAGGTTTTATTGAACTTTTGTTCCTGGTCATACATGATCGTCACTAGTAATGAATGGAGGTGACTTTAAACATTTTAAATGGTTAGAAAAAAAATGTTCTTGGTACTTTTCATCCAAAGTAGTCTATGACAAACAGTACACTTATTCTTTTAGTCAAATATATTCCATAAATTACATTTGGTCAAACTCGACTTCAAGCTGAATTGACTCAGATCAATAAGGCGCAGAACCATAAATATGTAATAGAGGCTCACAATTTGTGATGTTCACAATAATCTTAAATTAATAAAACAATCTAACACTAAATGTAGTAATAATAAATGTTTTCTATCAGTTTAAATGAGGAGTTTTTAATGGACTGTTCAGAAACACAACAAGGTTTAACATGAAACTAACACACCTTGAGTTTGGTATGAAATAAAAAAAGCTATTTTTTTTTATTTTTGTTAAAACTTGTTAATACAATGAAAACAGGTTGACAGGCTAACAGTTGCAGTCTGTTTACACAGCATGGTAAACCAGAGATGAGGCCGACGTTAACAAACCGACTGCGGTGCCAGTGCCAACATGAGCGATCAACAACAGCACCAAAATTAAGAAGCCAAATAAAAGCTGTTCATACAGATAAATTCTCCAACAACCAGCCTGCCACACGAACGATTTAATCACCTTTTACAATTCTGTCGCAAAATCCGCTTGATGGTTGGGGCTTTTATCTTTTCATTAGGAAAAACATGGGTAAGTCTGCTTGTGTGCACTTCCATTCTATGGAGGGAGGTAATTTGTGGAGGACACAAAATGATAAATGTGTGGTGGAAGTGAGTGACACAAGCAGGTTTGTGTGAGAAAAAAGGGAAGTCAAGATATTAAGGAGCTCCAGACGCTGAATCTGAGGCAAAGTGAATTCTGGCTTTTTCCTCTTTTTTAATGCTTTATTGCATCTTGTATACTGCTTTTTTTACCCTTCCTTTAGGAGGTAGTATTATAAATCAAATGGAGGGGAAAAATCTTCTATATTGTTCACTTAAGCCAACATTGGATTCCACAGTTGAAATTCAAATAAGGAAATGAGTTTCATCGTATGAGAAGGATTCCTTTTAATTAAATCTGTTTTTTTTTTTTTGTATAAAGTGCACCAAGGTCTAACATTTTAAATCAGGACCATGTTTAGGCAAAGGTAATGATACGGCAGCTATGTTTTGATAAGATCATTTCAGTCTTCAGTAGTACAAGGTTTTAAACTACATTTAAAGTAATTAAATGTGTAATATCTAATGTGCCACGAAGAAATACTGTCATATTATTCAGTTCAGTAATTATCTTTTGTTTTCACATAGTGTGATTGGTTCATTTGTGTGAAATAGTGGATGGTTTAGAGGCAATTATTCTGAGAATATTGACAGTGACAAGCAGACATCAGTATATTATTGTAAAGAAGAATTACATTTAAGATGAACTAAAGATCAAGGTTTCACACTTTAGAGTCCCTATAGTGGAATTTGCTGTATTTAATCATTAAGTATAACATTCTTCTTTTGTCAAACAGGTACTGACTGTTAGCATGTAGTGGGTACAATTCTACACTGCGTTAGTTAGATAGACTTCCTGCTGAGATAAAGTGGTTCAACTTCCTATAACCAGATACTGATAATGAGCTGAGATTTTGTGTTCAGTGATGTTTAATATACCCGATACTAAATACGTCCACGTTGAATGTATTCTTACAACCTGTACCTTTTTATTGTTAGTATTTTATTTCAGTCTTTCAGTCTACCTGACCTGAGCAGTGGCTACTTGAAGCAAACACTGAGGAAATGAATACATTTGGGAATAATGAACAAATGTTTTGAAAAAAACGTCAATCGAATTCTTCATTGATTTAAGGCATAAAAATAGTAATACTACCTGTATATATCCATGTGACAGAAAGGAAAAACCATCAAGGAAAACCTTGATTTGCACTTCCATGGCTTAATCTAACCTTGCCTGCAAGATGGATTCTCCTGGTGTTCACAAACACCAGAATCCATATTGTGCTCTTCACACCTTTGCCTTTCAAATCCGAACCGAAATGGTTCGAACTATTCATAAGGCAGTGTTGTGGTTTAGGGCGGGATATCCGGGTGTGACGAAGGCAGAAGCGCCGAAGCAAAACTGGCACATGCGCAGTTACGGGGAGAGGAACTAGCTGGGCTAACGCTATTAGCATAGCTCCGAATCAAAATAGAAAGATGTCGACGCAGGAGGATGGTTAACGTGTCCTTAACTCGCATACTCGTGTTGCAAAAACCACAAAAGTCACTCAACGACATAATGACCGCAGTATTACTATCCCAAAAGAAAGTTTTCACCAGCGGAGCCTTGTTGTTGTTGTAGCAGCGTCTCTGCGGCGCATGCCGATGACGACATCATTTGTTACCGTGTGATTGGCTAAAACAATTCATGGTGGACAGGCTCTTCGCCCAATCAGCTTCAAGCATTCTGTTCATGCCCCTCCCTGGTTACGAAAGGATTCACCAGACACAGACCCAGATAGATGTGGAGAACGCCAGTTAGAAGGAGAGCTACGCATCAATCTGGCTCTTGCCAGGTTAGGCTTAATCTATTAGTAACTGGATTTTAAAATGCATGTAAACACGTCTATACATGTTCTACACAGAACAGCATTTTTTTCTCCAGCCACTCTCTCCGCTAAGAAGAAGGAAACTGATGACGAGCATCAAGACAGTTGTGGAAACCGATTTCATGCTGCAGCTAAAGGAGCTAAACTGAATAAAATACATGGACGCGAGAAAACGGCGAGTCGACCCGAACTACGCCAATGTTTTGTAAAGCATGCGGCGCCACCTATCTCAGACAAAGTTTTTCAGGGATTAGGTTGTCTCTCATGCGTGTTCACTCAGACAAGACGAGAGGTCCCTAATCAACTATAGTGAGCATAGCTGGATATATTGTTGCGTGCATGTAAACGCCAACTTCATCCACTCCCCTGTGTTCTCCTTCTTCATACCCACGAGGTTCTTCATATCCATCCTCACTGCATCCATCAACCTCCTCCCTGGCCTTCCTCTTTCACTTTACACAGTTGTCTTGTCTTCTACAAACAACCTTACGTTATAGCCAATGTACTGTATATTACCTTGATTAGAATTGCCAATAATAGAATATAGATGGATAAGCTAACTTTTGATTGGAGATAGTTGATGAATATTGGTTCATAATGTAGTTTCTAACCAATGAAATTGATTTGGAACATTGGGGTTGATCAAACAAACACAACCTGGTCCAGATTCGTAGGTGTTGCAAATAGAACATTTAGCATAGGCAATGTGATTTACCAAAAATGAAACTGATTTGGAGGCACTAGTTTGTATATATTTAGCACTTTTGACAAACACCGGTAATTGTTAACTGTCTATACACAAAACAGCTGCACGCGTTCAATTCTTCATCTCTTCTTGACTTCATTACTTTACTTTTGTTTTTCTCCCACTTCTATTCAATGACCAGGCTTCCTGTTCTCGTTGGAAATTGTATTCTTTACAGTTCTCAGGTGGATGACAAAGCAGTTTCTGGTGCACACAGTCGTATACTGACGTTTGTCGGTGTGTTTTCCAACCACATAATTATTCACAAACAAACACTGACCCTCGTTTGAGAATGGACGATCTCGAAAAATAAGTGTTGTGGGAAGACACCACAAAGGGCAGCATTATGTTTGTTTTCAATCTAAAATAAATCTTTAATTTGATGAATAGGATTAGTCGTTGCAAAAGGGAGAACACCATCTGTTTCTATAGTTCTGAATGTAATCAGAGAAGTTTCAGCCCATTTAGAGCGAGGCCAGATCAGGCTACACATTGTTTCATTAGAACCACTTGTGTTCTGCTCTTTGACATTAACCAGCTATTACCAGCTATTGTAAACGTAGAGTGTTCACTAAAGTTTAGAGCTTTAGGAGATTTGTGCGTGCTAATGTCGGTAATGGTTTAGCAGCCCCGCACATGTATTACGATGATTGGGGACTTGGCTAATCAGAGTGATTCCAGTTGAACAGCCTCAGTTTTGTTGATGGGTTTGTTGCTTTGAGCGATTTCTCTGCCTTCACAGTTTGACAGCCATTTCACATCTGGTCCTCCTAGACCATGGGCACATTTAGGACCAGGAGTAAATGTAGGTCAGTCAGATATGCACTTGTGACACAGCATGAACTGCTGTAAAGGGTTTATTAAGTCTGTATCGCATTAAATGCTGTAAACAACATGTTTTAATAGGTTTTATACCTCAGAGGAGATGAAGTAAAAGGTTTTCTGTAGATGGTCAACAAGCATCATGCATTCAATTTGGTACTGAGATTTTACACTGAATTACAACTATAATTTCTACTTGTTTTGTTGTTGCTAGGAATAGGTTGTTTGCTTACAAGCAGAACTATCTCACATCAGTACAGCTGGAGTTTAACTCCAAATCCTCTCAGCGCCAACTGGTTGTGCTTCGTTCATGGGAAGTTTGGCTTTCAAGTTCTGCCTCAGTGATAATCAATGGCCTGTGCTGACACTTTTCACTGAACATTTAATGAAGTGAGAATAAGCTTCTCAGAAGGGCCTTTGCTTGGCAATTGTGCTGAAAAAGGTGTTTTTCATCATAAACACAGAAGGTAAGCCCTTTGAGCACCTTCAACCTCAGCCGATTTGGAGATTAAACAAAAGCAAAGCTAAAGTAGGCCGACTGTATTGATGCGATGAGGAATCAGTAGAAAACGGTATTAGGATAAGTGGGAATAAGTCATGCTCACATTAACAGCAATGCAGTTGACATTCAAGTCGGCTTGGTTCACACCAAGAACTTGTGCAAGATGGTAGAGATGGTTTATTGGACACTGCAGGTGTGTTGTTAGGAAGATGGGTTGTTTTTAGACTTGTGTGTTTTTCTGTGCGTGTGTGTGTGTGTGTGTCCTGGACAGTGTGATCGATCTACTTTCTGTGAAATTTTCCCAATGACCTAGTTGGCTCACACGTTTTTCCTGCACCAGTTATGTTCTGGTGGGTGTGTGCCTCAGGGAGTTCATTGGTTTTTACCTTCTCACTGAGCATTTACCAGATGGAAACACTAACTGTGACATTGCATTTCATTGTGGATCCTCCAAATATTTACAGCTGCTTCCCATGATAATTGTTTTATTAGATAAAATCATAGTGTAGGTAGGCCTCATAGATCAATGTATCCAATCATTTATTACAAAAAGGAAAGAGTTTGTTTTCATTTCCACTGTAAACACTCCATTTGGTGACATTTTTGTGCATTGCATTGTGGGATGTGGAGACATGCAAATGGAAAGACCGAAGTATTTTTTTTTACTTTATTCTTACTGTGATTTCTTGTGTTTTTTACCAGACAAGGAGGACTGTTATTCACTTGACACCATTTTTTGTTCTGGTTTGTTCCTAATATTCCCTGTGACATCAGAAGAAAGTAAAAACACATTACGTACTCATCTCCATCTAACGGAGGTTTATGAAAACAAACTTTCAAGTGATAATTTCATCATTTTACATCTTTGTTTTTTTTTTTCTGAGTAAATAAACATTGATTTATTAATCAATGAGGCCTATACTATGGGGTTATCTGTTCTTGTGGATCCTAAAATGCAAGAAAAATAAAAAACTTAAGGCTTTCATAGACATTCTGCCCAGGTTGTACTATGCCAGGGGTCTGCAACCTTTACGTTTAATCTCACCTGGATTAAAGTCCTTCCTGAGACGAAAAAAATGAAGACAATACAGGGTATAAAATTCTATACACTTACGATTATATCGAATAATGTTACATAAACAACATTTATTTGAGTTTATGTTTTTGTAGGGCTACAAAAAATTACTTGAATTAGATAACACATGATCATGTCGGTCAACACATGCTAATTGCTGATTTATTGCAACATATCAAGCATGCATATTAAGCAGACATGTTTTCACACACATAAAATCTATATTTTCTTCCAGAATAGCCTTTTTGTTAGTTTAGTTATATTACAAGGGATTTGGAACGTATGGTTAGCCACAGGTGGAAGGAAAAATGATTGCAGTTTGCAGGAGGTGAAGTAGGAAGGTGGCTCAGTTATTGCACAATATGATTTATTTTTAGGTTAACAAATGGTTTTATCATAATTTAGTTTGAAGTTAATTTCATTAACCATTAATACCCACTGTATGAAATTAGGGCTAGGCAAAAATCGATTTAATCGATTAATCGTATATATATAATTTTTTTTTCCCTCCACAGTTTTTTTGGACCCCTTTTTGTTTACATGTGTTTACCCTTTGAGTAGACTATGTGTGTGCCACAGGCATGTTTCATTTTTTTATTCTCACTATGCTGAGATGCTAAAGGAAGAGTTCATTATTTTTTCAATTGTAATGTTATATGTTATAAAATATGCAGTGATCTGATTTCTTAATCAGAAAATTGAAGCTACTGTGAAGTTGATGTTGCACTTTTGCTTAAACCTTGGTTAAAGCTTGAAATTGTTGAATGATTTTGGGATTGTTCTATGCATTTTAACCCTTGAGGACAATCACAGCAATAAAGTTGTACTTTTGAAAAAAAACACGAAAATCGAATCGAAACTCCCATTTTTCTTCAGAAAAAAAATCAGATTTTTTTTTTCTTAGGCAAAACCGCCCAGCCCTATAGTAAATAACAATTCCTTATTTCAATATATTTTTGAAAACTATAGGGAGTCATCCCAAAAGACTCAAGAGCCACATGAGGCTCCGGAGTCCGCAGGTTGCAGACCGCTGTACTAAGCCATGTGCCTGATGCCAACTGAGATCTCTGACAAAGTGGGAACAAAAAACAAGGACAAATACTTGCATCCAACTAATGTTATTTGGTTTCACAACATGAAATATCTAATCTAATTAATGTAAATGAGCTGGATATTACTGTCCCTGAAAATGAGTTATAGATTGGTAAGAATTTTTTTACGTTTAGAGTTCAAAATTCAATTTGTCATTACTCAATTTGACATGTTGTAACTAATTATTCTTCATAGCTTACGACAGTTAAAGCATTATGAGTGAAATTGATTATTTCACTAATGGTATGGGTAAGCCACTTTCATCACCGTGTTTTCTCACAGCTCGTATCAGGCTGTGAACATCTGCAGTCGGGAGGCGTTTATCCAGCCCGTGACCTTGACTGTCCTCCCCAGAGACTGCTTTCCTGCGCATTGTGCCACTGAGAAGGTGGCTGGGAAAAAATACTGAATGGTGGTTTTTGTAGCATTGCAGTCAAAGTTTATCACGCCTTTCTTAGTGGAATGTAGCCATTGGTACAAATCCAATTTTCAGTCAAAAGTTGTCATTCATTTAATGTGCTGGCAGACACCTTGTCCTGGCCACACACAGGCAAAAATGACTCCACATTCCTTCCTTCACATACTTCAGTGAATGACAGTGTTCAACTGTTCCACTTAATTGTAGTTTATACAGCAAGAGAAAGAATTTCAGGCATTTATTGGTTCCTGGTATTTTACCTTGCAAATAAATAGGGGTGTGTGTATGTATGTTTAGAGTACGGGTCTCTAAGAGACGAGCATACAAATACGTTCATAAAACACACTTTGGTAGTTGACGTGCCGAGTTCGTTAA